>NW_023494805.1:39499041-40099041 GCF_904425465.1 Colossoma macropomum
GGGGTGAAGGTGGTGTGCAGGGTGAGTGTGGAGGAGTGCTGCCTGGCTGCAGGGAACGCAGTGGGCCACTCCAACATCGTCTCTGCCTCCCGTATGAACAGCGCTGTTGTGCTGTTTATGAAAACGGTGGATCTCGCTAATAATCTGGTTCAGAGTGGGGTCATTATTAACGGTCAGCTGACTCCGGTCTTGCCCCCTCTAAAAAGATAATCTTGTCTACCGTGCCCCCCTTCATTAAGGACGAGCTTATTGCTCGTGAACTGTCCCGGTATGGGAAACTTGTTTCTCCCATTCGGAAGATCCCCCTCGGCTGTAAGAGCGCCTTGATTAAGCACCTGGTGTCCTTCAGGAGGCTTGTGTTCATGGTTCTGAAGGAAGGTGAGGATTTGGACTTGGTTCTGAAGTTCAATGTAGATGGTTTTGAGTATGCTGTTTATGTTTCTTCTGAAACAGCTATGAAGTGTTTCTGGTGTGCGCAAGAGGGACATCTTGTTCGTGCTTGTCCTGTAAAGGCGGACGGGAACGCTGATGCTCCCGTGAGGGCTGAGCCGGAGCGGCCGGGGCCTGTTGCTGCTGGGCCTGCGGTAGTCGTTCCCCCTGCGGCTGCTGCGGGCTCGGCTGCGGCAGACCCACTGGCTAACCTGGAGCCTGAGGGGGGTGAACCGAGCATGTCGGAGTCTGCTGCTGAGGAAACTGCGAGGCTGAACGGGCCTTGGGGGGGTCTCCCTCATCTGCTCCTGCTGTGCCGGAGCCGTCTGGGGAGGAACCAGGCAGTATGGAAGGGGACACTGCTATCTCTGAGGGGCAGACCACTGAGGTGAGTGGCTGTAGTGAAGCTGTCTCTGCTGAAGTGGTGGTGCTGGAAACTGTGGCTAATGTAGACATGGTGGATGAGCCTGTTTTTAAAGTTCCCGCTAAAGGAAGAAGCGAGGGAGGGGGAAGGGGAATAAGCAGGTGAAAAAGGAGCTTAGTGGTGCTGAGGCCGACACTGATAGTGAGGGTTCTCTCTCTGACTCTGGCTGGTCAGTGTGCTCTCAGGAGGAGAGGCTACCTGTACGCTACACTGCTGAAGAGATAAAAAAATTCCTCAGTGTGACTAAAGGGTTCAAAGGTGTGCAGGTAGAGAAGCACTTTATGGACCCCCAGTAGTTCATACACAATGTTAAACACTTCAGGAGGGAGGGGTCTTTTACTGCACTGGAAATTTTTAGACTGAAAAAGATACTGACTAAACTACATAAAGCGGCTCCTGATGAGGATGTTTAGTGCGTCTGGTCCCTGTTTCGGACTGGCCCTCGCCATCACAGTTTCATGCCCTGTTATTATTTTAATGAGTGACATTAAGATCGCTACTCTGAATATAAATGGGGCGAGAGACGACGGGAAGAGGGTGATGTTTTATGAGCGGGCGATGCCTTCTCATTGGCCAGACTTGATCGGTTTTACAGTTTTAAACATCATTCTGCCAACAGTACACTTTCAATGTCACTAGGGACATAACCAGATCTCTAAAAGCGCTGGAGATTGAAATAGTGGCACTCCAGTGTTTGGGGGAGGCCACAGGAGATCAAGAGCATATTAAAGCTCTTAAAAGAAAAAAAGCTGCGTTAGCTGACCTGCTGGGCATTACAGCACAGGGGGCGCTGGTCTGTTCACGTTTCCAGAATGTGATGGAAATGGATGCTCCTTCAAAGTTCTTCTTCGGTCTAGAGCGCAAAAACGGACAGAAAAGGTTTATGCATGCTGTGTGGTCTGAATCGGGGGATCTCGTTTCTGAGCCTTCTGAAATTCGCCAGCAGACAGTCAGCTTTTTCTCTAAGCTGTTTGAGAGCGAGCAGGCCAGTTCCCAGGAGGTGGAGGAGAGGTTCTTCCCACTGCAGGCCAGAATCACGCAGCAGTCTGCCACCCTGCTTGATGCTGAGCTATCCTTGGGAGAGTTGCACGAGGCCCTTCAGGGTATGGAAAACGGCCGGGCACCAGGAATTGATGGTCTCCCTGTGGAATTTTACAAGGCATTTTGGCCTATATTGGGTCAGGATGTGCTTGAAGTGCCCCAGGTCAGTGTACAGGAAGGAAAACTTCCTCTGAGCTGCAGGAGAGCTGTCCTGACCTTGCTACCGAAAAAGGAGACCTGACGGGGCTGAAGAACTGGTGCCCTGTGGCATTGCTGTGCACAGACTGCAAGTTGCTCTCTAAAGCATTAGCCTCAAGACTGGGGAAGGTGATGGAGCAGGTGATACATCTTGACCAGACGTACTGTGTGCCTGGTAGGTCTATTTTTGATAATATTTCTTTAATTCTGGATGTTTTGGACGTCTCTAGGCTATTGGGCTTGAGGACTGGTCTTGTTTTCTTAGACCAGGAAAAGGCTTTTGACCGGGTTGAGCATGCATATTTGTGGAAAGTTCTGGAGAACTTTGGGTTCAGCCCAGGTTTTATAGCTATGATCAAGGTTCTGTACAGTGACATTGAGAGTGTACTCAAGGTTGGTGGTGGTTTATGTGCTCCTTTTAAAGTCCACAGAGGCATCAGACAGGGCTGTGCTCTCTCTGGCATGTTGTACTCATTATCAATTGAGCCTCTGCTGTGCCAGCTGAGACAGAAGCTCTCTGGCCTTGAGATACCAAACTGTAGCACACCTGTCTGTGTTTCGATCTATGCGGACGACTTAGTGGTTTTAATCAGCTCACAGAGAGATGTGGACATTTTAGTGGATGTTTTAAATGATTTTAGGATTTTATCATCTGCTAAAGTGGACTGGAGTAAAAGTGAAGCTGTTTTAGTGGGGGAATGGACCGGTGGGGAACCTACACTGCCTGGATTGTCATGGAGGACGGGTGGGTTTAAGTATCTTGGAGTGTATTTGGGGGACAGTGATTGTGCAAAGCAAAACTGGGAGGGCACCATTGAGAAAGTGAAGGGACGTCTGAGCAGGTGGACTTGGCTTGTGCCTCAGCTGTCTTATAGGGGACGGGTTCTCATTGTCAGTAACCTTGTAGCTTCCTTTTTATGGCACAAATTGGCTTGTGTAGATCCCCCACCAAATCTTCTTGCTGACCTACAGGCACTACTAGTGGACTTTTTTTGGGACAGATTGCACTGGTTACCACAGGCCGTCCTCTATCTACCCAAAGAAGAAGGAGGACAAGGGCTGGTTCACTTAGCCAGCAGGACTGCTGCCTTTCGCCTCCAGTTCATTCAGAGACTCCGGAGTGGCCCTAAGGACTTGGTATGGAGAGAAGTGGCATGCAGGATTTTACATACTGTTGGGAGTATGGGACTGGACAGAGCTCTATTTTTTATGAACATCGCTGACCTGCCTATGTTTTATCATGGACTTTTTAGAATTTGGAGTTTTTTTAGCATGTCTGGACTAAGCAGCACCTCATTACACTGGCTTCTGGAGGAATCTGTTCTTTATGGGTCTCGCCTGGACATATCAAGCAAAACGTCCCCCGCACTGGTCAGGGTTCTGGTTTCCTCCAACATCTTTACCCTCCGTCAGCTGGTGGAAGTTGCAGGACCTGGTCTGGTCTGTGTGGAGGATCTGGCGGTGCGCTTGGGAGTAAGGTCCTTGCGTGTTGTGGCCAAGCTCCTGCAGTGCTGGAGGTCAGTGCTGTCCTCTGAGGAACGTGCACTGATAAAGGACCATGGTGCAGGAGTGCTCAGCTCAGATGAGGATGACCCCTTCCCCAAGGTTACCATCACCTGCGGGACTGTCAGGGCCCCATCCTGGACTGTAAAGAGGAGCTGAGCATGGACCTGAGTTCAGTCTCTGGCAAGCTGCTTTACACAGCTTGTGTGAAGGTTTTTAACAGAAAGAGACTGGAGAGCAGAGCTGATACGCCGTGGCGAGATGCTCTGGGTCTCGCTGACGAGGTAAAGCCACAATGGAGAGCACTGTATAAACCACCGTTAACCAAAAAAGTGGCAGATCTACAGTGGAGGATTTTACATGGCATTGTTTCTGTTAACTCTTTTATTTCTGTTTTAAATCCAGAGGTCACTCAGGAATGTCCTTTTTGTTTTAAGAGGGAAACAATGTTTCACGCTTTTATGCACTGTTTTAGGCTACGTCCCCTTTTTGACTCTGTTTGTCTTTTAATGTGGTCTTTACTTTTAAAGTGGTGTGGTGCTGTGGGGAGGCGGTGTGCTCGGTTTTAGACAACGAACTTTGCTTTGCACCTGATTTTAATTACTGAAAACTGAAGTTTGCTTTTATGTATTTATTCCTTTATTTATTTATTTATTAAGCAAACTGTTTGTTTTTATGTGCTGGTTTGACTTTTACACACCTTAGCGAGATATGGTTACAATAAAGTGTTGTTAAAAGTCAAAAAAAGTCTCTCTGTCTCTCTTTCTGTTTCTCTCTCTCTCTGTCTCTCTTGCTGTCGCGTGAGTGGAAAGTGAGTATGTGAGCGAGTCAGGCTGTTTGCCGGGTGAGTGAGTTTCTCTCTTTTCTATCTGTTCTATCTTTACTGGTTATTTACTGGTGAAGGTGTTTTGTTGATAGAGAAGGGGTTTAGCTTTTGTTAGTGCGAGATGCGCGCGTGCAGCGACCGTAACGCCGGTTGCCGCGGCTACCGGCGTTTTGCCGGTCGCCATGGCGGCGACGGAGAAAGTTCGGTTTGACCAACTTTCCCGCCGGCACGGCATTAGGATCGCCCCGGGGCCGAGGTGCTCGATGGAGGAGTGCAGCCTGGCTGTGGGGGAGGTGGTCGGGTATGGCAGCATTGTGTCTGCCTCCAGGATGAACAGTGCTGTGGTGGTCTTTCTGGATAGCATTGAGAAAGCTAACACCATGGTCCAGAATGGCGTGGTGATTCAGGGAACATTCATGCCTGTAGTGCCCTCGTACGACCTGCTAAGAAGATCACACTGTCCAATGTCCCACCCTTCATTAAAGATGAGCTGCTAACTGCAGAGTTAGCTCGCTTTGGTCAGTTTGTGTCCCAAATGAGGAAGATTCCATTGGGCTGTAAATCTCCCTTACTGAAGCATGTGGTCTGCTTCAGACAGCAGATCTTCATGATTTTAAAGAACGGGATTGATGAGCTGAATGTAGCTTTTAAGTTTAAAATCGATGATCTTGAATATGAAGTATTTGCAACCTCTGACGCAATGAAATGTTTTGGGTGCGGGTGATGAAGGCACCTCACAGGCCTCAGCCTCTGCACCTGCTGGTGGTGGTGCAGCCAGCACGGCCGGTGCAGACCCTGGGCCTGAGCCAGAGGCCACCGTGATGAGTGCAGCAGGGGGCAGTGAGACAGGTACCAGAGCTGAGGCTGTGGAGGAAACTGTTGCCTCGGGTACTCAGACTCAGGCTGGGGAGGGGGGTGAAGCAGCTGAGTCTGGTCTTGGGGATCCTGAGAGTAGTGGACAGAATGTTGGGCAGGGGAGCTCTGGGTCTCCAAACGAGGCTACTGCTGAAGCTGAGGAGAGTGTTAATTTAATTTTGGAAGGGGAGGGCATGGAGACGGACACTGTGGCCGAGGAGGCCGTTTTCAGAGTACCGTCTGGTGAAAGGAAAATGAAGCGGGCTACAGCGAGTGACAGGAAAGGGAAGGCACGGAGCGAGAAGCACAGAGAGAATACTGGCTCCGGCTCTGCAACACTGGATGACTCCGACAGTGATCAGCCAGATGCTAAAAGTCAGAGGAGCAGGAAGAGTGCAAACACCTTCGATAAGATACGGTCTTTTCTTCATAAGACCAAAAACATGAAAGGTGTTGTGGTTGAAGAATACTTTCCTGACCGTAAACTGTTCATAGACTCTGTTCAGGCTTCCATGAGAGGAGATGGTGAAGACAAATTTACTGCATAGGACATTTACAGGCTAAAGAAAATCGTGCTGAAATTAAAGTTAGAGCTTCAAAACCACAATGATGGTTTTGAAACATCATAGTCTCTCTCTGCTTCTCGGCCCGTTATTGCTCCTGTTGTGCCTTCTTTTTCCTTCTATGAGTGGGATAAGGGTGGGCTCTTTAAACCTAAATGGGGCTCGGGACATCCGGAAAAGAGCCCTGCTGTTTGAACTAATTAAACAGAAAGGTATTGACATCGCACTTGTTCAGGAGACCCATAGCGACAGAGCTAATGAGGTTGATTGGAGGAAAGAATGAGAAGGGGAGGTCTCCTTCAGTCAAATGAGCTCAACCAGAGGTGGGGTGGCAGTCCTGTTTCCAAGACGCTTTCTGCCGATCTCTTTTGAAGTTGAGCAGGTGGTGGAGGGGAGGTGTATGGTTGTGTGAGCTCAGTTTGAGCGTTTATAGTTCACTATTGTTAACATTTATGTTCCTACGTCTGGAGTAGACAGGGTGGCCTTTCTTAACACTGTTAATACAGCTCTGCAGAACTACAGCCCCAATGACTATCTGTTTATGGGGGGTAACTTTAACTGCACTGAGAATGATGCCATGGATAGGAACCACACTGAACCTCATGTCGCATCTCAGCACACTCTTCATGAGTCACTGAAGGCTCATGGCTTGTGTGATGTATGGAGGGTCTTTAATAAATCCGTCAGACAATATACACGGGCCCATGTGAGAGACAGTTTCATGTCTTTGGCTAGACTGGATCGCTTTTATTGCTTCAAACACCAGCTTAATGTTTTTAAAGGGTGTGTGATTGTGCCTGTTGGTTTTTCTAATCATAGTTTGGTCTTATGCTCCATTTATATTGCAAATCTTAAACCCAAAAGTGCCTATTGGCATTTTAACACCTCCTTGCTGTGTGACATGAATTTTAAACAAGTTTTCACTGTTTTTTGGAATAATTTTAGATTGTAGAAGCAACATTTTCATGACCTGCAAGAATGGTGGGATTATGGAAAGGTTGTAATTAAGCAGCTTTGCCAGCAGTACACCTTCAATGTCTCTAGGCACATTACTCAGTCCGTTAAAGAGCTGGAACATGAGATTTTAGAGTTACAAGGACTGGTGGACTCCACCGGAGACCAGAGCCACGTTCGAGTTCTGAAGTCGAAAACCTCTGCTCTTAATGATCTCTTGGGTGTCAGGGCACAGGGGGCTCTGGTCCGCTCGCGGTTTCAGAGTCTGACACAGATGGATGCCCCATCCAAGTTTTTCTTCAGTCTGGAAAGAGAAATGGTCAAAGCCACTTTATTCACTCTCTGCACTCTGAGGATGGGCAGGAGCTAACAGAGCCCACAGAGATTCGAAAACGGGCTGTACACTTCTATGCTGCACTGTACAGAAGTGAATACAAGGATCATGAGGAACTGGCTGCTGGTTTCTTTGCAGGGTTGCCAAGGGTCACTGAACGCTCTAGTGCAGAACGGAAAGGCCGCTGGGTGAGCAGGAGCTCCATGCTGCTTTACCTCAAAATTTTCTCCAAAGCCTTGGCTAACAGACTGAGGGACGTGATGGGGCAGGTAATCCATCACGACCAGACCTACTGTGTGCCTGGCAGGTCCATCAGAGATAATATTTGTTTACTTAGGGATGTTTTAGAGGTTTCCAGAACTCTGAGGCTTGACTTTGGTCTCATTTCTATCGACCAAGAAAAAGCTTTTGATCGAGTGAAGCATCAGTATTTATGGCAGACTCTTATGACGTTGGACATTTGGTCCAACTTTTATTAGTATGATAAGAGTACTGTGCCAGGACATTGAAAGTGTGCTGAAAATTAATGGTGGGCTGAGTGCTCCTTTTCAGGCTTGTCGGGGTATACGTCAGGGCTGTGCCTTGTCCGGTATGCTATACTCCCTTGCCATTGAACCATTGCTGAACAAGCTCCGCTCCAAAATTGAGGGTGTTGTGTTAGGACAGGAGGGCCACAATCATCATCAGCTATCAGCTTATGCTGATGATATTATGGAAATGATAAAGGGGCAGGCAGACACTGATGAACTTGCTTCTATTGTCCAGGATTTTGGAGCTATTTCAGCTGCAAGGGTGAACTGGGCTAAGAGTGAGGTTCTTGCAGTGGGGCAGTGGACAGGGGGGTTACCTGCATTACCTGCTGGCCTGGGTTGGAAAATAGGGGGTATAAAGTACCTTGGGGTATTTCTTGGGGACGAAACTGCACTACAGAAAAACTGGGATGGTGTAGTGGAGAAAATGAAAGGCCGGCTAGCAAAGTGGAAATGGATCCATGGACAGATGTCTTTTAGGGGGAGGGTGCTTGTAATAAACAATCTGGTTGCATCGGTGCTGTGGCACAAACTATTGTGTGTGGATCCTCCTGTTGGTCTACTGTCTTGACTGCAAGCGATCCTGGTGGTCTTCTTCTGGGACAGACTTCACTGGGTCCCACAGGGTGTGCTTTTCCTTCCCAGGGCAGAAGGAGGACAAGGCCTGGTGCACCTCGCAAGCAGGCTAGCAACTTTCCGTCTGCAGTTCCTTCAAAAACTCCTGACAGGCCCTGCTGACATAGTGTGGAGAGAGGTGGCCTGCACCATCTTACGCAAAGTTGATGGACTGGGATCGGATACTGCTCTGTTTTTAATGGACTATAACAACTGAGCCTTGGTGGATTACCCCTTTTTTATCATGGACTTTTTAAAATATGGGGACTTTTTAAGACCTATAGACTGGAAAAAACCACCTCACTTTACTGGCTGCTGGAAGAGCCCTTAATTAAAGGAGCTCGGCTGGACGTGTCCAGCAGTGCTGTACCGGGCCTCACTCGGATGCTCTGTGCTTCAGGGACAGTGACGCTACGAAACTTGGTAGACGTGTCAGGACCAGGCTTGGGTGATGTCCAGGCAGTTGCCTCTCTGTTAGGACAAAAGTCCTTGTGTTATACCAAGGCCTTCATTGACTTGTGGAAGGGCAAGCTTTCTGTGGAGGAACTGTCTTTACTGCAGGACTTTGGAGATGGGAGTGCAGTGCCTAACAGGGGGAGACCTGTTCCCAAGGACTACACTCTTACCAGACTTGGACAATGTATCGGGCCCTTTGATGGACCTCTCTGGCCTACAGAATTTGAATCTCCACACTGTGTCAGGTCAGGTTTTATATAACTGTTGTGTTAAAGTGTTGAATATAGCAGTGCTGAGTGACAGGCTTGACACAGTGTGGAGAGCCAAACTGAGTGTAGGGATGGACAAGCAGCCTGTCTGGAGGGTGCTGTACAAGCCACCACTTATAGAAAGTTCTGGTGATCTCCAATGGAGAATCTTACATGGTATTTTAGCTGTCAGTGCTTTTGTCTCTGTAATTAATCAAGATGTGAGTGATCAGTGTGTTTTTTGTGGACTCAGGGAAACAATCTTCCACTGTTTTTCAGAATGTCCCAGGCTTGTACCCCTGTTTAACACACTTAACTGTTTATTTCTGAAGTGTGGGGAGGTTTTTAACTCTTGCGCTTTTATTTTTGGAGCTGGCTACAGTCGAAAAGAACATTTGAAGTGGCAACTGCTTAATTTTGTAGTGGGTCAGGCAAAACTGGTGATCTACAACTCCAGGAGGAATAGAATGGAGAACAGGTCTGGTCAGGAGGTTCTACCGTTGTTCATGGCTCTTGTAAAATCAAGACTTCTCTTTGAGTTTGGTTTTTACAGAGCCATGAACAATATCGAGGTGTTTGAGCTGGAATGGTGCCACAGTGATATTCTGTGTAGTGTAGAGGAAGGGGAGCTGATCCTCGCTGGCCCTTGGAGCTGAATCATGTACATGGTGTTTTGTTAATGTCTCGAATGTTGCACTAATCTAACTTGCTGTATTTGGGTATTTAAATTGTTAAATAAAAGTTATGGTTTTAAATTAAAAAAAAAATCTCTTTGTCTCTCTCTCTCTCTCTCTTTCTCTTTCTCTCTCTCTTTCTCTCTCTCTTTCTCTTTCTCTCTCTGTCTCTCTCTCTCTCTGTCTCTCTCTGTCTCTTTCTCTCTCTGTCTCTCACTCTTTCTGTTTCTTGCCCAAGCTTTCAGGAGACCTTCAGTGGAGGCTCCTTCACTGTGCTGTACCCACAAATGGGTTTGTGTCAAAATTTAACCCGGCTGTTCAACCACTCTGCATTTTCTGTAATAATCCTGATACTGTTTTTCATGCATTTTCCGACTGTCAAAGACTGATTCCTCTGTTCAAGCTCCTGGGCAGGGCGCTCAGAGGGCTGGTTCCTCTGTTCAAACTCCTGGACAGAGCGCTCAGAGGGCTGGTTCCTCTGTTCGAGCTCTTGGACAGGGCGCTCAGAGGTCTGGTTGCTCTGTTCGAGCTCCTGGACAGGCGCTCAGAGGGCTGGGGTTTGTGGTTCAACCGGACTCTGTTTATCTTGGCTGTAAAATTCTCTCAAAGCTCAGCGTTATAAAGGTACCTTGGCTAATTTTTTAGTGGGACAAGCGAAGTTATCAGTGTGGAAGTCCTTCAGGTCGGTGTCTGAAGGGCAGGAGATGGATGTTTTGAAACTGTTTCGAGCTCTAGTGGAGTCACGCATTAGAGTTGAATTTGTCTTTTACCAAAGCACTCAGAACATTTCCTGTTTTGAGGAAAAGTGGTGCGCTGGTGAAAGTGTTGTATCTGTCAGTGATCTGGGTGCGATATTCATTGGTGAATCTTTGTGGATGGGTGGATTTTCTTTGGGGATCCTCATTATTATTAATATAACTATTAGGATGTAACATTCTTTAATTATTAATGCTTCAATAAAAGGGGGTTAAAAGTCTTTCTGTTTCTCTCTCTCTCTGTCTCTATCTCTCTCTGTCTCTGTCTCTCTCTGTGTCTCTCTCTCTTTCTCTCCTTCATTTCCACTGCAGCAGTGTTTAACAGTGGAGTCTCTTCTTTATAACAGTGTCTCCATCAGTCTGATAACAGCAGCTCTCCAAATCATCAGCTCTCCACACTCTGAAAACGTCTGAACATGTGTGTGATTTGTAGTCTTTGTACTATTTTCGATGAAATATAGGGTTTAAATCATTTGCATATCATTGAATTTTGTTTTATTTACATTTTGCACCGCATCCCAACTTTTTTGGAAAGGGGTTTGTATTTCAAATATATAGAAATACATGTCCATATATTTTTTTTTCCATCTCAGTGTCTTTAGTCAGGGAACATAACTGTACCATAATCCACTGAAATGATATGTTCTAAGCTGTACTGACTCCACACACCCCGTCTCGTCTCCAGGCTTTTATTTTACTGTTCTGTTTAAAACATTCGGTTATGAAAATGTACAAATACAAACTTTTCACCTGGAAAAACTTATTTAAGGTTCACAATCAGACCTTAAAACCACTGTTGTACCTTGATGAATGAAACGTTTACCTGAACAGAACCTTTATTTCTAACAGTGTACGATTAAAACTGTCTCTCTTCAGTCCTGAATGTTTCTGGTAGAACTGCTGCTTTTACTAAATAACCTTCAAAGAACCTTTTTATCAGAGATGTTCAGGTCACCTGTATGAAACAGTCAGCAATCCTGCTCAAATACGTTTAATTATTTTAATTTTTATTTATTTATTTATTTATTTCCTGTTGCAGTTCCAGTAGTAACCAGTAGGGTGACTCCATACACCATCAGCATCTCTCGTTTCTCTCTGTCTTTTTTTTCCTGTCTGAAGCCCCGCCCACTGCTGGCTGAAGGAGGGTCGCACTGAGACGAGCCCCCAGATTCGCCCTGTCAGAAAGAGAGAGAGAGAGAGAGAGAGAGATTGCGTTCTTGGATGAGAAGAAAAATAGGGGATCACATCACGCACACTTCCATCCTCCGTCCTCTGTTCTCTCTCGCTCCCTCCTTTTCTCTCCTCAGCACTGAGCGCTTTAACAGAGTAGTGAATTTTTCTCCTCCCCTTTCTCTCTCTCCCTCTCTCTCTCCCACTCTCTCCTTCTCTCCTCCCCTCTCTCGTCCTTCTCTTTCCTCTCATCCCTTTCTTTCCCCTCCTCTCTCTTCCTCCTCTCATCCCTCCGTCCTTTCTTCTCCCTCTTGTGCCGGCAGTGGCAGCTCAGCCACCTGCACTCATCTTCTCTCTCTCTCTCTCCTTTCCTCTCTCTTTTCTTCCTCTTCCCTCCATCCTCTTCTCTTTTTCTTTCCACCACTCCTCTTTTCCTCTATCTTTCTCTCTCTCTCCTTTTCTCTCTGAACTGGATCCTGTCTTTTTATTTTTCTCTTCTTCTTTTTTTGTCCTTCATTCCTCTTTTCCACCTTATTGGGAATATCTCTGAAGACGGGCGGTTCATCCAGGAGGCGTTTTCTCTTCCAGAAAGGACTCTCATCCCTCCGTCCATCCATCCTTCCCCCCCTTCTTATTAGAACACAGAGGATTTGTGGGATTTTACAGTGAAGCTTCATGGGAAAACGACTGGAACAGCAGCAAATGTACCAGTACACCTACTACTACCCTCACTACCTCCAAACCAAGGTAATCTCTCTCGGTCAGTCTTTCTCTCTCTCTTTCTCTTTCTCTTCCCCTCCTCCCTTTTTATCTCTATCCCATGCACTCTCCCTTTTCCCATCTCTCGCTTTCCTTCCTTCCGTAATCATCCTTCCATCTCTTCTTATCCATTGTCAGTCTAAGTGACTTTGTCCATTTGTCTTGCACTCGTCCTTATCTCTCTCTCTTTGTTTCTCCGTCTATCATGCTTTTCTCATCTGAATCAGATCTCTCTCTCTCTCTCCACTCCCTCCCTCTCCCTGTCTGTCTCTCTCCCTCTCGCTCTCTCTATTTCTGTGATGATGGATAGTTGGCCTTGGTGTTAAAGGGACGGGTTGACAGGTGTGTGTGTGTGTGTGTGTGTGTGTGTGTGTGCGTTAGTGCTGTTTATGGTGTAAGTCAATGGAACCTGAATTTTTTTGAAGTAGTTTTGGGCCGTTTCTTTTGATCCATTCTTCATAAGATTTACACACAATGTAAAGGATAACAGACATTTTCAAATTATGTCAAAAACTGAAAAACGACAAAAATATACATATGAAGTTTATATACGAGATTTTGCTCCAACAGCACTTATATAAGTAATGAACGAAAATTGATTACATTTGTCTTATTTGAGCAAATTTGACCTTAAAGAAAGAATTGTTTCTATTTTAAAAGCACTGCATGTTATTATAGTTATATGACAAAATTCATCAGAATGCATTATTACCTTCAATAATTCTACAACATTATTATCATGTGAATGCAAAGCCTGAACATGTGATTTCCAAAATAAAGTGAACACATTTTCCATTTTTCATCACCGACATCCAGCAAGAGCAGCAGTGACTGCATGTTCTGCAGTGACTAGCAAACACAGCTTTGAACAGCTGTGCACACACACAATCATCATATTTTTCATAAAAAGGCAAAATGTTACTCAATTGCAGCATGTCTGTGTTTTGGTACTGACAATTCTTCATGTTCCACCCTGACTTTCAGACTTTAAGACAAATTTGCTTCAAAATAATGGGATCTAACTGCTCACCATGTGGCCATTAGGGAAAGAGATGCTGTCACTGACTATGTTTTGGTCATGACAAAAAAACATGGGACAGCATTTTTTAAATAACGTTTATTTATTCAAAAATTAAAGTCATGATAAAAAACTAAATCTTTCAGCTTTACTTTGAAAAATTGAGGTTAGGGTTTTGGACAGACACCGCCTGATAGAAAGAACCCTATAAATGATGATTGTGTATATATTTAGCTTACTTTCTCTATTAATGCCTTGGGATTTCACAGATCAGAACATCATCCTTGTAAATATCTAAGGTTATTAGGTTAATATTTGTTTTTTTTATTTCTGAACCAATTAAGTAGAACATATATATCATATATAGAGTGGGTTCTTGTTACACGTGAGGAATTCAAGGGGAGAACGAGCTCCACCAAGCTGCTGCTTTTGTTAGTTTGCTGCTCATTGATTTAATATGTAGGTTTCACACAAGTACCGTCCAGCGTGGTAACCAGAAGGCAATGTCCACTACTAATGTTACTGATATTGCTGGATTAGTACTGTTTTGCTTAATTTGGACTTACAATTCAAGAGTTTCATCCCCAAATGCTGCATATTCATTTGTTACAGTCTTAGGTATAACAAATTTTTAAGAATTTTAATTAAAACTCTGATCCACTTATACCAGCACAACACCCACTAACTCACCAAAACCACATCATTGTCACTGCAGTGCTGAGAATGACCCACCACCCAAATAATACCTGCTCTGTGGGGGTCCATGGGGGTCCTGACCACTGAAGAACAGGGTAACAAAGTATCAGAGGAACAGATGGACTATAGTCTGTAACTGTAGAACTACAGAGTGAAACTATATGGTCAGCTGATAAAATGGACAGTGAGTGTAGAAACAAAGAGGTGGACTTAATGAAGTGTCGAATCGGTTTACATATACATATACTTATTAGGCCATTGTGTGGTCATGTTGTTGTTCAGGCTTAAATCTTTTTCTGTTTTTATATTTTTGAGAGAGAGAGAGAGAAAGAGAGAGAGAGGGAGGGAGAGATACAGGCTCAAATGTCTTCTCATATGTCTTCACTGCTTCACACACCTCGCTGTCTCTGATATATCACACCTCCTTCTCTCTCTCTCTCTCTCTCTCTCTCTCTCTCTCTCTTTCTCTCTCAACACATGGTTCTCACCCAGGTTTCCTCAGATTGCTCTCTAGCTCTCCTCCTCCTGTCTCGTCTGATTGATGTATGTCTGTGAAGGCTGCATCTGTGTGATCAGACTGATGTTTAACACTATGGTCAATAACATCAGTTTATATCAGCCCTGCTAATCAGACACGGGCAGTAATGGATGACTTTTATTTCCATGTTTATCTGAAGTATATTAAATCTCAGTGCACTGAGGCAAGAGGAAAACTCCTCATCTGTACGTCCTCGCTCTCCGAACAGAGTGTCCTTATTGATCACTACACACTGAGATCGATGGAGTGGCTTTTCACCAAATCAGATACTACCAGGAATATTCACCCAGGAGCTTCAGGCAGGCCTGAAATCTGGTTCGAACCCAAATACAGCTAGAGAGTTTTCCAGACAACCTGACCTCACCCACAACGCCAGGTTCTGAGTGTAAATCTGAATCAAGCCTGACAGAATTCTGTCTGAACATGACCCGAACCACATCGTCAAATTTTATGGAATTTTGTGGAAAAGTTCAAAAGAGTACTGTCCCAAACAGACTCGAACCATCACATCATCATCCAAAGTGCTGAATGAACCTCCCATTTCTGATGGCAGGGCTGGCTGAATGGCTATGCAGCAACAATGACAGCGATCATGAGCTCATGACTACAATAATACAGTTATCGGTGTGGTTGGTATGGTGTAGTGGGTAACTACCTGCCTTCTATGCTGTAGACTGGAGTTCAATCCCCGCCTGGGCAGCACCCTACACTATACCAATAAGAGTCCTTGGGCAAGACTCCTAACACTACCTTCACCTACCTGTGTAAAAATGATCAAATTCTAAGTCGCTCTAGATAAGAGTGTCTGCTAAATGCTGTAAATGTAATCTAACGTTAAAAACTAATTTGCTGTCCAAAATTAAGGTTACATTATGTTTTAACATGTTTATTCATCTGTAATACTTTTAAACAATACCCCAAATGTTTTTAGCCTGAAGAAACTTTCCATGTTCTCACTCTTTGTGGTGAGGTGTTACCCTTCACCTGTTTAGCCCTAAAACTATTTTGCAACATTGAACATATTGAACGTATAGCATGAAAATAATTTTGGCCAAACAAATTAAACGTCTTAGTAGCATGCACCCGTCCCCTGGGCCCTGATGACAGCCGCAGGACCGGAGGCAGTGCCCAGGAGGCGGGGCTTGAGACTTGCACGCCGCCCCCCACTCCTTCATGGATTTCATCCTCTCCCTGCTGTCTTCGCAGGGTTTTGTCTGGGCTCGGAGTTCAGCCCCCGCCTTCCTGCAGGTTCTTGCGACTGTCATTGGGGCCAGGGGGGTTATAAGAACGGGTGCACACCAGTCTTTTTAAATGTTCCATTATCTCTTGAGCTTGAGCCTCGTACACGTCAGAGCTCGATAGAACCATGAACACTCATAGAACTGGTTCTTTACATGATGAAATGGTGAAGTGGTTGGAGAACATGTTGTATATGGTTCTGTATAGCACCAAAAAGGGTTCTGCTGTTGTTGCAATGCCAAGCTTGTAATATTAGAGGAACCCCTTTCAGTGCTGTACAGAACCCTTTTCAACCCTTTTCAAAATAAATATATGTTCTCCATTAATCTGAATAACGATTTCACCGTGCAAAGAAACATTTAATCATGCAAATGGTTCTTTATCGAAAATGTCTTTACTAAGGAACCCTTAAAGAACCAGCTTTTTTAAGAGTGTAGGTGAGCCAAGCATTCTAGATTGAAACTTTCTAAGGTAATGGAAGTGGAAGCAGTGAAGAATAAAATAAACTGAACTAGAGCTAAAGCAGCGTGGAATCTGTTGAAAGTGGCAGGGGAGTTATAAGAACCCAACAAATATTTGGGAAATGTTGTCCAAACCCAACTGAACCTGCCGTAAGCAGTTGGGTCCCACTGGGTTTGGATGAAAACTTCCAGCTCCTATACAAACCCCATACACTCAACTTAACCACCACTTTGACCAAAAATATGGCTCAGAATGTGAGCATGGCTTTGCAGATTGCAGACAAGTTTGAGATTCTGTACCAATTACAGTCCATTAAACAGCATTCATAATATTAATGTCAGCATAAATGTGGAATAATAAAATATATTTTAACAGACTTAATGAAGAGAAAATAGTCAGAGATAAGCTGCATAGTTCCTGTTGGGGGTGATGCAGGGGTGAATGCTGCATCCAGTCCTGTTTAATATTCTTTGTCTTGTTTAAAGAATAGCAAATGAATGATTTTAAAACAGCTCAGTGATGTTCGAAGAGAGAACCTTAATTAAGAGCATGGAACGTGTGTTGGGTCTAGTTTTGTTTAATCTTTTGTTTAGATTTAATCTTTTTTAACAAACTATAAACTCTGAGATCTTTATTAATCAGTTTCATATTAGCGTAATTAGATGATTCCGCAGATTACTTATCGGGTTTATGGTTCAAAATCATGATCAGCGTCACACAGTCAAGGTCAGACACAGATAATCTATTTATGGATGATTCTATAGAACAAAGCTGAAAACACATTTGGGAACTGATCGTAGACTTTAGACTAAAATCCTTTTGCTTTAAGTCACCCTGTACCTGAATTATGTTTCTTTTATTAAAATAAATGACTGAACATTCCATTTAGTTTTAGTAGTGACTGTTTCAATAGTGACAATTTAAGCTCATTTTGAGCAGAACTCAAAAATGCAGCCAATACATGAATAGCAAACACAACTTTGAACAGCTGCTCACACAGAAAATCATTATATTTTTCACTAAAACACTAAAAAACATACTTAATTACACAAAATATGATCATTCTTAATGTTCCTCACTGATTTCCAGACTTTGGGACACATTTCCTCCAAAACAATGGGATCTAACTGCTCACCATGTGGCCATGAGGGACAGGGATGCAGCCTCACTTCCTGCTCTAAAATACAGGGGCGTGGCTAAAACAAGGCTCCGCCCACAGACTAAAACTCTGTGTTTTGGTAGTGACATGAAAAACATGGGGCAGCACTTTTGAATAAAGTGTTTTTTTTACTTAAAAGTTCATGACGAATCAAAAACATTACTCTCACTTTAAAAGAAATCAAAACATCTTTTGTAAAAAAGAAAAAAAAACCAAAACAATAAAAGTATTATTGTTTTCCCACATGTAAATTTAGGGGTTAGGGTTTGGGACAGACAGCTCCCAACAGAGAGTACCCTATAAATGATGATTGTGTATATATTTAGATTATTAATATCCCTATTAATGCCTTGGGATTAGACAGATCAGAACACAATCTTAATGAAAATATCGAAGCTCTGAATACGTTTAAATAGTTTTTTTACTGTGGGGGCGCAGTTTGAACTAATTCAGTAAAATGGTCCATATGGTGGAGATTGTGTTTTAAATTCATCACATATAATTAATGCTGATGTCTCAAAGACATATGAGTAACAAGGCCACCCATAAAGGTTCATAAGAAGAGTTTGTTTGTGTTCTGCCAATTTTCACAATCGTGCAATTTTGCGTGTTGATGTCAAATGGGTCATCACTGTTTGGAACAGTTTATTTGGCTCGTTTAAAGGCCTTAGCCTGACTTTCATTTGAGATAACTTCAATGCCAAAACCAGCAAACAATAAAGACTAAAACATCCAAGCAAACGAGAAGACATAAACAGGCCAGGCTGTCAGTTTTAATCACATGTTCATGATATCAGTGCCAAGAATGAAACATAAATTATGCTGTTCCCACATTCTTGACATTCATGTAAAAACAAGAGTCCTGATCCTAATTTAGCCGCTGTCTATACCTCTATGCCCACAACCACGCAATATTTGTGTTTTCATTATCCTGGTGGAATCTGGACCCCACAGATGTGGACATGGGTGTGGTTTGTGATTTCTGGCAGTTTTATTTTTGTTTTATGAGACACGGTCATATAACACCAAACATCTGGACCATAAAGAGGTTTTAACACCTCATACACTCTCTCTCTCCCTCTTGCTCTCTTTCCCTCTCGCTGTCTCTTTGTCTCTGTGACAGTTTGAGTTACCTTATTTCCTCTCTTTGGGTTTTAAGGCTTGGTTACCCTTACAGCGCTAAAACTTTTCATTGTTAGTATCTTAGATTTTATCTTAGAGGATGTGCTACTGGCGGTAGCAGAGTTTGGTAGGATCTGAGAACATCGCCTTGGCTTCAAGGATGAATAAGGCTGTGGTGATGTTTATGAAGGAGAAGACACCAGCCGCCCGATAGTCGAACAGAGAATCACGGTAACTGTTTTATACATTTGTTTTGCTGTTTTCGTCAATGGCTAAGCTACCAATTTCAAACATATCCCCTTCTTTTCCCATCATGATGTAGTACATGGTCTTTGATGGTTTGGCAAAATGGGTATAGATATTAGACAAAAGTCTGGCCTTTTGGTTTGTTTTGTCCCTTAGACAGCGTGTGCTGATGTTTTTGAATGAACTCACTCGGGACATTTTGTTTAAATTTCTTATGAAAGCAGATAGTAAATCAGCATTGTCCAAAGCAAAACATATCCATTTTTGTTGATTTTTATTTTTCTACATCATTTAAACATGGCAGCTGTTCTTTACGTTTCAGGATGAATGGACCAATAGAAATGTCACACAGACACACATTTTCTAAACCACTCATCCTTCTGGGTCGCAGGAGCCTATCCCAGCCGTCAAAGGGCGGAAGGCAGGAAACACCCTGGGCAGGCTGCCAGTCCATTGCAGGGCTAGAAATGTTACTTGGAATAAAATCTCTTTAAATTAACTAACCTTAAAAGAAAAGAACATCTTTGCCTTATCCTGCAAAGTTACCATTCTTTGAACAGAGATGATATGCTATATACGAGCACAAGGAGTACATGGTGTTTAGAGTGCGGGAATGTTGTGACTCCCACTGGAGAACGTGTCTCAGTCTCTGGTAATGAAGTTGGAGTGAAAAGGCCAGAAATGGTATATCAAGATGGATCCCAGGCTTCTGCAGGGGAAAGTGTAGGAGCAGGGAAAAGTGATGCTTCAACAGGCTTAAGTGGAAGCTGCTAGCAGAGGTGAGGTGGGTGTTGATTAGTCTGTAGAGTCCGTAGACTCGTCAGTGGTACTGGATAGAGAGGATAAGGGGGTTTCTTCAGACTTTTCTGACCAAGAATCTCAGGCTGGAGAGGATCAACAGCTCTATTCAGTACAAGAGATAAACATGTTGCTGGATGAAAAATTTTGGAAAGGTAGTGGAGGTCGCTGGTTTCTTTCCTGATGCAGAAAATGAACTGAGCAAACAAAAGATTTCACCTCTGGCGAAGTTACGGTGGGGCAACGCTCCTGTTAAACTGAAGTGCGCTGACTAACTCAGTGAAGATGCTTTCTCTCTTTTGTATTTCTGTCTTTTAAGTGTACAGGTAGACGCTAGAGCACATGCGTCAGGCTCCAGTCCTCGCGGGTCAAAACACTGCAGATTTCAGCATGCTGCCTCAATAAACACACTGATTCATCTCCTCAGCTAATCAACTAAGCCTTCATGAACTTAATTCAGAGCAATAGATGAAGGTAAATGCTAATCTCCACAGACCTTTGGGCCAGACGGTCCCCAGTTTGACATACCTGCTGTAGAGGAACAGGGTTCTTTTTTGTCAATATTAATGCACATAATCAGGGCGTTGAGCAGGTAAGATTATTCCAGAAGTTGAGGAGTGCGACAAAGCAGCATGACAATAATATTCTGGTGGTGGTGGGGCAGACTGGGATTGCACTACAGATTTTACACTAGCCTCACACACGGTCTGTTGTGATACTCGGTGGGTTACTTAGGAAGTAGGAGTTTGTTAAAGTTTTAGTTTTAAAACGTTAATGATTCATGATAATGTTGGCTAGAACAAGAAAACAGATATGTTACGGTCATGCTAATGGGATGCTGATTCATGACCCTTTTGGAAAAGATGTAGAATAAGGAAAGCAGACTTTGACCATGTGGGTTTATGGTGGGAGGCAGGCAAGATATGTAAATAAATAACGCCTTTTTGTCAGCAGTTTACTGTACATACGGCAGCAGCAGTGATGTGTACAGTCTGGGGGCTTGAGAGGGAGATGAACATGGTAGAAGATGAGATGAACATGGTAGAAGATGAGATGATCACTAGGAATGACATAGGGGTGGGGAGGAATTTATTGGAAGGGAAAAGGAAGGCTCTAGAGTTGCTTCTTTACAGGCAGGCAAAAGGGGCTCTAATTAGAGTGTGTTTCTCCACTATCAAAGACATGGATGCCCCGACTGTCTTCTTCAACTTGGACTGGAAGGTGACACAGCAAAATCTCATGCTGTTTCTTCAGCGCCTGAAGGACTCTTGACTTCTGTGTCTGCTGAGATGAGAAAGATTGCAGCGGATTTCTATGCAGATCTTTACAGTGCTGATGTTACTAATCCTGACTGTAGAGATGAGCTTTTGGAGGGGCTGCCAAAACTGGGGACATTGCATGTTAAAACTCATGAATTGACTTCTGCTGTCCAGCAGCTCTCCATTGGGCACTTACCAGGCACTGATGGCCTGCCAGCTGAATTTTAAAAGAGCATTTGGAATATTATTGGTATGAATTTGTTTGAAGTTTTTAAGCAGTCCATGCATGCTGGGAAGCTGCCTCTTATCTGTACACGAGCAGTGCTGTCTCTTCTTCCTAAGAAGGTTTATTTAGGACTTCGGAAGAACTGGAGATATGCAGCACTATTGTGTACTGACTATAAAATACTAAATAACAGACTAAAGCAACACATGTATGAAACAGTGCATGCTAATCAGACTTACTTTGCACACGGTCGCACTATAATGGACAATCTTTTCTTTTACCGTGATGTGATTGACTTGTGTAGTGTGACTTCATTTGACTTGCTGTTAATAGGCATCCGACAGGGTTGATCATTCTTATCTTTTTGGTGCTCTTCAAAGCTTTGGGGTGGGGAAAGACTTTGTGTCCTCGGTTCAGCTTTTATATTCTGGTGCAAATTTGGTGGGGAACTTAGCTGCCTGATCAAGATTCAGAGGGGACTCAGGCAGGGATGTCCTCTGTCTGAGTAGCTATTTAGGCTTGCAATTGAGCATCTGTTAGGCAAGTTGAGGTCTAAGCTATAGAGGTTGGTGATGTCAGGATTAGGTGACAAGGTGGTCTTGTCTGCATATATAGATACTGTAACTTTTTATTAGAGAGGAAGAGGATGTTCAGGCCTTGACTCAAACTCTGAGTTTTATCATGGGACACTGGCAGAGGTCCCACACTAGACAGCAGGCCTATGATAGGGGTTGCTGGGGCTGAAGTATCTTGGTGTGTTTTTAGGAACAGCAGAATATCAGGATAAAAACTGGGAGGGAACTGTAGAGAAGGTCTGTGCTAAGTTGTCTCAATGGACTTGGGTCCTGCCTCAGCAGTCCTACAAGGGGACAGTCTTGATGGCCAACAACTTGTTTGCCTCAATGCTGTGGCACAGGTTCTGAAGTTGGAGAATTCCGAAGAAGAATGGTGGACTGTTTTTTAGACTGGCCAAAACATTGCACTCATGTCTTCATTCTTTATCTGCCTGGGAATGAGGGAGGTCAGGGTCTGATTGATCTGCCTAGCTGAATAAAGGCTTTCAGACTCCAAACAGCACACAGACTCTTGTATGGCTCAGGGGTGGCTGAGGCTGCCACACCCTGTGCTCTTCTATGATGAGTTGAGGACTTGGGCAGTGAGAAGCATTTGTTTGTGTTGTGGCTGAAAGACAAGGACTTGTCTGGGACCACTGCTTTCTATCAGTCCACACTGAGGGCCTGGTTCTTGGTACTGAGGACCACCAGGACTGAGGCTCAGCTGTGTTCTTCTGTTGAAGAGGAACCTCTGTTTTATAATCTGTTAATTCCAGCTAGCTTTCAGAAGTATCCGCCTGCGCTTTCAAAGGGCAGGCATTACAGAACTCAGAGATCTGAGAGCTTGTTGAGGCTTGAAATCAAGCGACGTTTTAAGTTCTGAGATGGGAATTCTGTCTGTTCAGCTGCTGCAGAGAATCCTGGCAGAGGTGATCTCGGCACTGCCTGCCTCCTTCAGGGTGGCTTTGGAGCACCACTCGGGTAGAGGCCAGTGGCCAAATGTAGGCTAGTTGTAAATGTTTACTAAATTCAGGTTTATGCATTATTAAATCAGAACGAGCTGCACCACAAACTAGTTTTAACGTTGAGTTTAGTAGTTACTAAATATTTATACCCCCCTGAGCAGGTGTAAGTTTTGTGGAAACCATCAGAAAACACATAGAAAGCACAAAAAAGACCAAAAACATGACTTTTTCAGTTATGGAGCTAGAAATTCTAAACACTATACACTGTGATTTTACTCACAGCTCTAATCATCGCCCTGATTTAAACTCATGAAGCTAAACACCCACAGCTCCAGCTCAGAGAGACTCAGCAGCTGCACAAATGGCTAAACTGATCTGCTGTTGTGTCGGTTATCCAAAAACTGGCATTTAAAAAGCTGCATATTTGGTTTTCTTAGGGAAATATTAACGAATAAACAGACAGCGGCTGTAGATCATTAGCTTTATTCAGTTTAACTTGTTCACATCATTCCCTTCTATGTCGTCGCGTTTCCATGACAGCGGGTTTACTAACTGGTTCTGAACATGTTATTGTCATGTTAAAGCGACAAATGTGTTAGTTAGTTGTTACGAGTTAAGACAGGGCTTATGGATTTTAGGTACAACCAAATTTAGTAAGAGGTAACTGAGGACAAACTTAAGTATAAACGTACACAAACCTTGTGCAACCCAGTCCAAGAACCTTTCCCATCTCTCCCTATCACTGCTGAAGCAGAGGATTATCAGAGGAGGAAGGGGCACTTCTCTCCTTGGAGCTTCCATGAATAGCTGGTTTCAGGGATGCATCTAAGAAGGTGCTGTATGGTGTCTGTGTGAAGGTCCTTCACAGAAGCTCTTTGGCTGGTTTGAAGGTGTCGATGTGATCGAGTCTGTTCTCCATGAAGCTTTTAGAGATCCCTGTACAGGATCTGCAGTGAAGGATTGTACATGGGACTGTGGCCACCTTCAGACATGTGGTGCATGTTGATCCCCATCTCTGAAAGGCAAGAAACTGTAGAGCGTTTATTTTTAGCTGTGCAAGGCTCACAGGTATGATAAATTTATTGAAAGTTTGTTGCAGTGATCTTGGGACATGGTGGATACATACAGTGCAAAAAATGGTTTCTTGTCAAGTAAAATTATCTTAAATATAGTCAATAAATCTAGTATTTCTCCTGTTGAGATTGTTGTAAGCTTAATGTAAGACTTTCTATCTAATTTCTAGACATTTTACTTGCTTTAAGTAATTTTATAATGTAAAATTATCGCACTATATTGGCAGATAAAGTTGCTTGTTCTAAGAAATGTGCTTGAAACCAGTAAAATTATCTGCTGTTATAGTGAGAGAATTTTACTTAATTACTTAAAATGTGTGAAAAGTGTCTAGAAATAAGCTAAATAATCTTATAATAAGTGCACAACCATCTCAAAATGGGAAATATTAGACATATTGACTAGATTTCAGATCATTTCACTTGACAAGATGCCGTTTTTTGCAGTGTAGTCTTTGCGTTGCTGCTTGTTCAGACTGTACAGACTTTCGGCTAAGACGAGGTAAACTTACTACCTACTTGTGTTACATGTTACAGCACAAATGCAAACTTAGTTTTACTTTTATCTGACCTGTTTCCAAAAGCACAGTTGGTTTTATGTGACTCTGTTTATAATTACACATTCCATGCTGTTTAAAAGAATGGTTATGGATGTGATTATTCATAAACAAACACACATTTACAGCTTGTGTAGAAACGAGCAAATAAGGATTTTCAGCTGAGCTGCGGTTTAAACAGTTCATCAGTAAAAGATCTGCTCGAAAATCTTACAGTCTGGAGTCAAATTTTGGGGAGCACTACGCAGTGTGTGTGTGTGTGTGTGTGTGTGTGTGTGAAGTAATAGATGGAAGAGTTCATTGAGTTCACACAAACACACACACACACACACACACACACGTGCAGAGACGATTACACACTCTGGGGAGTGTGTGTGGAGTGTGAGCCAGAAACTGATAGCTGTGCTGTCTGCCAAGAACATGAGCGCACACAGACACACACACACACACACACATTTTATCTGTACAGTGTGATTACAGTATTTACTGCACCTTGTGACTGTGTGAGTGTGAAAATTTGGGAGGATTGTGTGTGTGTGTGTGTGTGTGTGTGTGTGTGTGTGTGTGTGTGTGAATCTTTGTTTTTTAACATTCTGAAAACGTCCAGGTTTAAATTATCTCACTGAGTGAAGATGAGGACTAATTCAAGTTCAGATGAGGTCAGAACTCTCTCTCTCTCTCTATCTATCTCTCTCTCTCCCTCTCTCTCTCTCTTCTCTGTTGTCTCTAAGGTTTACTGAGGGCTATAGTCACTGTGCCATTTCTCCATCACCCACTGACCCCCACATGCACACCAGTCCAGACACAGTGTCGATACACGCACCTGTAATAAACAGTCCTTTAACACAGCAGTGGCTCTGTTGGTGGTGATGTAATATTCAGTGCAGTATTTGTAGTTTGAGATGACTGATTTTCATCTGTTGCTGGTTTTTATCATCAGATGGAGCAGAAACATGACTTTGGTCTCCACTGCGTCATCACTTATTCTGAAAATCAGTTTCCATCATGAGCCACGTTTAAATGCAGCCTGATAATCCCTTAATAAACCGATTAATAGCTCAATCGGAATAGAATACGTCCATGTAAACACATCAATCAGAATAGTCTAGTCCGATTGAGGCCATTCGGAATTCAGTATCTATCCGATTGAACGAGGTGAGTAATCCTGTAAATAATCCGTTAAATAGAAGAATAATATCCGTGTAAACGCCTGTATCTGATTACATTCCCTATCGGAAAGTTTAAGTCCGTTCTGATCATGTTCGTCACGTCATAGTGAAAGTTTATACCGTTCAACATGGCGGAGCAGAAACTGGTCTGCAGAGGAGACGAAGTTTATGCTCTGATCTTTAAAAGACGGCGGTGGGACGGACGTCCAGCTTTAATTTTTGATTTAATATGCTCACAGTGCATAGATATCCCAGCACCATGTCCTAGCATCAAATAAGTGTTCAGTATCGCATCACAAAGTCTTCAGGATGTCTGAACATTACATCCATGCATCAAGTCAAAATACAAACTATCCACAAACCAGAAAATAGCTAAAGACTAAGTAAAACTTAGCCGCCAAAGATCCTAACTATTTATCATCAGAATTGAATCCCATGTTAATAGGAGATTTTAACTAACTAGCGAAGTAGTGTTATCAGTGACAAAACAAATGGTATTCACTTACCTCCAACTTTAACCCTTTAAAATTCAAGGCTTATAATATACTAAAGCTTATTATTCAGTAACTTCAGGGACTTCAATGCGAATTGGTTGAGCCATTCTTAGGTTATAAAAGTGTGTAATGAAACATTGCGCCCACCTTTTAACAGATTAAGCACTCAACCTTAGTTCAACCTAATCTCCTTAAGTATCATGTGGTAGTGCTGCCTAGTGCATAAACAAACTGTGCCCAAACAATTGGCCTGTACACAGGGGGGATATTTAATGCCTCTGGGCCATAGACAAAAATGGGCACCATGGATACACTTTTTTAATAGCTCTGGACTTCTGAGTGGTGCAACTGTCTACACTGGAAAACGTGGTACCTTGCACACTCATACAGAAATATGTAATATTTATTTTTGTATATTGATTTTTAGGTTGTTGCAAGCATTTTGTAAGATTATTTAACTTTATTTATTATTAACTTAATTTAATTTCAGTCAGTCATTTTATTAAGTGAAATTATCTTTCTGTATTGGCAGTAAAAACAAGCATCTGCTTGTAACGCGGCCGAATAACTCAGACGCTCGCGGTTAAAAAAAGAGAGTGAGGCTTTAATGTTTGAGTCAAAATCCAATATCGTGGTCCAAAAGCATTCGAAGGTCAAATCCAGCAAAGGCAAACAACACAAAAAGACAAACATAAGGCGAACAAAGTCCAAAGGGCAAAGGCAAAAGGGCAAAAGTCAAAAACAGCAAACAGAGTCGAAAACCGGAAAAATCACAATAGACAGAAGAATATAACGCTCAGTAGCTCTTGGGAAAAGAAGCAATACCATGCAAGGAACTAGACTAAAAGCCCGGGCTTTATACTAAATAGTAAATTATACTAATAAGTAACATAATTATTTTATTTGTAGGAAAATAATTAGTAATTGTAACATATTCTTTTTTGAATAGTAATATGTTAACATTAACACTAGCATTAAGTCCGGTCTGCTGAGCCTGGGCAGCACTCTGTCCTGACTGAAGAATCAAAGTTAATAGCACTAATAAAGCACTTTTGCTTTTTTTCTTGTTTTTGCGTTACTCTCAACAGCTAGAAAATCACACCGTAGAAGCTCCTCTACAAAATGTAGATTATAGCGTAATTTCCTTAGACATACAAGTCTGTCATTATGCAGTTGTCATAATTATCACATAACACATGGAATAGTCCATCATAACCATGACCAAGGGTCTCATGGAAGCACTAGATGGCTGCGTACCTGCCCAGCACAAAGACCGGCCCTGCCTGTACCTGTTCTCTGTACACAGATATCAGTTTTAACTTCATAGGTCATTCTTACATACTAAAAATTCTTGGACTCTTGGGCATTTTGTGTCCAGGAATGGAATTAGTTTTTTCCTGGACAGACAGTCTAAATCTCAAACTGTTCAGGGAAATCCTGGACTGGTGGGAACTCCAGCTTTAGATGCTTGAGTTTTCTTTCTTTTTATTTGTTTTGTTTCTAAGCCTCATGCTAATGTCTTAGCATAGTGCTAACGTGCTGCTGGAGTTGGTGTGGTGTTGTATTGTAAAGTGTGTTTGTCTGTCAGTCTGAGTTGTAGCGTAGCACAGCGCTAATACAGGCTAGAGGTCATGTAGCCCCCTGCTGTTAGCTCATATAGCTGTTCTGCTCTGAAGGAACCAAAATGTTCCGAAGGCAATTTGCCGTGTCCACTGTTTATTTATTGATCTAAACGTCACTTTATCCTTTGAATTACAAGGTCAAATGAGGTCCGGTGCATGAACTTTGAGGGTCTGGGGGGGTCCCGGACCACCCATAAGAAAAGGGACTACATGACTTTCATCTGGTGGCATGGGCACTAATCGGATATGCATCTGATCTAGAACCACATATTAGAGTGGCTCAGGTTGGATTGAAAAGATGTTGGATAGTCTCTGTGGGAATTTGTGCCCATTCAGTCAGAAGAGCATTTGTGAGGTCAGACACTGATGTTGGACGAGAGGGCCTGGCTCACAATCTCCGTTCTAGTTCATCCCAAAGGTGTTTGATGGGGTTGAGGTCAGGGCTCTATTAGGGCCAGTCAAGTTCTTCCACACCAAACTCATCAAACCATGTCTTTATTGTTTATTAACATCACCTTTCACTGGAACTGAGGGGCCCAAACCCTGAAAAACAGTCCCAGCCCATCATCCCTCCTCCACCAAACTTTACTGTTGGCACTATGCATTCCAGTAGGTAGCATTCTCCTGACATCCACCAAACCCAGATTCATCTTCAGACTGACAGATAGAGAGCTGATTCGTCACTCCAGAGAACACATTTCCATTGATCCAGAGTCCAGTGGCAGTGTGATTTACACCACTCCAGCCGACGCTTGGCATTGAGCATAGTGATCTTAGGCTTGTGTGCAGCTGCTCAATGCTCAATGCTCAAATGCTCAATGCACAGTTCTTGTGCTGATGTTGCTTCCAGATTCAGATTGGACCTCTGTAGTGAGTGATGTAACAGAGGATAGTAGATTTTTGATATTGTCCCTAGACACTTCAGTTGACGGGGGCAGATTTAGCAGGGCAAAAATTTCATGAACTGACTTGTGGCAGAGGTGGCATCCTGTGACAGTGCCACCTTTAATGTCACTGAGCTCATCTGTACGACCCTCTACTGCCAGTGTTTGTCTATGGAGGCTGCAAGTTATGTGCTTGATTTTATACACATACAGCATGTTGGTCCACATATGTTTTACCATATAGTGTATAAGTCTTTAAAGGACAGTGACAAAAACAGTCAGTTTAATTGGAATTTCTGATCGTTTTCTGTTTCTTTTCTTTCCTAACTGGTTTGCCTGTTAATGGCTGATGCTGTTGCAAAACTTTAAAATGATTATTATTTCCTCGTTTTCTCAAACCCTCCCTGCTTACTTTCTCTCTCTCTCTCTCTCTCTCTCTCTCTCTCTGTATTGAGCATTTAGAGTGTGGAGGAAGCAGATGTATTCTAGCTGTGGGTTTTTATGTCTTGTTATTGGGTTATTTACTGTCTGACTGCAGGGAATGACAGAGAAAAAGAGCAGGATGCTCGTAAATACCTCACACTCAAACAAAGAGAGAGAGAGAGAGAGAGAGAGAAAGGGAGGGAAAAGGACAATGGAATAGATAATAAACTTTCTAATGGTAATGCATGCATAATGTAATGCTTAATATCTTTGAGAAATGCAATGATGTATTTCAGTAATGTAATGGTGATGTAATTGAGTATGTGATGATATCTTTGGGTAATGTTACTGATATATTTGAGCAATGTAACAGTGATGTATTTGAGTAATGTAGCAGTGACGTATTTGAGTAATGTAAGGGTGATATCTGAGTAATGTAACGGTGATGTCTTGAGTTGTTTGTAATGTTTGAGTTGTTATGCGCTTTGTCTCATTGTATTCTATTTTTATTTTAAATAGAATGCAATGTTGTGCAAATCATGTAAACCATATTTGTAAAGGAATATACTACAAAGACAACATATCAAATGTTGAAACTGAGAAATGTTATTGTTTTTTGAAAAATATATGCTCATTTTGAATTTGATGCCAGCAACATGTTCTAAAAAAGTTGGGACGGGGGCCTGTTTACCACTGTGTTTCATCACCTCTTCTTTTAACAACACTCTGTAAGCGTTTGGGAACTGAGGAGACACTGCTGTAGTTTTGAAGGTGAAATGTATTGCATTCTTGTTTGATATTGGATTTCAGTTGTTCGTCGGTCTCCTTTGTCGTATTTTTCATTTCATAATGCTCACAATGTTTTTAGTGGTGACAGGTCTGGACTGCAGGCAGGTCAGTTTAACACCCGGATTCTTTTAATATGGAGCAGTGCTGCTGTAATACATGCAGAATGTGGTTTTACATTGTCTTGCTGAAATAATCAAGGCCTTCCCTGAAAAAGATGTTGTCTGGATGGCAGCATATGTTGCCAAAACATGTATATATCGTTCAGCATTAATGGTGCCTTCACAGATGTGCACATCACTCATGCCATGTGCGCTAATGCCCCCCTACACCATCATGAATACTGGCTTTTGAACTGTACGCTGATAACAAGCTGAGTGGTCTTTAGACTGGAAGACACAGTGTCCATGATTTCCAAAAAGAATTTCAAATGTTGATTTGTCGGACCACAGGACACTTTTCCACTTACCCTCAGTCCATTTTAAATGAGCTCAGGCCCAGAGAAGGCGGCAACATTTCTGGATCCTGTTTATATCTGGTTTCTTATTTGTGTTTTAGAGTTTTAACTTGCATTTGTGGATGCAGTGATGAACTGTTTTCACAGACAGTGGTTTTCAGAAGTGTTTCTGAGCCCATGCAGTGATTTCCACTACAGAATCATGTCTGTTTTTAATGCAGTGCTGTCTGACGACCCAAAGATCACAGGCAGCAAATACTGGTTTTTGGCCTTGTCCCTTACATACAGAGATTTCTCCAGATTCTCTGAATCTTTTAATGATATTCTGTACCGTAGATGATGAAAAGCAAAAGTTCTTTGCTGTTTTACATTGAGAAACGTTATTCTTGAATTGTTGCACTATTTGATGGTGCTGTCTTTCACAGAGTGGTGAACCCCTCCTCATCTGTACTTCTGAAAGACTCAGCCTGTCTGGGATGCTTCTTTATACCCACTCACGTTACTGACCTGTTTTTTAGCATTACACAAATTTACCAGCCTTTTGTTGCCCCGTCCCAACTTTTTTGGAACATGTTGTTGCCATCAAATTCAAAATGGGCATATATTTTTCAAAACCAAAAAAAATGATCAGTTTTAACATGTGATATGTTGTCTTCGTACTATTTTCAATGAAATATAGGGTTTAAATGATTTGCACATCATTGCATTTTGTTTTTATTTATATTTTGCACAGCGTCCCAACTTAGAAATAGATTTGTATTTTCCACCCCTGATTAGGGATTCTGGTCCTATTCAAACTCAAGGTTTGAAGTAAACAGCCAACATAAATTGCTGGGTAAATATTTCATAGCTTCTGCTTTTTAGTATAGTTTCTATGCACATGAAATCACTGTTTGTAAACAGTTTTGGAGAAAAATGCAGCTATTTCACATTACTTATGTCTGTGTGTCATATACAGAGCTGCTGACCCATTGCTGCACTTCACTGTGTGTGTGTGTGTATGTGTGTGTCTCACCTGCTGAGCGAATCATCCGGCACTAATGAATTAACACACTGATCTATTCACAGAGAGAGAGCAGGGAGACATAAGAGACTGAGAGAGAGAGAGATAATAGACTGAGAGAGAGAGAGAGTGGGAGAAATATATATAGAGTCTTCCCTTTTTAAAACACAAAGGTAAATCAGTAAATCCCTTTTGTCATTTTAAACTAATCTTTAAAATTTCATTCTATTATCTTAAAATTGGTGTAGAAAAAAATTCAAGTCTGTAGGAAAATAACCTAAAAATGTTGACCTCTGACACATTGTGGCTGCAGCACATGAATCTATCAGCATGAGGTGCGTGGTCTGACTAAGAGGGCTATAATTCTATCAGGGACTGTCCAGTTGTGACCAAACCTGGAACATGACTTGCTAAATTAATTCTTAATAAAAGTTCCCAATAATTAAATGACTGTAAGTCTAGAACTAACTATACTAAAATGTTGCTCCTTATTGCCACCGATAATTAAACTGTCTCAAAGCCTGAACTGCTGCCATGTAAACATCTCTCATCTGAAGAGAATGTGCTGGGTTCGAATCCCAACTGAGCTGCAGCTGAAAAAGTCATACATGTCAGCATCATGATGCTTCAATCCTGAAATCTTCATAAGAAACGGAAACTTAAAAATGATCAAAGAAGTGTTAACTATTATAAACATCAGGGCTTCATACCGCCTGATTGGACTTGTGGTGCTTGGACCCCGATGATTGCCGCTCACAGCCGTATTATCACTACTAACATTTCTAGTATTTCTATTATCTCTATTTCTCTCTATCTCTCTAAGTCCATTAAACTGAATGAAAGAGCGAGTGACTCTCTTAGCCACCTAAACCTCTGAGCTTCCTGTTTAAGTGGTAATTCTCTATATGATACATTACCACCTGACAACACTCTCTCTTTGTGCAGTCTACTGTCCAACATCCAAACCCACAGCAGAGGCTTGTGTTTGATCTGTATGTATGAGGCAGTTGGGAAATAACACAAACACAGAGTAATTGACCGTCTTTAACTCCACAAATGATTTGCCACTCGTAATACTTAGAAACAAAACTGAAAACACATGCTGGAAAGACGCTGCAGCTGTATGGGAGAACATTCAGCTATTGTCCTGAAATCAGTTCCAATTTACTGAATGAAATAAATGAATAAATACATGAAAATAAATAATCACTTGTTTGTTATGCTGTGTTTTGGCATTTAGTTCCACCAGTTTCAGGACATCTGATGCCAGTTAGCAGAACAAAAGTTTTATTTTAATCAGAATGATGAAAGGATGTTCCTGAGTGGAGACTGACTGAAAGAATTTTTATAAGAGACTTAATTGTCTTTGGTTATATGGGGTTTGGCTATTACAGTAGGCTAAGTTAGACAGAGTGGACTAAGTTAGTACTGTAAAGTACTGAAACGTGTGGAGCAGATTAGTACTAAAGCATGTGGAGTGGTTCAGTACTGAAGCGTGTGTGGAGAGGGTTAGTACTGAAGCATGTGGAGCGATTTAGCACTGAAGCGTGTGTGGAGCAGTTTAGGACTAAAGAGTGTGGTTTAGTGCTGAAGTGTGTGGATTAGTTTAGAGCTGAAGCATGTGAAGTGGTTTAGCGCTGAAGCGTGTGGAGTGATTTAGTACTGAAACGTGTGAAGCGGTTTAGATCTGAAGTATGTGAAGTGGTTCAACGCTGAAGCGCGTGGAGTGGTTTAGTACTGAAGTGTGTGGAGTGGTTTACTGCTGAAGCGTGTGAAGCGGTGGACTGGTTTAGAGCTGAAGAAGTATGAGAAGTGGTTTAGAGCTGAAGTATATGAAGTGGTCTAGTACTGAAGTGTGTGGAGTGATTTAGTACTGAAGCGTGTGTGGAGTGATTTAGTACTGAAGTGTGTGGACTGGTTTAGAGCTGAAGCATGTGGAGCGGTGTAGCACTGAAACGTGTGGACTGGTGTAGAGCTGAAGAAGTATGACAAGTGGTTCAGAGCTGAAGTATGTGGAGTGGTTTAGTAATGAAGTATGAGGAGTGGTTTAGTGCTGAAGCGTGTGAAGCGGTTTAGTACTGAAGCGTGTGGACTGGTTTAGAACTGAAGAAGTATGAGAAGTGGTTTAGATCTGAAGTATGTGAAGTGGTTCAACGCTGAAGCGCGTGGAGTGGTTTAGTACTGAAGTGTGTGGAGTGATTTAGTACTGAAGCGTGTGTGGAGTGATTTAGTACTGAAGAAGTATGAGAAGTGGTTTAGATCTGAAGTATGTGAAGTGGTTCAACGCTGAAGCGCGTGGAGTGGTTTAGTACTGAAGTGTGTGGAGTGATTTAGTACTGAAGCGTGTGTGGAGTGATTTAGTACTGAAGTGTGTGGACTGGTTTAGAGCTGAAGTGTGTGGACTGGTTTAGAGCTGAAGCGTGTGAAGCGGTGTAGCACTGAAACGTGTGGACTGGTGTAGAGCTGAAGAAGTATGAGAAGTAGTTCAGAGCTGAAGAAGTATGAGAAGTGGTTTAGAGCTGAAGTATATGAAGTGGTTTAGTACTGAAGTGTGTGGAGTGATTTAGTACTGAAGTGTGTGGACTGGTTTAGAGCTGAAGCGTGTGGAGCCAGTTTTGCACTGAAGTGTGAGTGGAGAGGTGAATTTTCAGTATTTATTCACTGTTACCTCTTTTTCTCTCATTGTTCTTCTTCTCTTTTTCAGTCTTTTCCTCTTTCACTTCGCATTCTTCTGTATATTCTTTCTTTCTTTCATTCTCTCATTCCATTCTGTCTTTTGCTTTTATTCTTATTTTCCTTCCCATATCTCCTCTCTCTCTCTGCCTCTGTACAGTAGGTAATGTGTGGAGTCTTTAGTGCCTCATTGTGTAAGAATTCAGTTTCTGACCTTAAACATGAGAGAGAATCAATAGGGCTGAGCGCACACACTCCTTTAGACCAGGAGAACAGCCAAGAAAAATGAGAGAACTAGAACGACAGAGAGAGAGAGAGCGAGAGAGAGAGAGATTCATTTCATTCTTGCTGTGCTGTGTGTACAGTGGAATAATATGGTGGGTGGAGGGACTACATTTGCATGTAAATGGTTTGGCCTGGGTTTGATATATGACCCATAATTTCATACGGCTGGAGAGAGAAAGTGAAGAAAGAGTGAGAGAGAGAGAGAGAGAGAGAGAGAGAGAGAGAGGCTGGTGTATTTATGGAGTACTTGCTTGTGCACATGCCTCTGCATGTGTGTGTATGTTTATCTTTTTTAGTGTGTTTATGTGAGTGTGTATGTCTTTTTTTAGTGTGTATGTTTGTGTGTGTGTGTGTGTGTGTGTGTGTGTGTGTGTATGTTTATCTTTTTTTTTAGTGTGTATGTTTGTGTGTGTGTGTGTCTGTTTCCTTTAGCCTTTGTAAGTACCTGAAGTGAGAACAAGTAAATCTGTAGTTAATAGTCTTAATAAGTCCTGATTCAAGTCCCCAGTCAGTATACCAAAGTAACAGTTCAAATCACAAGTCCGTATAGGCAAGTCATAATTGAAGTCCCAAGTCCCAGTTCACGTTCTACTTTATACAGGCAAGTCCTCATTCAAATCCCCCAAGTCAGTACAGGCAAATCCCAATTCAAGTCACAAGTCAGTACAGGCAAGTCCCCATTCCAGTCCCAAGTTAGTACAGGCAAGTCCCCATTCAAGTCTCAAGTCAGTACAGGCAAGTCTCCATTCAAGTCTCAAGTCAGTACAGGCAAGTCCCCATTCAAGTCTCAAGTCAGTACAGGCAAGTCTCCATTCAAGTCTCAAGTCAGTACAGGCAAGTCTCCATTCAAGTCTCAAGTCAGTACAGGCAAGTCTCCATTCAAGTCACAAGTCAGTACAGGCAAGTCCCCATTCAAGTCTCAAGTCAGTACAGGCAAGTCTCCATTCAAGTCTCAAGTCAGTACAGGCAAGTCCCCATTCAAGTCTCAAGTCAGTACAGGCAAGTCCCCATTCAAGTCCCAAGCCAGTACAGCCAAATCCTCATTTAAATCCCCCAATTCAGTACAAGCAAGTCCTCATTCAAGTCCCAAGCCAGTACAGGCAAATCCTCATTCAAGTCCTATGTGAGGACAAGCAAGTACCCATTCAAGTCCCAAGTAATTCAGGCACGTCTCAATTCAAGTCCTAAATCAATACAGTGTACAGTTGTAGTCCAAGTTGTACTTCAAGTCAAAGTTGATTTGCAGGCCTTTTTTGATTTTGTTGAGTCTGAAGTTATTCCCACCAACAAAACAACCTATTTGTGTTCTTATTCAGAGTTACCACAGTATTCCCCCTTCTCTCTCTGTGTTCCAGCAGCCATATGCTCCACCCTCACATCCAATGGCCCCGCCTAGTCCAGGCAGCACTAGCTGCAACCAGAGTGGAGTGGAACAGCTCAGCAAAACAAACCTGTACATCCGGGGCCTTTCACCGGCTACTACTGACCAGGACCTCATTAAACTTTGTCAACCGTGAGTACACATACACATATAGAGCCTGTCCATCCACTCATACGGTACTGAAATGAGGAGAATGTGAGTCTAGATAAAGCACAACTGTACTCATTTATACAAAACAGACATGAAGTTTTGACTATTTACACTATCATTTTAGGAGAACGTTGTAACTGATCCTACATCACTCATGCTTCAGTGTGCAGCTCTCGACAACAAGGGTCAAAGCTCCATTTGCTGAAACCACCTGCATCTGCCTTCCCCACCAGATTCAACATGCTCCCTGGCCACTTTATCAGAAACCCCTCCTTTTTAACCCCAATTTGCTCATGTACAGTTAGTAGCTCATCTGTTGATTTGCAGTTTGTATTAGCCACTAGACTTTTCATTAGTCTATTCCTTCATCAGTGGTCAGTTTCTGACCACAGAGCTGCTTTTGGCTGGATGTCTTTCTAGAGAAACAGCTGGCCTACTCATGAGCAATGTCTGACCTTCTTTAGTGTAATATATGATTTACTCTAAAGCTACATCTGGCCAATTTTAGGGCAAAATATATCTAAAGTAATATCTGTCCTACTTTACAGCCACATCTCTAGAGCAACATTTGGCATACTCTACAGTGGCATCTCTAGAGCAATGACTGGGCTTCTCTATGGTGTCATCTCTAGAGCAACATCCGGCCTACTCTACAGTGTCATCTCTAGAGCAACATCCGGCCTACTCTACAGTGTCATCTCTAGAGCAACATCTGTCCTTCTTTACTCTGACGTCTCTAGAGCAACATCTTTAGAATAACATATGGTGTACTTCAAAGCAACATCTGCCCTACTCTAGAGCAACATCTGATGTAATCTACATCAAAATCTGACATACTCTACAGTGAGGCCCCTAGATTAACATCTCCTAAATATCTTACCAACTTTAGAGAAACATCTTCCATACTCTATAGTGATATCTCTAGACTAACATCTGGCCTACTTTTCAGCAACATATCACAGAGCAACATCTGATTTACTTTAGACCACCTTCTAGGTAAATATCTGTCCTACTCTAGTGCAACATCTAATCTACTCCAAAGTAGTATCTCTAGACCAACACCTGGCCTACATTACAGCAACAAATGTAGAGCAATGTCTAACCTACTCCACAGTGGCACCTCTAGAGCAATATCTCTAAAACAACATCTGACCTACTCTAAAGAAACATCCGCCATACTCCATAGCATGTTTCTAGAGCAACATCTGAGCTACTCTTGAGCAATGTCTGATTTACGTTAGACCCCCTTCCAGAGAAACATCTGGTCTACTCTTGAGAATCTTCTGCCATAATTTATAATGTTGTCTCATCTGACCTACTCCAATATGGCAATATCTGTAAAGCAACATATGACCTACTCTAGAGAAACATCTGCCATACTCTGTAGCAGTGTCTCTAACACATCTGGCCTACTTTACAGAAAAATATTTAGAGCAACATCTGGCTCGCTCTAGAGCAACAACTAGCCACCCTACTGTGGCATCAACATCAACATTGTATTTAGAGCAACATCTCTAATGGCATCTCTGGAGCAACAGAACAGCATCTGACCTACTCTATAAAAAACATCTGGCATAATATAAAGCAATGCTGCAGAGCAAAAACTATCCTACTCTAGAATAACATCTCTAGAGCAACATCTGGCCTGCTCTGGATTTAAATATGCTGTGCTTTTTAGTGATCCACAGTTGAAAAAATGTTAAAAATGTAGATATTTGGTTCTGTTGCCAATAGGTGTTCTACAGATCAGATTGAAGGCAGGTAGAACTTTGTTGTTGTTGTTTTCTTATTTTATTCAAACTTTTCTCTCAGAAGTGCTCCTCTGTGGAGACGTATGGAGCTGGTCTCATTGCACTGCTACTTAAGGATGCTCAAAGCAGGTCCTGACCCAGTTCACCCAGGGCAGAACGGAAGCAGAAATCCCTTAGTGAGACCTGCACCTCATAAGGGGCTGCTACTACCTCACATAGTGCTGAGTCGACAACAATCTACTACACACATACTGTAGAGGTATACTGGAAGGTTTCATCATGGAGCAGCCGTTAGACTGGGCTGGATGTGCTGGCACTGTATTTCTGGATCATAAAGATGGAAGTTCAACTCAGAGTTTTAATGAGATCAGCAGTGATGAGAAGGCGTTCCAAACATATGTCTTGCTGTCCCAGTGGACACAATGGACAAGAGCAATATGTTTTTAATGAGCGCTGCAGCAGGGTTGGAGTTTTAACCCTGCACACTCCAGTTTGCACATATTACACCAGAAGACACTCACACATCCCATTAACTCCCTCCAATATCTCAAACACAGTGCTGTGAAAAAGTCTTGGACCCCAAAGCACATTGTTTAAAACCATTTATCTCAAATATACGTGTATAGTAAATTAAAATAAGGGAACATTGCTATTGACATTAAGAACAAAAAAGCAATGTGAAATATCTACAGCGTATAAATAACAGGAACAAACAGGACAAATTAGATAAAAATGAAGAAAAACACATACAGCTCTCATCTATCAGGTTGTTTGAAAGTATTTTAAATTGGCACAAAGGTAAATGTGTTTCAGCACTCAGTGGAAAGTTATTCCACACTAATGGGGCCTTGAATAAAAAAACGTTTTCTCATTAAGCTCTGTAGATGAGAATAGTACATTCAGAACCAGACATTCATTATGTCTAATACATATTTCATTTGTTCTTGACTGGAAGGAGAGATGAAATGTAGAGCGGAAGCGTTTCAGTAGAGCTTTGTAAGTAAAAAACAGTGAACAGCCCTTCCTTCATCTGTACAAAGCCAACTGTGCAATAAATCTCGGTGTGATGGGTTTTCAGACCACCAGCAATAAAACTAAGCACGTTATGGAACTTGTAAAACATCATATATAATTAGAATAAATAAAATAGACAAAAGTACAGTAAAAAAAAAAAGTTTCCTATTTTGAAAATGTAGTTCTTGTGAGCTGTGTGAAGAACAAAGCTTCAGATTTCTCCTGCACGTCTCCAGCCATCATAGATTTTTCATTTATTAAATTCAATCGGCAGCACCTGATTTAACACAATGTGGTACTGATTAGATCATTTGAAGTTTATTGATGACATTTTATCATTTAGCAATTGAAGATATTGGATTGTAACTACAGTTATTACTGGGCTTCTTGTGGGGAGGGCTGGAAATGGAAATGACTGACATACATAAAATCACTACCTTTTGTAGTAACGTTATTTGTATTGATTCCAATATTAGTGTTTTTTTGTGAACAAATGAATGCTTGCTCCCCAGATAAACAGCTTTAGGTGGCCTTTTGCACAGTACTGTACATTTCACTGTACAGGCTGTGAGGTAGGAAAGTGCTTATGTAAATGCTCTAAAAAAGGAAGATGTGTGAGCAGAAGATTTGCCAACACAAGCTCTCTTCACAATGTTCATTTAATGAATGAAATAAGTATTAAACAAGTACAAATGCGCCATTTGTCTGGTTTCCATACACACTGCATTACAAAACCATCCTAATTCAACAGCAGCCAGTCCCAAAGCATAAAGAAATGCTAACTGGAATGTTCATATTATACCTTTTCTCTTGTGCTATGCATTCAGCAACATACACATTAATAATTCTGTGAATCTTCAAAATGCATCCTTTACAGCTTAGCTTCACATCACATACTGTTTTCGTTTACAGTTCTAAACAATTGAACTGTTAACTCAGGCTATTATTGCTTATATAACATGGACAGAGTGTAGCTTTACATTGTTCTTTCTTTTAAAATGGCTGCTATGTAGCTACAGCCCCATTAACTATTAACTTTGCTAACATATGTATAGTGGTTTATAAAAAATGGACAAATTGCTTTTCAACAAATGTGCTTTAACATCAAATATAAAACTATATTGAACAAACAGTTGAACTTACTTTTAAACAGTATTTCCACCTAAAAAGGAAGTTTCGCCAACACAACCTCTCTTCGCTAGGTGCACTTAATGAATGAAGAGGAAGAGAGTTCATTGCTCCCCTTACTGCTCCTTACTCCCCCTACTGGCGATTCAGGTATTGCAGCCCAGGAAATAATGGTATTGCACTAGAACACATTCACGAAGTAAACAGCTTTAAATCGTCATTAATTTTGAACTCTCACACTTAATAGGTTAGACTGAATGAGGGAAATGAACCAGTGTAGTGGTTGTTACACACCAAATGTGATGGGAGTAAATGGCATGAAAATGTGAAATATTCAGACGTGATTTTGTTCACATTAAAAGTGGACACATTGGACGTGACATGTTTGTTCTTTTTTTTTATTTTTCCAATTTATTCGAACCATGACAACAACAAAAAAAGGGCAGAATGTTTCAAGCAAATTAAAAAAGGACTTCCTTTAGTCCCCACAGAGCAGGGAAACAGTGATGTGGTTATGCCAGTCTCCATTTCTGAAAAGTGAAACGTGAAGATCTTCATTCAGGAGCTGAAACACTGAGAGCTTCCACACATAACCGTGATGTCTGGAGCCCAGTGTGCCCAGTTTGAGATGCTTTTAAAGATGCTAATTGTTGTTGGCTCACCATGCCAACCACAGAGACAGTAGTGATGAGTCATGCGAGTTCATGTCGCTGGTGAAAGGTTCTTGAATTGTTTATCAACACTTTTACTAATAAATTATCATTTATTTTTGTGAAATATTTTAGATTAAAATGATTTTTCCAAAGATTTGTGGGGTGAAGTCTTTTCACAGTCTGAACTCCAGTAACCACAGCTGATGACATCATAATGTGCTTGAAGCTGATTGGCTGAACTGGTTTAAAATGCATCTACTGCACACTGCTCTCTCTTTTCATGTTTTACATTTTCAGTCTTTTTTCTTTTTCTTTCTTTCTTTCTTTCTTTCTTTCTTGCTTTTGATATTCATCCTTTTTTTCTTTTTCTTTCTTTTTCCTTTCTTTCTTTCTGTCCTCATTCTGTTTGAATTCTGTGACTCATTGCTTAGAACTAACTTTTGATTTAATTCTTAATGTTCAATTAGTTTTTTTTTAACTATACTAATTTAATTTCCAATTTGATTTTTAATGGAATGCTTTGCTCTCTTAAATCTGTTTTCATCATGTTTTTAATTTCTCTTCTCATGTACTTTTTTGAAACAACTCTGTGGTTTTCTGACTCTGTATTTTCTCATTTGTAAAGCATTTTGAATGACAGCAGTGTATGAAAGTTGCTATGTAAGTAAAGTTGCCTTGTAAGCACCACGTTTCCTTCAAGAAGTCCAAATTGAGTTGATAAAGGATTGTTTATAGAAGGTTTTCTATAAGTGTTTTCTAAAAGCAAAGCCATGTGTTTTTTCTCTGCTTTGGAGTGCTTATTTATTAGCTTATTTATTAATAAGTTATTGTTGTAGACTACTCCACTAGCTTCTGCAGTACAGGTGTTACTATGAGACATTCGGTGCCAATATTGTTTATGTATTGCAAAATTCATGACATTACAACAACAACTAAAAGTAAAATAGAAAGTTGTTGCTTTACACTGTATCAGCTACTTGGTGACAATGATGTACCGAAGATCACAGGCAGGAATCTTCGGATCCAACCAAAACAAACAAATAAAAAAAAAACAGTATCAGTGGAGCAGTGGTGGAGTAATTGTGGGTAGTTTAGTCATCATCCTGCTGGGGTGCTGTCAGTAATAGCTGAAGGTGAATGGAGAAGATGAAGCCCTCTGGTTTTAATGGAGATCCAGCAGAACTGAGCCATCACAGAGCATGAAGACATCAGCCCAGGCACTCCTCCTCACAGAGCAGCAAATCCAATCATCAGAAACACTACAATTATCTCCACTGAAGGAGAATCCAGCAGAACCAAACACACTTCCTCATACTCCACACACCATCCACTGACTACCACCACACACACACCCGTTAACCCATGATCAATAAGGCACACAGTACAGCGAACATTACCATGGACACGCACCATCACACATCACTCACTGGGCTGGAACCAGAGAAAGTCAATGAGATTCATTCACAACTGACTTTTAGGTTTTTGGTTCCAGTTTTTGATGGGAAGAAACTCAAAGACCTGCTTTGAAATTCACTTACTTTTTTTTGTTTGGATTTTCCCTCCAATTTAGTCATATCCACTTCCACCCACTAATTAGGACTCCCCCAATCACATGATACCACCAGCGCTGGGGACGGTGAAGGCAAACACAGGCTTCCTCCAAGACCTGTGCCACAAGCGCAACGTCATTGGACAGCTGAACTTTGCTTGAACTGCGCTGACTAGCGTCACGCTAAGTGATGGGGGGAGATGGGGGGCCATACTACCCACGGAGAGAGCGAGGACAACTGTGCTCTTTTGGACTCCCGGCCACGGACAGTTGTAGCATCACCAGAGATCGAACTCGCGATCTCCTCATGACAGAGCCAAGCTTAGACGTTGTGCCACTTGGGAGCCCACCCAAATGGATGGAATAGCTAGATATTCGTGAAAAATACCTAAATATTACAAATAAATGGATGGAAAAGTTGGTTTATTCATAAAAGAGGAAATGGATTTTTTGAATAAGTGATGATGTAGCAGAAACAAAAGTCACATTCAGTAAAATGGCTTATTAGAAATGTTTGCTGTGATGGTGTTCGCAGGGGTTCGGTGGGTAACGATGAAGTGGGACAGTGACCTCATCCCTCATTAAGTTTAACACTGGCCACTCCACTCTGCCCAGCGTCTCTGAACTGAGCGACAGTCAGATTCAGCTGACAAGTGACTGTAAAACTGCTCTTCTCAGAGATCTCAGTGAAGATTCCACTACATCCATTCTACACTCCATACATGATGTACAACATGTTATCTTCAGGAATTTGTACATTACTGCAGTTGATGGAAACAAATCCGTTCACATTTCTTTTCAAACATTCGTTTAAAATGTGCTACCTGTTTGAACTAAGCTCCTCACTCCCTTTCATTTAGCAAGCTAAAGATTCTCCACAAGAGGGTGCCATAAGCACTCAAATAGCTTTTGATGCTTCATAAAAGCAGTGTTTCATGTCAGTGACACTGGCTGTCCTTGTTAATTTGTCTTTCTAGCTTTAAATGTTCCACTTTGCTATATTGTTGTCACAATATAATTCAAACCGGCATATAGAATAAAAAAATAAGGGGTATAAAAGGACAGTAATGTATAAACATGACATACATATAAAAATGACAAAAGTATAAACAGTATAAAGGATGTAAAAGAAGAAAATGTGTAAACATATAAAAAAGATATAAAGAACAAAGAGTAAGAAAGAATAAAGGACAAAATCCAAAGGTGAAGTTTCAGATTTTTAAAATGATCACATTTGTTAGAATTATAAATATAAAGTACAATAAGTATAAGGTTTGTGAATGAACATGAAGAGTTGGCTTGACAAAGCCATTGCTATGATATCCCAGGTGGTTGCAATGGTGTTGCTAGGCCATTGCTATGGTATTTCAGGTAGTTGCTAAGATGTTGCAAGGCTGCTGCTATGCTATTCTAGGTGGGTGCTTAGGTGTTGTTAGGCTAGTGCTATGGTATTCCAGGTGGTTTGCTTAGGTCATGCTAGGCTGCTGCTATGCTATTTCAGGTGGTTGCTAAGGTGTTGCTAGGCTATTGCTTTGGTATTCCAGGTGGTTGCTTAGATGCTGTTAGCCTGTTCTAATGCTATTCCACGTAGTTGCTATGGTGCTGCTTGGCTATTGCTATGGTATTCCAGGTGGTTGCTAAGGTGTTCCAAGGCTGCTGCTATGCTGTTCTAGGTAGTTGCTAAGGTGTTGCTAGGTTATTGCTATGGTATCCAAAGTGTTTGCAAAGGTATTGCTAGGCCATTGCTACGGTATCTCAGGTGGATGCTATGGCGTTGCTAGGCTTTGCTATGGTTTTCCAGGTGTTGCTAGACCATTGCTATGGTATCCCAGGTGGTTATGAAGGTTTTAGTTTAGTAATGGGGTAGAAATTCTGTTAAAAATGAAGATTTGTGAAAAAGGATGTCTTTTTATTTAGAAGATTCTCTGGTCACAAGCTTGGGGATGATATTCATGATTGCCTCTACAGATATAGGCAACAAGATCATGACATGACAGACCATGACAGACAATATACATTTCCATAAATGGTTACAAGTACATGATTGGTCAAAATCAAAATCCCAAACATGAAATACAGAGACAGTTTGTTGTGACGGTTAAGGGTGAAGACCCTTTCTACCAAAAACTCAGAGATGGTATGAAACTTGCACCTTACTGTTAGCCTCAAGTTCATTTCCTGTTCATTCCTGGCAGTTATTCTGTGAACTGTCTGTAACCTTGTCACACACACACACACACACACACACACACACTCAGTAATAGCTGAATATATGATGAATGCAAGACATTAACTCAAACTAGTTATATTTATTTTATTGATCACTAAATAAATCAATTACCACAGTTCAGTGTAATAACTGTGCAGCGACTGAAGCCTGTGCTTTCTTTTATTTTCTCTTTTCTGCAGATATGGGAAGATTGTGTCCACCAAGGCCATCCTGGACAAGAACACTAACCAGTGTAAAGGTAATGGGCCACCTCTCTTGGTGAAGTGTGTTTCTGTCAGTAACCTTCCCGGTTTGTTGTGCATTTGGACCTACAGAGGCATTTTTTCTTTAAAGTAGAGGCTTTGCAACTCTGTATGCGTTGGCTCTATTGTCAGCAGGTTTTGATTTGATTTCTGTTGATGCCACAGTCGTCCATTTCTGGGAGTCCAAGAGTCCAAGTTTTCCTCCAAGCACGTTGAGCTCCAATGATGAATTAACAGCAGTTTGTAAGGATGTGGTGGAACTTCACATGTCTCATGCTGCCCATCACCCAAATCCAAAAAAACAAACAAAAAAGGAAAAAGAAGATATGTTTCCTGTGCGATTCTGGAGCCACTGTATTTCTGCTTTGCTTCAGTTTTTATTTTGGATGCTGTTGAAGGATTTAATGAAGAAATTGAACAATTTTTCAAAATTTGTACATAATTAAATTGTTAAGTCAGGTTTGGAGTGAAATGCTCCATTCTGAATTGTCTGAATTGTTCACAGTGGTGGTGATAGGAACCAGACGTCCACCACTAAAAGCTCCCTCACAGAAAGTTACTACATGAAATGGTTATGATAATGAGACATATGAGGAGGTTGTAGGCCTGAATGTTTTTTTCTAAATCCACTCATGGTGGAGGGATACATGCAGGGCGTTGTGAGAAAAGAGTTATTATTATTTCAGATTTTCCACTATTTTCCATCAACATTCCATATAAACTCAGAAGACTCGTGTAGGTTCACTGGTGGTTCTGGATAGTAAATAAAATGTCTATATTTGTGTTGTAGTCATGGCGACCCCTGGTTTCTATCACCACCACTGTACAGACATCTGAACCATCTCACACCAAACCACTCTGAATCACTCTGTTTACATCTCAAACGCTCAATTATGGAGAAAATCTTTGAAATTGGTGGAATTTCTCTTTAAAGTGAGAAGTTATCATTAGAGCTAGCTCAGGGGTGAACATGCACACCAATTAAGCAACACCGAAACTCCATCTGCACTTTTAATTGCTTTCCCTGACTCTTCAGGCATTCTTAGGTGGAGAGCCAGAATGAACACTTCACACTAAGCTGAGTCAGGGTGGTTAGGTGGTCTAATGAGGACCGAGTTCTGCGAAAAAAAGATAATTGCTGGTTTCTACATGCAGGTTAGTGAGTGTGTGTTGTTGAGACGATTAATGGTGTACGACCAGTGAACTGCCGCTACAGCAGCAGCCTGTGTCACTATAACATTTCAACACTGGCCTGCTTAAATAAGAGACAAACACAAGAAATAAGGACAGATGTAATTTATGTAAGTGGTCATCAACCTTGTTCCTGGAGATCTACAACCCCACGGACTTCAGTTCCAACCCTAATTCACCCCACCTGACCTCTTTATTACTGCCCTCAGAAGTCCTAGATAATCTGTTGTGTTAGATTTTGGTTGGGGGTGAAACCTGCAGGGACGTAGATCTCCAGAAGGAGGGTTGGTGTCCACTGCTTTATGTGGATGACTCATGTAGATATTTCACATTTAGTTAAATATTTAATTAATTTCCTCAGCTTAGAATCATAAGGTTCTGTCTGTGTTCAGTGCAGTTTTGTGATTACTGAAAATGACAGATTTCACTTTCAAAATAGCAAAACTCTTATGTCTACATTCTTGAAAAAGATGGTTCTTCAAGGGTTCTTAAGCAATGACACTGGTGATATATAGAACCACAAACATTCAAAGAACCCTTTGGATGCTTACATGGTTCTTTGCAAGGTGATATGGTTCTACATGGCACCAAAAAGGGTTCTCGTATTGTTGCAATGTCAAGCTTGTAACAACAGAAGAAGCCATTTTGGTACTATAGAGATCCATTTTCAAAATGGTTCTATGTAGAACTATATACAATGGATTCTCCATCAATCTGAAAAACAATGTCACCATGCAAAGAACCATTTAAGCACGCAAAGGGTTCTCTGAGTGTTCATGGTTCAGTCACGCTTTATTTGGATGGTCCCCTATAGATGCTCTACAGACACTTAATTCATTAACCAACTTTCCGTTGATGTTCAGTTGATTATCAACATTGTGGTTAGGGTTAAGTTTAGGAGTAGATGTAAGTTTAGCCTTGAGGTTAAGGTTAGGTTTAGGTTTAGGGTTAGATTTAATAAACTTTTTCACACTGAACTTGTAGCTCAGTTACAACCAGTAGATATTTAGTTGAATGTTACTTATAAACAGACTGAGCATCTACAAACCATTTACAGTGGATCCTCCAGATAACACTCAACTTAAAGTTCAGTTGCATTTAACAGATGTTTAGTTGAATTTTAAAGATATACTGAGCATCTACAGTGTGCCATCCAAATAAAGTGTGACCCATGGTTCTATATAGAGCCACTGTCTTTACTCAAGAACGCTTGAAGAACCATCTTTTTAAGAGTGACTCATTGCCTTGACATACTTTTGACTGCTGAGCGTAAAAATTGTAGAATATTGTAGTAGTAATCTTATCAAATAAACTAATAAAATGTTCAAAATGTACTTCTATGGCATTATTTTAGCTAGCTAATAGCTGCTTTGAAGATTAGGCAATTTAGCTAATTAAGCTGGATATTAGTTAGCTAGCTGGCTGACTACCATTATCTAGATAATGAAGGTAAGTTTAATAAACTTTAGTTGTTTTATTCTCAAGCAGCTAATAACCTCTAATGATGAATATATATTATGTGATCAGTGACTGATCTCTCTGATGAATTCAGCTGCAGGTTAGTTCTCTGTTTTGCAGAAATGATGATTTAAATAGCTACAAGCCTGACTAGTAAATATTAGCAATTGTTAACTAAATAACTGCTTCTTATCTGAAAAAAATCCATATTTTGAATTAGTTGGTCAGTTGGCAGTGTTACTACCTGCTCAGCTTACCTTCTGCTGCTACGAATTCTTACTTAATCATTTAAAAAGTGTAAAGGCTCATTAAATAGGTTTCATAGCCAAGCATAAGCCTATTGCTTAGGTACGTGGGTAAAACATGGATTTTGATTGGTTATCCTACATTCATCAGCTGCGCTGATTGGCTGCTACAGTGTGGCATTTCAAGAAGAAATATAGACTCTGTGATGACTGTTTTAAAAATCACAAGGTAGCTTTATAAAATGTTTAAGAAAGTACTTGTACATGTGTACAGTCAAACAGTTTGTATGGTCATTTTTAAACATGTTCCAAGAGTTTTAAAGGCATTAATTTCACACAAAGTCAAAGCTGAGTTTTGCTTACGAATAGTGATGATTTACACATTTTAACATTTTTGCTCCCACCATTTAAAAATTACTGAAAATTGAAATCATGTACGCAAAAATGAAATCAGATTTACTGCTCACGAGACTCTGAGCAGTGAATTCTGTTCCACATTATTCTTCTTAGTTAATGTTAATAATAATCCCCTTCAGCACGTTAGCGAAAGTGAGATTTATAGCAATGCTGAATGTTCAGGCTTCCTTGATTTTTTTTAAAAATAAAAAAAAGCATAAAACACAGATTCTTGTTCTGCTCACTTACTATTTGAAATGCAGTTAACTCAAAATTTTAAAGCAGCCTGAACACTAACTTTTTTAAGTTCACAGTATAATTTTAAACAACAACAATAGATCTCATTTCCAGATCAGTTTGCTGTTGTGGAATCAGCTGTTATGTAGAATCAGGCTAAATTCCTCATTTAAATCCTTGGGAGAACGCTGCACATCTTAGTTATAACAGTAAAAACAAAATACTTTTAAATTTTACTAAATTTTCTGTAGATATTTGAAAAGACAGTGAATTGTGAGAAAGTTGGATCTTCAGATTTCTCTGCTGCAGTCCCAACTGCTTCCCAAAATGAAAAACTCTTCAAAGCTACAAGAATCCTGAGATATTTATCATTCAAAACAGTGAATTTCATCAAAGAGAAATGGGTTTGTGTGTCTGTGGTTCAGGTATAATCCATCTGATAGTCACTCTAGTCTTATAATGTACCTGTAATCTGATTACTGTCGTTTTTCTGTAACTGTAGTGGAATACAGTTACATTTTTTGGTATCCTGGTATTGTAACAGCGTTACATGTACTCTGTTACTACCCAGCCCTTGACATTATAAGTATAACTGATTACAGATTCTGCTTGATTTACTAAAGTTTGAGCGGCCAGTTTTGTGCCATATTACTTCTGCATTCTAAAACCAGGCGTAAATGTGTGTTAGAGTCTCAAAAGACATGTAGAGAGACTGACTTTAACAACAGCAGCAGATACAGGGTTTAGACAGAGCATGAGCCTCAAACATGGGCCGAAAGAGTGTTCGCCACCACAAGAACACTGCTTAAACTCTCAGGACCAGATGCAGCGCAAAATGTGTATGTACACCCGGTGATATAAAATAACGGCCCTGTGGAACAGAACTTTCCTTATTAACATCGAATACTCCTCACGACTGAACATTTTGCTTGTTGATGGCCTTTTAAACCCTATGATTCACTGGTGAACAGTTAATGGGTGGAGCTAAACAGTTTGCTGCAGTCTTAGTAAATCAAATGTTGATTTCAGACACATTATGAGCGCATATTGAAGTCGCACCTACACATTAATTCGTTTATTTTTTGGTTTGTCTGGTTTGGTTTCTGCTGTGTTACCAAAGTGATCGATCCTGAGGATCCTCTCTCTCTCTCTCTCTCTCTCTCTCTGTCTCTCTCTCTCTGTCTCTCTTCAGAGTTTATTCACCACTGCTCACTGCAATTTCTTTGAATATTCCAGTGATACTGGAGGTTTAACCGCAGTTCAGTGAGTTATTGACATTTGGTTTCATGGCACATAAGTATGAAATCTGGCCTGGTAGATAAAGTTTCCACCTTTTTCCAAAGTTTTTTCCCTCCGTTTTAGTCAGAAATTGAAATTAATGAAGAAGAAAGTCAGTGAAAAAACAGGAGTTTCCAAAAAAAAGGAGTCTAAAAAATGATCATCTGTCCAGTATGAGTTCCACCCATATGTTCTGGCTCAGCACACCTGGTACCCAAATTCAGCAGGGGTACTCAGGTATGGTACGAGTCGGGTGGCAGTGGAAATGATGGATGTGTAATTCTACTGTACCGCAAAAGCTTTCGACGATGACTTGTTTGGGTTAGGACCCTCAGTCCGACCACAGAGGTTCCACAGCTTGTTTTTTTGCTCAGTTGGCAGAGGGTACACAGTAGCACCTCCATACTGTCCTGAAAGCTGCAGGTTTGGGGGCTCCCCACTGGGCTCCATTCTGGCTCTGAGCCTGTAGCAGCAGGGGCAGACGGCGGGTGGGGGTGCTGGGGGATGGGAATGGGGTGGTTTTACACAGCCATTAATATCACCTGGGAGAAAATAAAGCAGCCTGCAGCCCCGGAGTCTCAGCGCAGGGTGAAATATGGCCCGTTCCGGCCAGGCTGATGACTTAATTGGTTGTTCCACTATCTCGCCTCTGCTGGCTAATATAATAAAACGTTTCAATAAGAATCATTTTACAGCAGGCGGGGCTTTTCCCTGGGTGATAGCTGACCTGACTGCAATGCTGCGGCCTGCCTACAAATGAGAGAAAGACAGGAAAAGAACAGAAGAAGGATATAAAGATAGAGTAAAGAAAAAAGGGCAGCGTTTGTGTTGAGCAGGCGTCTCTCGTCGTGAGAATGAGTGCATTTCCTGAAGAAAGCTTGAGAGTAGAATGTAACGGTTATATGATTGCTTTAGTCTTGAATATTTGTTACTAATATTATTTTATTATTTATTTGTTAATAAAGTTCCAGATTACATAATATGTCCAAACCATTCTTTTACCGAATGTCTATTGTCTAATCTATTCAAAAATTTAATATCTGTATCAATGCATGTCATTTTTATTCCCCTGCAAAGAATTTTAGAGCTATCTCATCGGAGATGAGTTTGCATGTGTTTTGCAGCTAGGTGTAGTTGTATTAGCCCCACATTAGCCCTAAAGGTCTAAAAGGTGTCCATAAAGTGCTAGTGTGCTGCAGGTTTTCATTCTTACAATGCAGAATAACTCATGATCAATAGTAATCCTTCTTAGGTTCTTAGGTCATAGAAGTGTGTAATAAAATTGTGGGCTCTGGCCATTTAATGGGTTAAATCATCAACAGTATTTTGCATTTATTCTTAATTATTCAGCTGAATACTCCAAATTCACATTATGCAGTGATAGCGCAAACTAGAGGGGGCGCTCTAATCCAGCATTAAGCATTTTCAAAACAATGACGCCAGTATTAGTTATATATTGTTTCTGCTATATATAGCTAACACTGATGTTGTGTTGATTGTAACACAGTTTTATAATCCTTGAATTCCTGTAGATGGTCATTAAGAGGTGGCAGCTCTGTAGAAGTCCAGTCAGGGGAGAAGATTTTTGCCAGTTAAAGCAAAAAAAGAAGAAGAAGAAGAATTGATTCTTGAAAATCTGAGTTGAAATAAAAGTAACGTTACTACACAGGCGAGAGAAAGTATTTTTCCTCTGGACAACAAACCTTCTGCTCCCTCTATATTTGTAACAGCTGTTCTTGTACAACTTCATATAAATGCACAAATCTTACATTTTCTCATGTCAAGTAAATTTAAACTGTAAATTTACTTTATTTTTTCATGTCAAATAAATGTAGATTTTAAATTTACTTTATTTTCTCATGTCAAGTAATTAGACCAGCTGATTCGTAAAACTTTCCAGGACAACAGGCCCTTTTTACAAGAAACAGAAGAATGTGTTAGAGAACACCAAACACACAACAATGTGGCAGTCCAAACTAAATACACGATGTATAACCCCATTTCCAAAAAAGTTGGGACGCTGTGTGGAATGTAAATAAAAATAGAATGGAATGATGTGCAAATCATATGAACCATATTTTTAAAGGAATATACTACAAAGACAACATATCAAATGTTGAAACTTTGTTGGAATTTTATTGTTTTTTGAAAAATATTTGCCCATTTTGAGTTTGATGCCAACAACGCATTCCAAAGAAGTTGGGACGGGGGCCTGTTTACCACTGTGTTTCATCACCTCTTCTTTAACAACACTCTGTAAGCATTTGGGAATTGAGGAGACACTGCTGTAGAAAGTGAAATGTTTTCCTGTTCTTGTTCGATACAAGATTTCAGCTACTCAACAGTTCAGAGTCTCCTTTGTCGTATTTTTCATTTCATAATGTGCCAAATGATTTAAGTGGGTGACCGGTCTGGACTGCATTCAGGTCAGTTTAGTGCCCGGAAACTTTTACTATGGAGCAATGCTGTTGTAATACATGCAGAATGTGGTTCGACATTGTCTTCCCTGAAAAAGACGTCGCCTGGATGGCATCATATTTAGATTTGTCGGACCACAGAACACTTTTCCATTTTAAATGAGCTCAGGCTCAGAGAAGGTGGCAGCATTTCTGGAGCCTGTTTATATACAGTTTCTTCTTTGCATTTTAGAGTTTTCCATTTATGGATGCAGCAACAAACTTTGTTCACAGACAGTGGTTTTCAGAAGTGTTTCTGAGCCCATGCAGTGATTTCCGCTACAGAACCATGTCTGTTTTTAATGCAGTGCCACCTGAGAGCCCAAAGATCACAGCCAGCAAATACTGGTTTTTGGCCTCGTCCGTTACATACAGAGATTTTTCCAGATTCTCTGAATCTTTTAATGATATTCTGTACTGTAGATGACGAAAAGCAACAGTTCTTTGCTATTTTATATTAAGAAATGTTATTCTTGAATTGTTGCACTATTTGATGGTGCAGTCTTTCACAGAGTGGTGAACCCCTCCTCATCTGTACTTCTGAAAGACTCTCTGTGATGCTTTTTTATACCCAATCATGTTACTGACCTGTTGCCAATTAACCACCAGGTGGTTTTTAAGCACTACTCAACTTTACCAGTCTTTTGTTGCCCCCGTCCCAACTTTTTTGGAACGTGTTGTTGGCATCAAATTCAAAATGGTCATATATTTTTCGAAAAACATTGACATTTCTCAGTTTCAACATTTGATATGTTGTCTTTGTACTTTTACCAATAACATATATGGTTTAAATGATTTGCACATCATTGCATTTGTTTTTATTTACATTTTGCGCAGCGTCCCACCTTTTTTGGAAATGGGGTTGTAAATGATTAGTGGAAAAATTCCTTCACAGCTATCAGAGTATAGTAACAGCTTGCTAACAAAAACTAGTTCAAGTGGCAAAAAGCTAATCATGCCCACGTGCCAGGGGGCGCGCCAGGTCGTCAGGGTCCGTAGCGCCACTGTAGACATTTTACACGACCCTCGGCTCCAGAGCACAAACATCTGCTCCTTGCTGAGCACTCGCTCTCTCAGATACCGACAGTTTTTAAAAGGGGGAAAATGAAAACTGTTCCTCTGAAAGCGGCTGCAGCAGCCACTTTAAAGCACAAACTGCGTTCAGTGTAATGATAGTCAGCAGTGGTGAAATATAGATTCGAAGATACAGAGGTTCTTTCCCTTTCTATGACAGTTTATTTCTTTGTTAACTGCACAAACCCAATCTCCTCTGCTCATCATCAGCTAACAAACCACTGAAATTGAGATGAGGCTGTTTTTGCTTCAAACTCGTACACTTGAGCGAGCTGTACATGCTTAACTTCTCATTGTTACTGTTGTAATTGCTTTAGCAGAAGCAGCATCACCTGCAATGAGAATTTCCCGCAGAAAAATGTGGAAATGTGAAAAGGGCCTATCAGTCCCAGGAACGCAGATGAAATTTCTGAGTTAATCAGGCCGTAGCCATTCAGTGAATGTGTTGAGATTAGATTTGACCCCATTATTTGATCCAGCAAGGTGGGGGAGATCTTACCAGGAGGGTCTTCCTCCCCCAAGTTACCCCACTCTGCGTCATTCTTTTTGAGTCTCTCTACATCTCATCTGTGGTGGATTCTACAGTTTTGATTTGTGTTTCGAAATAATTATTCTCTGTGTTTTAAACTGTCTGAAGTCGTTGAGGCTCAGATGTTGTTTTTCTCGCAGCTCTTGTTGTTACTGATTATGTGCTGATGGTTTGTGACGGGCGTGTTTTTCCTCGGCTGTGTTCAGTGGGAGCTGCCTGTTTGGTTGCGGTGACATGTTTTCATGCTGGTAGCCGTAGATTTCCTCCTGACGGTCAGACAGATGGACTCGGGCGCTGCTGCGGTTTCCTGACGCGTTGGCTTTGTCCTTGAAAACTCGGCGCCGGCTTGTCACTTGTCTTCCTCCCTGTGTGGTTGTTCTTTTTGGTACTTTTGCCAGCTCTTAGTCTCATCATTCATCTCCTACTGCGACAAGCACTCCAGCAAACCCACTGATGTTCTCATCTGAGCTCTCAACTTTTCTTATGTTCTCCTGTTCCATCATTCTAGACCCTATTTAGCAGTTTCCCAGTGTTTCCTCCTCATGAACATAGATAGTTTTTCATTTAGAGTCATTGGTTCTTCATCATGCTCGTAGGGAGCTTCCCCCTTTGAGTTTTGGTTCCTCTCAGTGGTTCTTCCTCATAGTCTTAGAAAGCTCCTCTATTTGAGTCTTGGATCCTCTCAGTGGTTCTTCCTCATAGTCTTAGAAAGCTCCTCTATTTGAGTCTTGGATCCTCTCAGTGGTTCTTCCTCATAGTCTTAGAAAGCTCCTCTATTTGAGTCTTGGTTCCTCTCAGTGGTTCTTCCTCATAGCCTTAGAAAGCTCCTCTATTTGAGTCTTGGTTCCTCTCAGTGGTTCTTCCTCATAGTCTTAGAAAGCTCCTCTATTTGAGTCTTGGTTCCTCTCAGTGGTTCTTCCTCATAGCCTTAGAAAGCTCCTCTATTTGAGTCTTGGATCCTCTCAGTGGTTCTTCCTCATAGTCTTAGAAAGCTCCTCTATTTGAGCCTTGCTCCTTCCTCATTTGAATGTATAACTTTCTTTATTGTGATCTAAATCATTTTGAAAGATTTTTTAATGGTTCTAAGTAGCACCAAAAGATATAAGAACCCTTGTATTTGTGTCTGTGTAGTTAAAAGTCTCTGTATATCTCTGTTTGAGTTTGAGTCAGAAGTGAGTGTGGTCCTTACTGGACGTTTGTTTAATGTACTGTTTATGAGTTACAAGTAAAATGTAATAATAATTATTCACCTGTTCAAAATAAACAACCCCATTTCCAAAAAAGTTGGGATGCTGTGCAAAAGCTAAATAAAAATAAAATGCAATGATGTGCAAATCTTTTAAGCCCTATATTTCATTGGCAGTACAATGACAACATATCAAATGTTTAAACTGAGAAATTTTATTGTTTATTGAAAAATATATGACCATTTTGAATTTGATGCCAACAACACATTCCAAAAAAGTTGGAACGGGGCAACAAACGGCTGGTAAAGTTGTGTGATGCTAAAAAAACACCTGGTGTTTAATTGGCAACAGGTCAGTAACATAATTGGGTGAAAAAAAGCATCTCAGAGAGGCGGAGTCTTTCAGAAGTAAAGATGAAGAGGGGTTCACCACTCTGTGAAAGACTGCACCATCAAATAGTAGAAACATTATTCTTGAATTGTCAAGAATAATGTTTCTCAACATAAAATAGCAAAGAACTTTTGTTTTTCATCATCTTCAGTACATAATATCATTGAAAGATTCAGAGAATCTGGAGAAATCTCTGTATGTAAGGGACAAGGCCAAAAACCAGTATTTGCTGGCCGTGATCTTTGGGCCGTCAGACAACACTGCATTAAAAACAGACATGATTCTGTAGAGGAAATCACTGCATGGGCTCAGAAACACTTGTGAAAACCACTGTCTGTGAACACAGTTCATCACTGCATCCACAAATGCAAGTTAAAACTCTAAAACACAAAGAAGAAACCAAATATAAACAGCATCCAGAAATGCTGCCACCTTCTCTGGGCCTGAGCTCATTTAAAATGGACTGAAGTGAAGTGGAAAAGTGTCCTGTGGTCTGACGAATCAACATTTGAAATTCTTTTTGGAAATCATGGACACTGTGTCCTCTGGGCTAAAGACCACTCAGCTTGTTATCAGTACACAGTTCAAAAGCCAGTATTCATGATGGTATACGGGTGCGTTAGTGCACATGGCATGGGTGATGTGCACATCTGTGAAGGCACCATTAATGCTGAACGATATATACATGTTTTGGCAACATAAGCTGCCATCCAGACGACGTCTTTTTCAGGGAAGGCCTTGATTATTTCAGCAAGACAATGTCAAACTACATTCTGCATGTATTACAGCAGCATTGCTCTGTATTAAAAGAGTCTGGGTGCTAAACTGGCCTGCCTGCAGTCCAGACCTGTCACCACTGATAACATTTGGTGCACTATAAAAAGAAAAATATGACAAAGGAGCCCTCGAACTATTGAGCAGCTAAAATCCTGTATCAAACAAGAACAGGAAAACGTTTCACTTTCAAAACTACAGCAGTGTCTCCTCAGTTCCCAAACACTTACAGAGTGATGTTAAAATGTTTATCATTTGATATGTTGTCTTTTCCTTTAAAAATATGGTTTACATGATTTGCATATCATTGCATTTTATTTTTATTTACATTCGGCTCAGCATCCCAACTTTTTTGGAAATGGGGTTGTATTACAGTATAACACCCTAATTTGAGATGCACAATAACTTTATTCATCTAAGTACAAATATGTTTAATTCAATTATTTAAACAAGAGTAAAACAGACAGTAGAAATGGATGAATAGAGCACTGATTACTAATATTCATATTCCTGTTATCTGTTTATTCTGAGCTCTACAGATGGAGCTGAATGAGGGGAGATGCTGTGTGAGGAGGTGTTTTGGCTCTGAGGAGCTGCCCCTCCTCCTCCTCTTCCTCCTCTTCCTCACAGCGTTAAAAGTGCTGTGCAGTTTCTCTGCTAAGTTAATAAGCAGTTGATCCACATCAACACTGCGGGCTTATTTAATAACTCATTACAGTAAATACACTCAACACCTACAGCACTGCTCTTAATCCTCTCTCTCTCGCCCTCCTCTCTCTCTCTTTTTCTCTCTCTCTCTCTTCCTCTCTCTCTCTCTCTCTCTCACTCTCTCTCTCCATGAGCACACCTTTTAATCCAGCATGAAATTTTAATTAACACCGCTGTGACCCTTTAACCACAGATACTGCAGCGTGAACCGAGGGATAGAGAGAACAGAGGGAGAGGAAGAAAAGAGAGGGAAAAAAAAGAAAAATAATGAGCGAGAAAATAGAAAGAAAGAAAAGAAGAGCAAGAAAAGCGAGAGAGAAAGGAAAAAGAAAAATAGAGAAAAAGTAAGTGAGAGGCAAAAGAAAATAAAGGGAGAGAAAGATTAAGGAGAAGGAGAGAGAAAAAAAGGAAAGAGTGGGATAAGGAAAGAGAGATGGGGAAAAGGAGACAGAAAGGGGGGGTAGACAAAAGAGTATGCAAGAGAGAATAAAGAGAAAGAGAAACCGAAGGAGAGGCTTAGAAGAAAAAGGAGAAGAGGAAGAACATGAACTAGACAGATGGAGGGAGGGAATAAAAGAGAGGAGAAAGTGGGGGATGGGGAAAACGAGAAAGAGAGGCAGAATAAGAATGTGAAATAGAATGAATAAGGATATATATATATATATATATATATATATAGAGAGAGAGAGAGAGAGAGCGAGAGAGAGAGATGGATGGACGAATAGACGGGTGGCTCATAAATAAGTCATAACTAATAAATCACACCGTGGGTCTCCAACTTCACCTGTCAGAGAGAGAGAGAGAGGAGAGCAAAGGAGAGAGAAAGAGAGAGAGGAGGGAAGAAAGAGAGAGGTAGAGGGAGCAGAGAGAAAGAGAACAGAAAGAGAAAGTGAGACAGAGAGAGAGAGAGTGAGAGAATAAAAGAGAGAGTGAGAGAACACAGAGAAAGAGAGACTGGAGAGAGAGAGAGAAAAAAAAGGACAGAGACAGAGAATGAGAGACAGAGATTGAAAATAGAAAAAGAGAGAAAAAAGTGAGAGACAAAGAGACAAAGAAAGAGAGAAAGCAATGGAGAGAGCAGGCAGAGAGACTGAGACAGATGTGCAGATGTGGAACAGGAGAGAGAGAAAAGGAAGGAGATAGAGGAAAGACAGAAAGAAAGAAAAGAGAGAGGGAGAAAAAGAGAAGAGAGAAAGAGCGGACATAGTGACAGACAAAGAGAAAGAGCAAGAAAGAGCAGTGAGAAAGAAAAATAGAGAGAAATAAAGAGAAAAGAAGAAAGAGTGAGAAAGGAATGATTGGGAGAATGGAGAGAGAGGAAGAAGAAGAAGAAGCGAAAGAGAGAAAGGAAAAGGAGCAGAAGAGCGTGGCATTAGCGTTAGTGTTAGCAGTAATGTGTGACTGTGGCCTATGAGTCTCAGACTGACCGGTGGGCGTTTTAAACAGACGGGTCAGTGTGTGAGTGAAGCTGCAGGACGAAAGTATCTGATACTCATAATCCCTCCATCACTCTCTCATCACTCCATCTCTCTCTCCTCTCACTCGAGAGCTGTGATGGTGAAGTGTCTCTCAGCTGTGGACTGAACACTGACCACTGAAACACCGTGACTGCAGGCAGCTCAGCTTATGTGTCTTACTGTTCATTTATACTTAAACATTTTAATAATTATAATAATTATATCTGATGCTGTAATGGTGCATTTGGACGGTCTGGAAAGGTGAGTTTACCATGAGGAGCCTGCACAGCCCAGTAAAAAATTACACCATACTGGGATCTGTCCAGGGTGCATGAACAAGCTAAGCCTTGTCTAGTAAACATCTCCAAAGTTTCAGTCTTAGAAGTTCTCACAATCCAAGTATTCCCAAACACATTCAGTGAAATTGTGGAGATGGTCAGTCCATTGTTCTGAGCAGCTTCATCAGCAGCTTCTTTGTTTGATTAGGACATCTTGATCTTCTCAGTCGTGTGCTTGGGGTCGATATCTTGCAGTAAAATGAATTTGTTCCTAGTCAAACATTTTCAAGTGGTACTAAATCATGTATTCAAACGTGTTAATACTGTTATGGATCGGCCTCCAGCCAGTTCATAAACAATTGAGGGAGACGATGAGTGGAAGTTGTAGCAAAAAACGTGTCTTTATTTTCACATTGAGCTACTTAGAAACGGTTTGCAAACCAGAAAGATAGCCATACTGAAGTGAGCCAACCATTAACGGTTAAAGCCCTCCCTTACAAAGCCCACTCGCTATGGAGCTGCTTTGTGCACTGAGGCTCAGTCAACTGTTCCCACAAAGTTGGAAGTGTACAGTTGTTCAAAATGTCTTGGTGCTGAAGCATTAAGATCTCCCTTCACTGGAACTGAGGGTTCTAGACCAACCCCTGAAAAACAGCCCCATATCATCCCTCCTCCACCAAACTGTACAGCTGGCACAGTGCAGTCAGGCAGGTAACGTTGTACTGGTATTCACCAAACCCAGATTCGTGGTATTTGCCAAATCCAGAGTCCAGTGGTACTGTGCTTTACACCACTCCCTAATCTCTCTCTCTCTCTCTCTTGCTCTCTCTCTCTTGCTCTCTCTCTCTCTCGCGCTCTCTCTCTCTCGCTCTCTATCTCTCTGTAGGTTATGGTTTTGTTGATTTTGACAGTCCTGCTGCTGCTCAGAAAGCCGTGTCATCCCTCAAAGCCACTGGAGTCCAAGCACAGATGGCCAAGGTAGGACATCTTCACCTATAACCCCAACTCTGAATCTCTGTTGTGATGTCTAGTCTGGAATTTGGTACAAACCAAGTCTGTTCTACAGTTTCTCAATGAATAACTGACTCTAAATGTAGGTATTGTGATATAAACTGAGTCTGTTCTACAGTTTCTCATTAGGCTGAATGAATAACCGACTCTAAATGTAGGTATTGTGATATAAACTGAGTCTGTTCTACAGTTTCTCATTAGGTTGAATGAATAACTGACTCTAAATGTAGGTATTGTGATATAAGCTGAGTCTGTTCTACAGTTTCTCATTAGGCTGAATGAATAACTGACTCTAAATGTAGGTATTGTGATATAAACTGAGTCTGTTCTACAGTTTCTCATTAGGTTGAATGAATAACTGACTCTAAATGTAGGTATTGTGATATAAACTGAGTCTGTTCTACAGTTTCTCATTAGGTTGAATGAATAACTGACTCTAAATGTAGGTATTGTGATATAAACTGAGTCTGTTCTACAGTTTCTCATTAGGGTGAATGAATAACCGACTCTAAATGTAGGTATTGTGATATAAACTGAGTCTGTTCTACAGTTTCTCATTAGGCTGAATGAATAACCGACTCTAAATGTAGGTATTGTGATATAAACTGAGTCTGTTCTACAGTTTCTCATTAGGTGAATGAATAACCGACTCTAAATGTAGTATTGTGATATAACTGAGTCTGTTCACAGTTCTCATTAGGGTATGATACTGAGTCTGTTCTACAGTTTCTCATTAGGTTGAATGAATAACTGACTCTAAATGTAGGTATTGTGATATAAACTGAGTCTGTTCTACAGTTTCTCATTAGGTTGAATGAATAACTGACTCTAAATGTAGGTATTGTGATATAAACTGAGTCTGTTCTACAGTTTCTCATTAGGGTGAATGAATAACTGACTCTAAATGTAGGTATTGTGATATAAATTCTGATCTACAGTTCTACAGTTTTGTTTGTTTGTGATCTGAACTTTTTGTGATTTAATTTGGGTTATTTTTCCTCCCAGTTTGGCTCGATACAATACTTTAAGTTGGTCAGGCAGTTGAGTGGACCCTCTTTGGGGTCCTGCTCTGAAATGTCATGGTATTAAACAACCACTTTTGGATGCACTGCTGTTTATTGGTTTGTGGATAACAGAACACAAAAGAATATGCTGGACACAAAGGTCAGTTCTGTTCTGGCTGAAAATTATATTTGTTTGGGAGAACTAAATGAGTTTTTCAGTCACTGTGGAAGTATGACGGGAACCCTGCTGACTCCAAGTTGTGCTAATGTTTTTATTGGAGAAGGCTGACTTTGTTTTGATCACTGACGTTCTTGATATCGGTTCTGCAGACTGACAAGTATGTGCCTCAAACAGATCATTACTAAAACCTTGTATCTCCAAAATGTTAACTTTACAGGAGATGCAGGAAACTTTCTTAATATTCTATGAAAATTCATGTAAAAACAATTGCACAAAATTTTAACATTTTGGATAATTTCCACTAGTCTATTTGTCATAAAATTTCCACACAATGTAAAGAGCAGCTGATATTTTCACGTCAAGAAATAAAAAATAACAAATAACAATATTTTATTCTAACAGCACTAATATGAGAGCTGCATCTGCAAAAATAGTATCTTTTCAAGTAAAATGATCTTAATTCTAGTGGAAAAATCACTTATTATTAGATTATTTAACTTATTTCTAGACACTTTCAACCTGTTTTTAAGTAAAATGATCTCATGGCACTGGGAGGTAATTTTGCTGGTTCCAAGCCCATTTCTTACAACAAGCAAAATTATCTGCCAATACAGTCAGGTGATATTACTTAATAAAATTACTTAAAACAAGCAAAAAATGTTTGGAAATAAGTTAAATAATCATGAAATAAGCTTCCAACAATCTCAACAAGAGAAATATTGGATATATCGACCACATTTAAGATAATATTACTTGACAAGATACTATTTTTTGCAGTGTTTGGGCAAACTCTGTTTAATTTGGTTCATTTAAAGAGTAACTACATCAATACATCATTACAGAGGATAACAGAGCTCAGACTTACAGAGGAAATCAATCAGAGAAGCAATGAAACGCAGTGTTCATTAAATACAAGAAGACATGAGAAAGTGACACAGACAGAGAGAGACAGAGAAACACTTTTACTGACTCTGAAAAGTCCAATTTTAATGTTACTTAATATTCCCAAACTTTGTGACCCAAGCTTCAGCTAGAGACATGTACCATCATTCATCCTGCCAATATCAAACTGAGCTGAACTGAAAAAAGGGACTAAAATGCGAGTTTGGTTTGATTTTTGGACAACAGCCTGAGCTTTGCGATGGAAGTTGGTTTTGTTAATCTGAACTGAAAGAGAGGTAGGTGGGATTAAAGGTCATTAAGGTCATCAACAAGAGGTCATTTCTGGCCCACAGAGGAAAAGGCATGATCTTCTCATCTTGTGAAGTGAGATAATTTCAGATTCTGAGTCTGAGATTATTTTAGCTCAAATGTGGCTCCATTGATTGCCTTTACCAGGGTTTATGTATATTGTGATCTCAGCCTTCGATGCGCCACCTACAGATGTCTGATATGTGTTGCATGTTCAGGTCACCACAGCTATCTTCACTGTGACGGTATGGTTGCATCCTGACTGGCTATCCACACGTCCATGTGTACGCACTTGGACTCTGTATTGGTTTTAATCTGTCTGAAAGTAAACCGTTATCGGTCTGTTGGTGTGAGTTTTGAGATCGCTGGTTTGAAAAACGTGAGGTTCACAGGATCATGACTTTAAAAGCTATTCAATGTTTTCTTAGTAGTGAGTAAATTACATAACCTACAACACACACGCCACTTTGTTTCCTGCGGGTGTGTTTTTGTTGTATTCCATTTTTGAAAACTGCTTGTAGACATCATGGAAACAACTGTCAATGATTGGTTATTTAGCCTGTCAATCAGACGGCCCTTTCCTGTTAAAGGAAGCAGTTGAACTTGAACTTTTTGGCCGTTTTAAACAACAAAAAGCAGCAGAAGTCAGGCTTGTGAAACTACATATAAATTCACATTCACATATTTAGATTAAATTAGATTATATTCAAGAAAGCCAATGAAATGCAGTTAGCATGTAACCAGAAGTGCAAAATTATTATATATATCATAAATATATATCATGTAAAGTGCAGGAAAGTAACTATGGTAAGCAATGCTGTGGTTACAACATGTAATGCTGTGGTTACAACACGTACAATTAAGGACGGTAGAGTGGTAAAAAAATATATAGCTATTGCAAGTATACATATATTATATGCAGAGTGAAAGTGGCAGTGTGGAGTTCAGCAGAGTCATTTAGCATTTACAGCATTTAGCAAAGCTTTTATCCAGGGTGACTTGCAGAAGTGCTGGCCATATTCGTAAGTGCGAAAAAGAATTCAAAGAGTGTGCTAAGCTAATAAACTGCAAAAAGCAGGAATGAGTGCTGAAACCTGGACATAAAGGTTAGAGTTCATTTAAATCCTTTTGGAAGAGGTAGGTCTCCGTTCTGTATTTGAAGACAGCAAGGGGCTGTTTGGAGAGTCGGGGGATATTAGTTCCACCATCTGGGCTCCAGGTGGAGAAGAATCTTGATGCTTGTCTTCTGTGAGTCTTGAAGGATGGTGGATCATGCTGAGCTGTCCTTGAGGTTCAAGGGTCTTGAGAGATGGTGCAGTATTTCACCACTGCCTTCAGGTGAGAGGGGCTGGTCCATTTTTGGCTTTGTAGGGTTTAAAATCTAATGAGAGCAGCTGCAGGAGGCCACTAAAGGGGACACAGTAGAGGAGTGACATGAGTGAAATTTGGGAGATGGAGAAGTTGTGCTGCTGCATGCCTGCAGTTGCAAATATGCTAAGGGCATATATAGGAAGTCCAGCCAGGTCATCTTCAGACAGCCAGGTTTCATCTTAGCATGTAACCATCTATGGCAGCCCATCACTTGATGCTCAATCGCAAGAAGACTGAGGGAAGCCCAGCATGGAGTTAGTTGCAGTAGTCCAGTCTTGAGATGACAAGGGACTGACCAAGTACCTGGGTGGCCTCCTAGGACAAAAAAGGGCAAGACTACGACAAAGCTTTGTGCATTTTCAGAAAGAATGACCAAAGAGTTATCAAAGCATATGTCACTCTAACAGCGAGGAGATGTATTTCCAAGGATGTGTAGCAACTCAGTCTTGTTGGGATTGACCAGTGATGCTGATATGCCAAAGGAAGGGGGTGTGGCTTTAAAGAGGGAAGAGAAAATGCTAAAGATCATGCACGGATCAGATGCTGATGCTTTAGTTAAAAGCTAATGATTTCATTACCTCTGTTAGCTACATTAGTGTTGTAGCTCTGGTGCAGGTTTTGCTAAAGAAGCAAAACCTGGACTCTACATAGGTTTTGTCATTTCTGCAGATTGACTATATAGTGGAATAATGGGTAAAAATTAATTAATGCCAAGCTTAGCCACACGCCACTCTCTACACTGTTATGGTTGGCGTTACACAATGAGACGTTCATGCAACTTTAGTTGCTTGAAACTTGCATGAAACTAAAATTGTTGTGGTTGGCTTTACACAATGAGACATTCGTGTAACTTTAGTTGCTTTAAACTTACATGAAACAAACTGTTATGGTTGGCTTTACACAACGAGACATTCATGCAACTTTAGTTGCTTGAAACGTACATGAAACTAAAACTGTTATGGTTGGCTTTACACAAAGAGACATTCATGCAACTTTTGTTGCTTGAAACTCACATGAAACTAAATTAACTAAATTGCATTGAGTTGCACTATGAAAAACTTCCTGCAACTCACTTGGAACTTATACACAATAGTTGCAAGCACCTCAACTTCAAGAAACCAATCTCATGAAAACAGCTGATCAAAATGCAATAACGTATCACATGATCAAGTCAAATGAAAACATTTCATCTGATTGATTTGCTTGGTTTAAAGGACAAGAGAATGAACAGAACATGGTTTACTGGGTGGTTGAAAATGAGACCCCTAATCGATATTATGCAAGATTAGTAGTTTTTCATTTTTAGTAGTTCAAACAGCTGCTTGTTCTACCATTTATCCTTTTTTAGCTGCTATTTTCAGATTAAAAATCAAGATGATTAAAATAGTTGCAGAAGAGGAGACCAAGATGTGTTCCACAATGAACTTGCAGTGCTTCTATGACCAGATGAGTGAGAAATCAACTGTATTCGCTACTTAAACATTCATTTTTAAAGACATTACATACACAGAAGTGACAAAACAGTAAAATATATAAATAAGGAACCACACATGAGTATACAGATACAAGATAGATACATAAATATAGAAAAAAAAAAATTGCAAAGACAGCTGAAAAAAATGATATTGGGTTACATATTAAACATGCAAATGTAAGTAATGCATCACAGATGACTTTATAGAGTGAAATGATAAAAGGTATTAAAAATACCAGCTGCTGATTTGGCTGACTAACTGAATGTGCTGCGTTTATGCAACGGAAATCATGTTACAGGCAACTCATAACATGCAATTAGTTGCACCTCAGCTGTGGTACCTGCAACCTTGCAGCATCAAGGAAAGTTTTGAAGGGCAAAGAGAGAGAGAGAGAGAGAGAGAGAGAGAGAGAGAGCGAGAGAGACGCACCATCTGACTGTGTGTCTCCGATGGCTTCCCCCTGTCTCACTCTTCTAATTACACTTCAATCAACAGCAGCAGCTCAGCATGAGGCAAATTATTCTGCACCAAACTGAGAGAGAAGAGAGATGAGGCTTGACACTATCTGTGTCACCATAAACACAGTCTGAACAAACTCACAGCTCCTCCCTCTCTCCTTGTCTGTTTCTTCTATTTCTAAAAGCAGTTACTTCATGAATCTCCACATACATTCCACCCCAAACCTGCCACTGCCATGTTTCATGGCTGCTGTAACAAAACTTCTCATCTCAGAAATGATGACCTTGCAGGAGAAAGAAATACAGAACTTTGAGGGGCACCAAAAGGGACCATGTGAGCATTTTCAAATGAAAACATAGCCGCAAGCAACAATTCAGGGGTCCAAGCACTTTTAAGCAATGTTGCTTAACTTAAGATTCAAGTAGACTGAGCCGTGTGATGACTGAGTACCACAAATTCAGTTCATCTCAAGTATGTGCACACTAGACTTTTAACCCTTATTAATTTTAGAGAATATTTATTAGATAATGATTGTTTTACAGTGTATTTAAACTGACTTATTGGTCAGTTAGGTTGGATGCCAGTTTACTAAATTTGGCTGCGAATTACGTCAAACAGGCAAAGAAAAATGACTTCATCTGTGGTATGTACATAGTATGACGAGCACTGAACCCATATATTTTGTATTTATGTTCTTCTTACTGGTAATAGTCATTTTATATTGTGTCGAATTTGACTCAGGAGTCAATTAGATTACTGCAAATCACTGATTTGGTTATTTTGGCTGCAAATTACTTTAAAATGATGCTGTAAAATGACTCTTTGAATCTTTGGTTTGTAAATAGTATAACAGGCCAATTTTTTGGTCTATTTTTTGGTAATGGTCAGGTCATAATGTGATTATTGACTTGAGAGTCATTACTTCAGATAGAAATTACTGACTTTATAGAAAAATGGCAGCTAATTATTTTAAAATGCTCAAATTAAATGATTTCATTTTTTAAATTGTGTTTTGGTCTACTTGTTGGTAATGATCATTTTATAAAGTGTTGAATTTAACACTTTGGCAGCTAATAACTTTCAAATATTGAAATAAAATAACTTAATCTGGTTAACTTGGTTCCAGCCCCTAATGAAAATGAAAAAAATAAATGAGGGTTTGATTTAACAGCAACATCATGAAATCTGTGGGTTTATTTCAACACGTTCTTCGTTCTTCCTCAAACCAAGCTTAACCTAATCACCTTTAATAAAAATAGTGCTGGCTTTTTTGAAAGTAAACTCTTTGGATCCGTTTTTGAGCCAGTCACTTCACTCCAAACTGAAGTCTGCCGATAAGTTGTTCAGCTTGGAGACCGAGACAGTATGTCTGAGGCTTAGAACATCAATATCAGCTCTGTCATGCTTCCTTCTGTAACACCAGCTTTTGCTGTGGATTATAATATTGCTTTTCAAATTGGATTCTGGAGCCCCAGCTTCAGCAGTGTTTTCCAGAGATGTGATTTTCCTCCTTGGATTCTTCAACAAACGCTTTGTGATGGGATCTAGATCATTAGATTTTTTTCTGGATTCAGGAGCAGATGCTTTTAGAACATTATCAAGTTTTTATCACTCAATTCTAGAAACCCTACCACATTATCATTTCACTGGGTTCTAGAATGCTATCATTACTTTTTCACTGGATTCTAAAACACTATCACATTCATCTTTTTCACTGAATTCTAGAACGCTATCACATTTCTTTTTCGCTGGATTCTTAAAAATGTGGTACATATTATCATTAAAAGATTCCCTTAGGCATGTGCTCAGAAACACTTGAAAAACACTGTCTGTGAACACAGTTCATCACTGCATCCAATGCAAGTTAAAATTCTAACATGCAAAGAAAAAACAAATATAAACAGGATCCAGAAACGCCGCCACCTTCTCTGGGCCTGAGCTCATTTAAGATGGAATGAGGCAAAGTGGAAAAGTTTCCTGTGGTCTGATGAATTAAAACTTTAAATTCTTTTTGCAAATCATGGATGGTGCATCCTCTGGGTTAAAAACCATGTGGCTTGTTATCAGTGCACAGTTCAAAAGCCAGTATTCATGATGGTATAGAGGGGCATTAGCGCACATGGCATGGGTGACATGCTCATCTGTAAAGGCACCATTAATGCTGAACGATATATACAGGTTTTGGCAACATATGCTGCCATCCAGACGACGTCTTTTTCAGGGAAGACCTTGATTATTTCAGCAAGACAATGTCAAACCACATTCTGTATGTGTTACAGCAGCACTGCTTTGTATTAAAAGAGTCTGGGTGTTAAACTGGCCTACCTGCAGTCCAGATCTGTCACCCACTGAAAACATCTGGCACATTATGAAACACAAAATATGACAAAGGAGACGCTGAACTGTCGAGCAGCTGAAATCCTCAAACAAGAATGGAAAACCTTTCACTTTCAAAACTACAGCAACTGGACTCATCAGTTCCCAAACACTCACAGAGTGTGCATTGCATTCTGTTTATATGAACATTTTGCTCAGCGTCCCAACTTTTTTGGAAACAGCGTTGTAGAATACTGTCACCATTATCTTTTACACTATGTTCTACACTACTGTCAGATTAATCTTTTTCACGAGGTTCTAGAATGCTATCACATTTATCTTTTTCGCTAGGCTCTAGAATGATCTTACATTTATTGTTTTCACTGGGTTCTAGAATGCTGTCATATCTTTTTCACTGGGTTCTAGAATGCTATCACATTTATCTTTCTCACTGGGTTCTGGATGCTATCACATTTATTTTTACCTGGTTCTAGAATGCTGTCACAGTTATCTTTGTCACTGGGCTCTGGATGCTATCACATTAATCTTTTTCATTGGATTCTAGAATGCTGTCACATTTATTATGACTGGGTTCTAGAATGCTATCTTGTGTTTCTCACTGGATTTTAGAATACTATCACGTTATCTTTCTCACTGAGTTCTAGAATACTATCACATTATCATTTTCATTGGATTCTAGACTGTTAACTTATTAGCCATCTCACTAGATTCTCTCATCAGAAATGGTCTTTCTCATCAGAAGCTTGACTGCCAGAATGTTATCTTTCTTGCTAGATGTTAGAAAGATGTCTTGCTTTTTCATTGGATTACAGAATGCTATTGTTCTAGCTATCTCACTTTGATTCTAAAATGCTAGGATGTTAGCGTTTCTAGAGTGGATTCTAGAGTCTTGGAATGTTCTCTTTCTCAGTGAATTCTCAATGTTGGAATGCTAGTTTTCACGCTGGCTAAATTCTAGAATGTTTTAATGTTAGCTTTCACCTTTCTCTCTGTGTTCTAGAATGCCACAATGATAGCTTTTTTCTGGGTTCTTGAATGCCAGAATACTAGCTTTTCTCTGGGTTCTGGAATGCCGGCTTCTCAATGACTTCAAGGCCGGTGTGGCTCTAATCTGCTCTGTCAGGTTTGGCAGCTGCTGAGGTGGCCTGAGCCTCAGAACCAAAGCGTGTGTAACAGTTCTACACTGCGATGTTATTTTCTTTACTGCTGTGTGTTCTGGATAACAGGGTCAGTGAAATGACCTTGCGTCAGCTCGCTAATACGAAATGCAAATGAGATGCTAATCTCATGTAAATCTCTTCAAAATCCATATCTAGTAGCTGAGGTCACAGAAGGGGTGATTATATTCATAACAGCCAGGTTGCAGTGGAGGAGAAAGACCAGGCTGGTTTAAGACCACCCGTCAGAATGAGGCTCTGAGGGGCTGCTGCTGTTTCATGCTGAAGTGAGGGTTATGTTCCAGCCTCTAGTGTCTTTATCTCAGTACTGTGATTGGAGCAGGCTGGGGTAAACAGCATTAAGAACTCTCTTTCATTGAGCCTCCATTACAATTGGATATTACTCTAGATATTTACTATATATTTTGGAATATATAGTGGGATATATTTCATTTTCACAGGACCAGTGGTTTCATAAGTTGAAGACAAAGACTGTGTGATTGTTCAGTCCAAACCTTCAGATTTGTGGAAAAATAAGCAGATTTCTTTCAAAAACTACAAGTTAGTCTCCTAAAAAATGAAACAAAAATAACAAGTGGACACGCTGAAGTTTGTGATATTATATTTGGCTGTTGAGGTCACAGAATACTGAAATGGGTCATTCTCCATTCTCTTTGGAGTGGGAATTCAGGTGGATACCTTTTTTCGTTTTAAATCAAGTTCTTTCATCCTAAAACTAAATAATCTTTATTTGTCATTTAACATCTCCTATTATCATATATGCAGAAAGGAAAGCTTAATTCCAAACACATTTTACAGTCACTGGTGTTGTATGAATATGGTGTAACACCAGTGACGGTGACTCCAGTGACATTCTGGTTAAAACTGGGGATTTGTAAATAGGCAGTGACTCATTGGCTGATCAGGTGACCTTGTGCCACTGTTTAAAATCAGTAATAAAAATTATATTTGACATTGTTTTGACAAGATTTTAATTACCCAGCCATTAAAGCACAAAACACCAGTGACACATAGAAGTTATGAGCTTCCTGATTAACAAAATTATTAATAAATTAATGAAATATAGTGAGCGAGTGTGACTCGCCTTCTCATGCCTTGAGATGCTTCCTCCCTGATGAACCTCTACCCAAAGAAGCAGTTTAATAGAACTGAAAACAGTGTTAAAATGCAAGAGTCCTGATAACACCAGTGACCAAAATCTGTGACAAATGAATTTTTAAATAAAATACACATTTTTTAAAATGTAGTATAACATTAATGATATATAAAGTAAACGTGAATCTGTTTTATACCAATTCTTAAGTTAAACCTCCTAGAATATTGTTTAACATTAAAAATGGTTTCTCAAATGTTGAAAATTGGTTTTGTGACAAGCTGCTTTACAGATGCAGAGCGACTATGAAAACAAGATAAAAAAAAAGGAAAATCAGAGAATCATGAGGAAAAGTGTTATTTAATCTTAGGTCAACTGTGTAAATGTACATACTGACTTCTGGAGCTGTGCTTGATATTTTACGCATCTTTTAAAGCCCTGAAACCTTTGTAACATGGTTTCCCCTCCAAATGGTGAATGACCCATATAAGTGTTTATTATTATTAAGAGCTTTCAAGTCGATTATGACTCCTGATGGCTGTAAGGGTAGTGTTCCTTCAGAATGTTCTGTCTTCTGTTTGGGTCTTCAGGCTTCTGAATGGCCGGTTCATGATATCTCTGATAGTGTCCATCCGTCCTGTTGCTGGTCATCCTTGTCCTCTTTTACCTTCAACTGTCCCAAACATAAACAGAGAGAGCGAGAAGAGACCACAGCCTGGACAGTTTGGATCTTTATTTGTAGAGACACATTAATTTCTTCAAAAATAACAGCTAAACATGTTGAAATGTAACAAGGCTCCACGGCTGCTTTCTTCTGAACATATCAGGACACTTTAGCATTCACACCACAGATATTATGAGGTCATATGCATCCCTGATCATCTCCAAAGATGAACTGAGTGATTGGATAAGAGTGTGTGTGTGTGTGAATTAACTCATTAGGACTGATTATAGTCAGGTTGTGAATGTTCATTAGGAATTATCAGATGATGATGATTCCAGAGCGTAATGAATTATCTAACCATTCATACTTTGTGCTTACAATCATTAAGACTGAGCTCTGGTAATGATCTGGTAATGAAGCTAATTGATGCCCACAAACTGTAATGCAAAACCCAAAATCTCTGGTCTCACTCCAGCCACCTGAACATCTCACTACAGTCTCAACCCAGCCACCTGAAAACTCACTATGGTCTCACTCCAGATACCTGAAAATCTGACTCCAGGCTCACTCCCGCCATCTGAAAATCTCACTCCCGTCTCATACACACACTGTGTACACATACAGTACTGACATGAATACTACACTGGTGATTCTCAGATATGCGTATTATATTACTGGATTTTGGTCGAAATCTTCAGACCTAAAATGCATATTATTCCCTTTAGTTTAACTCAACTCATACATCGCACCCCACAACCATCTTGACTACTTCTAAGTTAGAATTACACGTAGACATTATATCACACACATCCTGTTGGATTTATAATTGACTCTAACTGTTCAGAGCAGTTCTAAGTGCCCATTACCCCCCTCCCTAAACACACACATATAATCAGCTGATGGCCTATTAGCTGCTAAACACCTGGTAAGTCCAGGCTCATTTACTCAGTGTGTGGCCTCTATTTAAGCCTGACTGCTCTATTGTTTATTTGTGTGTGGATGACAGAGAGACAGAGAGGGTGAAACGACCTTTACATGCTGAGTGTGATTTACTATCGTGATTTATTCAGATGTCAATAAATTAATTACAGCGTGTGTATAACTATGATATCTTACACACAAACGTTTTTTTCAGACGCAGAAAATGCCACATTATTTTATTATTTTCTTTTGCTGGTGACATGAACTCTCCGACCTCTCACAGTCGTCTCTGGTGCTGGAATCGATTAGTATCTCATAAAAGCAGCTAAAGCTGAGCTATGAACATCCAAGATAAGTGTAAAATCTCTCAAAGTTCCAGCTTCTGATTAAAGTGATGAGGCTCTCCACACTACTGTTACATTTCCAAAATGCGAAGTAGCCCATTGTCACCATTTGCTCGTTCTGTGATGAGTAAATAAGATCTTATTAGCACTTGAAGACATCCCCCTCATCTGTTTTGTGCTTCATTTCGTGTGGAGCTGGGTCTCCCAAAGCAGTTCCACATGGGTTGTGGAGATCTGAGCAGTGAGTGAAAGAGCTCATAGTTTCAGCCCCTGAATAAGGTACAGAAACACCCAGCTCTCCTTCTGCTTTCCCAAAATGGAAAACATTCTTCACAATGTCACAGTTTTCCAATTTTGTGAGGTTTTTCCAATTTTCTCCCTCAATTTAGTCATATCCAGTTCCACCCACTAGTTAGGACTCCCTCAATCACACAATACCACCAGTGCTAGGAGGACAAAGGCAAACACAACCGCCCCCCGAGACCTGTGAAGCGCCACCACATCTTTTTGAACTATCACTAACATGGTCATCCTACCCACGCAGAGAGAAAAACTGTCCTCTCTTGGACTGCCAACCGTGGATGGGATCACCAAGGCATCACCAGGGATCAAACTCACGATCCCCTGATGATAGAGCCAATGCTTAGACAGCTGTGCCTTTTCACATAAAGAATCTGCACAAATTATCACAAGGGTTATGTTGGTAAATTTCAACCCTACATCACCATAAATTCAATCTGTTGAAGCATTTAATCGTGCTAATATATTATTGATGGATTGAGGGCAGACTATTGTCTTTCAGAAACAGTGCTCTATAAGCAAATATTATTAACCTTTTTATAATCTTAACATACCTGGAGGTGTCTTGTTCAAAGGCAGGCACAGTGACAGGCCTTTATTATATTTCAGTAGGTACAGATGTTTTTTTAGAGAGTAACTTCGAAGTAAAAGTATGAATGTATGTAAAGCTATGGGTGATTTTGGAGAATCAAAAATAGAAGATAAGATTGGAGTGAGCATTTTTTGTCCACCGTATAATTGATAGAGTCATTACAACTGTTTAGAATTTGATCCCTTCACTTCACTTTCACTTCTAAATCATAGAAAGAAAAAAAAAAGGAATTTAAAAGGTGTTCCACAGGGGTCAATTCTGGGACCAGTGTTGTTTACACAATTATGAGTAAATGTTTCCAAAGTTTTGACTGTATGTGTATGTTGTTGTTTTGGTAATGAATGTGACATCCATTCTGCTGAACAGAGCTAGGAAAAAGAAGAGAAAGAGAGTGGGAGGTCAGATGGGTGGATGAATGTGTGCGTGTTCAGGATAATTGAGGGTCGTTTCCACAGGGCATCATATAAACCCCAGTTGGGTTCTAAATGGACTTGTATTAGCCAAACATCTGCCCCTTGTCCCAGCCTCCCTCACTTCATTTATCCCAACATGTTTACTTATTTATTTTTAGCACTGCAGTGCAACACACAAGAGGTGAAAGACACAACGAAGAAAGAAAGAAAGAGAAAGAAACAAAGAAATGAAGCAGACAGGCTGACTCATCTCTGACCCGCAACTCTCCTCAGGAGTTTGTTCGTGGTGTATAATTAGCCAGCCCTCGTTAAAGCCCTTCGTTAAGGTCCTCATCAGAGTCGACCTTGAATCCGCGAAACAATCATAAACAAAACGGCCCGCGGCGTCCGGGGGCGGAAGTTTCTTTCCTTAATAAATATTTTGCCCAAGAATGAACGTAAGGGGAGGGGAAGATTAATACTGGCATGCTGAGGAGAGTGTACACACACAAACAAGAGGGTGAAGAAATTAATGAGTTTGTTGGTGGTGGCAGGGGAGCAAATACTAGCAGCACTAATTACATTCACTAACACAGAGTCAGAGAGAGGCAAGAAAGCTGCAGGGAAAAACACATAACAGCTTTTCCTAAATTCTGGAAAGCAGCATTTGAGAAGTTGCTAGTAATCTTAGTACTCCATCTATGATCATTGCTAGCTGCTCTAAATTGGCTTCTGATGGCATCTTACGCTTGCATTAGGTTCATTTTAGATCAGGGCTCTATTACTTGCTGTGAAAGTTATTAAATATATTTCTCATGAAGGAGCTTTATTTTGTGACTTATTGATCTAAAATATTGATCCATCTATAATGTCTGGTACTGATTTTGAACATGCTGCTGATTTCCGTCCCTATTCCATCACACTCGTTCTCATTTCCTGGAGATTGCAAAGGTGTGCCACAAGGGTCAATTCTGGGTTCAGTACAATTTGTCTTAATGGCTTTTTTTTATTAATGAAGCACAATCAGTGGAACACTCCACACCACAACATGCAGCAAATTTAATTTCTCCATATAAGGTATGTGTATCAACTTGATTGATCAAGTTGTTTTTTCCAAGCCTTAACACATCTGACTAAACTCGTCAGGTTAATTATCAAACCCTTCATGAGCTGCATCAAGAGTTTTGAGTGGGTCCCCATGGCAGTAGTTTGACAACCCTGTGCTAAGAAATGCGAACAAAAACTCATCTAAACTTGTTTTTTCGGCTTAGCTCTTCCTCCCTGGTGGAAATGTCCTGTCGCTGCCTTGTATGCTTTCCTCTCCAATTAAGCGGCATCATCTGATTCTAATTACGCTAATTACACCAGCGGGGGATGCTGGAAAGCAGAGGAATCTCCATGAGTGGCCACATGAGGCCCAGTGCCTGCCAATAGCAACAGCAACAACGACATGAACATCACACAACTACAGGCATTGCTGTTCCAAACTCTCCATGCTGAATTTCAATCAAAGAGAGCTTTTCTGTAATTTAGAACTTAAGACCACTGAACACGCACTGATGGGTATGAATTTGAAAAGAGGCGAGACAGAGATGATCCTCCAGCCTAGAAGCTGGATTAGTGAAGCAGGCCTGTTTACTTCAATTGTAATATATTTTCTTTCCTTAAACATGGCCTCAGAGAAAGGAAAAGTGGGGTATGGCCTGCTTTGTTTTGACCCTTCCAATCTAGAACAAATCGTCAAGCAAGGACAACAGACTCTCCCAACACAGCATGAAGTGAATTTATACATTTATTTAATAAATTCCATCAAGTCGGTTTCAAATCCTGGTGAAGACATGGATAGTCTTTACTCCAGAATGTCTTCTGTTTTGGTCTTTGGGTTTCTTAATGGCTTCTTCATGATTCTTCTGATTGTGTCCATCCATCCCTTCATCCTGTTGCTGGTCATCCTCTTCTTCTTTCACCCTCAACTGTTCCAAGCATAAATGTCTTTTTCAAAGTAATGATTCTTCTCATAAAATGTCCAAAATAAGAGCTTTAGTTTGGTTATATGGGCTTCGAATGAGAGTTGAAGCTGGATATTTTTCCTGCCTTTTATTGTCTGGCTTTCCCACCCATAGAGAACCACAGAAAACACCACAGCCTGGACAATTCTGATCTTTGTTTTTAAAGACATTTTCATTCTTGTTCTGCTGAGTGTCAATCTCTGTCATGTTTCTTGACTGTATGCTTTGTTGATAAATGATTAGGCAAAAGCTGTCCAGCATTTCCACATCTTCACCTTCATAGTTATACTTTCTACCACAGGTAAAGTTAGTGGCATTTTCCATTGTCATCACCTTGGTTTCTTTATGTCTAGCTCAAGTTTTATCATTTCACTCATTTATTCTTTAACTTTCTTTATAAAAGCCTTTTTCTGCTATGAGTGCATCATGTGCATATGGAAGGTTGAATAAGTAGGGGGACAGCAGGCAGCCTTGTCTTACTAGTTTGCCAATGTGGAACCAGTCTGCCTGTCCATTTTCTGTAAAGACTGTGCTTGTTGATCAGTGTGGAGGTTTCTCAGAATGAGATGCTCTGGTATGGCCAACTGGTAGAGACATTATTATGCCAGACAACTCTCAATCATTAACATTATTCAAAGAGATTTCATCTGTTAATTTTAATTTCTCTGCATTTTCCATAATTTGTCATTTTGATCTTAAGGCTATGAATAAACACAAAGATGTCCCTCATGTTAAAGATTTTGTCAAAACTAGGCTTCACCAGATGGGAGAAAAAGAGTGCAAATGGTTTTAAATGGCAGGAAGATTATAAACAGATAAGCTTCAGTGCATCCTGACAAGGGAGTTTTACTTTGTTAAGTTGGACTATGCAAGCCTGTGTAACATTGATGGAGACAAGGATGCAGGAGTGTAAGTCCAAGTTGACACATCTGACAAATTGCGAAGCTGAAATTGCGAAGTTAGAGATGTCCATGGAGTAAAACAAAAGAAGACCAAAACAGCTAGAAAAACATAAAGGGTGTAAAACTAATGAAATAAGTGCACAGAATCGGAAAACCAAACGGGAGAGAATAAACACAGGAACTCATACAAGGAAGCAAATACAATGCATGACCACCGACAAGGCTGGGCAAAGAAGGAGATACATACAGACAAGGAACAGCTGGGCATGGTTATAAACAGGAGGGTCTAAAAACTGAAACCAGGTGAGGGGTGTGACAAGTGGGTGGAGGTGGACTGCTCGGGTTTCCTCCCACAGTCCAAAGACATGCAGTCAGGCCAGTTGGAAACGCTAAATTGCCCCTAGGTGTGAATGTATATGTCTGTCTGTCGGATTGTTTTTAAAAAATTTCTTCAAACTAAGATCTTGGTATGGAAACATAGTTACTATTAGTCTTTGCCCTTATTCACAAAAACAAAAGCTACCTCTGCATGGCGTGAGTGATGGCTTGAACGTGCTGGCCTTTCATACATACCGCCTTTGTGCTGCGGAGTGGAGCAGCGAGAAAATCAGAAAGACGTTCCTTTTTCCAGGCAGATAAATGGCCCCATCAGTTACTCTGATCAATCAAGCATCATTTATAAAAGTGCACGATATATTTGTTTATCCTCAGCAGCATTCCGACTTGTGATTAGGCAAAAGTTTCAAGTCTGGTAGACCAACCAGGTAATCTGCTTGCAGCACAGAACGTTTAACTAGTATTTCATCATGAATTAAATTACGTTAAAAAAATTAGCGTTTGTATACAGTTGTCTATTTAATTTTCATTCTTTTCCATGGCTTATTTTTGTGTATTTTGCTGTGTGGTGCATGGAAAAAATCTGTGCCGGGTCTATTCTCTTAACACCGTGGCACTTCAATGCAGCATCTGGGCCACTGTATGTGTGAATCAGATGCAGTATGTGTGAATCAGGCCTAGAAGCTAGATAATTATAGATAACAGTTAATAAAAAGACTCAATTGCAATATGTAAATGATTCATTTGTGCACCATAAATACATCTGTGGTCCCTAAAACCCATATGAAGCTCAAGTTTCTTGGCTGCACTGCATAATATGGAACTAAATAGCAAAAAATTGACTGAACATAGTGATCCACTGTAGCATTGATTAGATTCTGGTTCTGTTACACCTGTCTTTTGTCCTTTTTAATTATTATACTTCGTGCATAATAGTTTTAAAGATTTTGCCTTTAGACATGGTTTGATGAAGGATCTTTTTCAAAGAACAGGCCTTCGGTGAGTTAATCTGTTTTTTCTTGGTTTCTTGAGTCTCAGATCTGCTCCGTTCATTTTAGCTCCATATTTCAACCCGAGCTTATTTCGGCTAACTAAGTTAGCCAGCTAAGATGAACCAGGCCCTCCTCTCATAACGCATGTGTAGGGAATATTATGAAAATGTGAACTTTAAAACAACCGCAGGCATGCCATTAACCACCTCAACACCAAGCAGTCATAATTATTCACTGTAGCTTGTTGTCGTTTGTACATCATTTGAAATTTCCATATCAGGCCTGAATCGATGGATCAGTGTCAGAAAGCGTTTCTCTCTCTGTGCTCACTTCTTTAATGTAGAGCTCGAAGGCTGGGATAATTAGGTTTAGGATCGTGTGTGTTGAGGAGAGTTAATGTTTGAGCTGGTGGGAGTTTTTCATCTTCTTCATGACATCTACTATTTATGAGCTCCTCAGCTAATCAGCTAATGCTGAATTACATATGCCACGAGTGCTAGCGCTTAGCCTTTAATGCCGTTTAGCGCCGGGACACTCCTCCGCCGTATCTAACCGAGGCTGTGAGCTTTGTGCCTGCAGGCTCAGGTAATCAAACCATAATCATATCCTCAACATCACACGCGCTCCTGCTAATCTGATTTCTCACCACTGAATCTGTAATAAACAGCAAATTGAATGATTGCACGTCGGAATTCCGGAACGCTGAATTTTTTTCCCAGCATGAAACTGCCTCAGTGATCCATGTCCGTGTGGTGTTTTCAGTAGTGAGCGGTTTAGGACTGGCTTTCTTTGAACACCCGAGCCTATTAGTGACTCTGTCTTTGATTAGGACATCATTTATGACTAACTGGCTCATCAGCGTCCACAACAAAAGCTTCTTCTGGAAACCGGAGCTTCAGAAGGATGGGAAAATCTGGAATGTTCCTCCTTTCATTCTCGCTGCTGTAAGCTCCTCAGATGCTTGGGTTTAAAGCTGTACTTCTCACTGGCATTGTGTCATGCTCTGTTTGTACACTGTAATTGTTTCTACTCTAATGAAAACAAGAGGAATTCAGACTGGGATTGTTGGGATGCAACAGGGAGATTCAGAGGGGTTTGGTGTGAAATGGTTCAGATGTCTTTACAGTGGTGGTGATAGGAACCAGGGGTCGCCATGACAACAACACAAATATAGACATTTTATTTACTATCCAGAACCTCCAGTTAATTGATATGCCAAATTAAAGCTGCTTTATGGACAGATCCATGGTGCAGGTCTAAGCCTGAGTGTTTCCTCTGCCTTAACAGACCTCATCCAGCTCAGCTACTGAGGCCGCCATTAATTACAGTAACTCTGAGAGGCTGTAGTTTTGGTCAGTGAAAGTAAATGATGTAATTTTGTATGAATCATGTCACTGAAATGAGTGCAGGTTCTGAATATTCAGTCCACCTCACATTAGTGTTAGTCAGTAGGAGAGGAGATATTTTATTATGATTGGATTTTGATGAAAAGTTACAGTCGGATTTAGCCAGTGTGTATGTATTAATTTCCCTGTAGTTCTCTCTAAGAACACTTACACAGTGTGTGTGTGTGTGTGTGTCTGTGTGTGTGTGTGTGTGGGGTCTTCCCCATTGTTCATGTACAGATTTATTATTTTAATAAGCTGAAAAACTGCCTGCTCAGCAGAACTGTGTGCTGCCTGACATTTCCCAGCAGTGTAGAATATTCCAGTTTAATTCTGTACATGGACGTGTGGGGAATATTGTGCTTTAATTCTGCATTGAAACGTGTACTGAACATTGAAAATTCCGATTTAATTCTGCATAAGGGCATGTAGGGAATGTTTAACATGTGTGAGAAATATTCTGGAAATGTGTACTGAATATTGAACATGTGGGGAATATTCCGGTTTAATTCTGCATGGGGACATACGGAATATTGAAAGTGTGGGAAAAATTCAGTTTTAAATCTGCATATACACATGTACGGAATATGTGGGTGGAGTATTGGACATGTGTGGGGAATATTCCGTGTAGGTATTACTGTAGTTTTGCCCTGCGATAGACTGGCGACCTGTCCAGGGTATATCCTGCCTTCCGCACACTGACTGGTGGGATAGGCCCCAGCTTCCCCTGCAACCCAGAAGGATAAGCGACTTAGAAAATGTGTGTGTGTGTGTGTGTGTGTGTGTGTGTGTGTGTGTGTGTGTGGTTTAATTCAGCTCAAGGGAGTCTGGGAATATTCCTGTTCTTCATGGACACGTGTACTGAATATTAACACGTGAGGCATATTTTGGTTTAATTCTGCATGAAGACGTAGGGAATATTGAATGTGTGAGCAATATTCCAGTTTATTGCTGCTACTGTATGTGGGGAGTATTGAACATGCGTGTGGAATTTGCCGGATTAATTCTCAATGAACAAGCGTAGGGATTACTGTAGTTTAATTCCTCAGAAGGGAGTCTGGGGAATATTCCGGTTTAACTGAGCATGAACATTAGTGTGTGTTGTGTCTCAGCAGTGGGGAATATTCCGGTTTAATTCCTTCAGAGCATATACGTCAGTGGGGAATCAGACGGTGGGTTTGTAGTTGGGAATAAAACATATGACAACATGTCAAAACATGAAGGGCCAACAAAGCCATAACCGAAGCTGCTGTGTTATGCTGTGAATCAGTTCAGCCCAATAAAGCCTAAAACACCTGCTGCATGTCACCGTCCTCACACGTGCGGAGCGTCTATGGATCAGTCAGCGCCGCTTTAATGCGAGCTCAGCAGACGCCTCAGATCAGCGGGACTGCTGTGTTTGAGGAGGGAAGAGCTGCCGTTCCCAGACCAGTTAATAATGGATTACTGCTCCCAGCGGCAGATTAATCTTTAATGTGAAGAATATGAGGAGTGAAAAAATAAAACGAAGGCTTAGAGAAAGAGAGAGAGAGGAGAGACACAGTGAAAGAGAAAGAGAGAATAGAGAGAACGTGAGAGCGAAAGAAGAGATAGAGAGAGAGAGAGATGAAGGGAGAAAAAGAGAGAGAGAGAAAGAGGGAAAGAAAGAAAAGTGAGTTCACCCCTCGTTCAGGGTTAAAGTCAGAGTTCACCCCTCATTCAGGGTTAAAGTCAGAGTTCACTCCTCGTTTATGGTTAAAGTCAGAGTTCACCCCTCGTTTAAGGTTAAAGTCAGAGTTCACCCCTCGTTTATGGGTAAGTCAGAGTTCACCCCTCGTTTATGGTTAAAGTCAGAGTTCACTCCTCGTTTATGGTTAAAGTCAGAGTTCACCCCTCATTCTTAAGCTAGCTTTTTAACACAAACAACAAATGTGTAGCCTCACACTGAAAAACAGCTTCAAGTTTAGCACTCAATCAGTCTTTTAGTTCTATCACAACCCTCCCTCAGTAACAAGCTCACGCAATCAACATTGACAATCTGATTGGCTGAGCCACGTTCAAAGCTGTTGTAAAATCCATGATATACCCACAGCTATGACCACTTTACAGTGACTGAACCCTGTATCACTGCATTACAGCACGAAAAAACCCTTCTACTGTTAATGGAATAATCTTTGATTCTAATGCTGCTCACACGGAGCCCCAAGTGCACTGATGAAGTAAGAACCTGTTTTTTGTTGAAACTGAGGGGCTGACAACTTATTTTCTTATCTAGAACTAGGCTGGTCAGCTAGTTAACATGCTAAAAGAGCAAACAGCCTTAATAACTCCATCATTAATATCACAGGCTTGAATTCAAGTGTGTACAGTATGATTAACAGTAAAACCACAGTATAAAAGTCTAAAAAAGTCACTTTAATGTCTTAAATGCTATTTCAGTCAGAAGTCGCGTCAAGCCCAGGCTGAATCCCAAACGGCTCCGTACTCCCTAAATAGTGTTCTAGCTATGAAAGAAATTGTAGCCTCTACAGCCAAATAGTGCGTCATTTATCGTGTGTGGATGTGTCTGAGTCCCAAATCACTAGTAGTTATATTATTCTATATTCTAAGATATATGTATTTAATTACACCGATCAGTCATGATCAGAAACCCTCCAATGTGGCTGAATTACAACAAGTCTGCAAAGATGAGTGGCCAAAATTCCTCCACAGCGCTGTAGAAGACTCATTTCCAGTTATCGCAAACGCTTGATTGCAGTTGTTGCTGCTAAGGGTGGCCCAACCAGTTATGATGTTCCTTTTCTGAAATGTTCCTTTTATGAAATCACTTTTTCACACAGGGCCCTGTAGGTTTGGATTTCTTTTTCCCTTATTAATAAAGATCTTGTTTTATCTTTGTCTAATACTTAAATTTGTTTGGTGATCTGAAACATTTAAGTGTGACAAACATGCAAAAGAATAAGAAATCAGGAAGGGGGCAAACACTTTTTCACACCACTGTGTGTATATATGTATATACACATACATATATAATGAAATAAATGATAGTCTCACTGTACTTACCTTTATTATTATTTCACTGGAAATAACTTATCAGTGAAACTTATTTCCATTCAAAGCTGCCTTTGAGAGCAGTGAAGTCATAGCAACAGAGCTGGACTTAACGTCTGTGGATGGGTCGAAGGGTCAACGTAAAACAATTAGAGGCATTAATGATTTGTTTAATTAAATCCTTGCCGATAGTGACACACAGAAGATATCTGGACTTCAAGAGTTTGGCCCCAGGTCAGATCTGATGACCCCTGATGTAGAGCATCTGTGGTCTAAATGTGTCCACTGAAAGTGATTAGTTATTCACACAATGGACCGTCTCATACACACACACACACACACACACACACACACACGCACACCAATACACACACACACACACACACACACACACACACCGATATACACACACCGATATACACACACAGCCTTCAATTACAGTGTGATTTACACAGTATCAGTGGAGCGTGAATGAAGGCTGGCATTAAAGGATATTAAACTGACAGAAGAGACCATGAGTATTGTTAATCACTCTCTCTCTCTCTCTCTCTCTCTCTCCTCTCTCTCTCTCTGTCTGTCTCTGTGAATCTCTGTCTCTCTTTATTTCTCTTTTTTCTTTCTTTCTAGTTTATATACTTTCATTCTCTGTAAGACTCTCTTGTAGACTAACATAGATCAGACTGTCTTATGGAGCCCCCTTGATGACCCCTTCTTAGAAAAAGTATCCATGGCCACAGCTTAGTTAGACCTACTAAGATTTGGGAACAGGTGCTGTATTACAGAAACTTCCTATCTTTTGTCTTAACTTGTCTTAACTGACAGGTTAAGACAAGATTTTTCACTAATTAAGATAAAAAACCTGATCTTAATTTAGGAATCTTAACTTACAGCATCTTATCTCCAGCTCCACAACTAAATTATCTTGTCCCCACACCTTGTGGCCATAACTTAATCATCTTGTTCCCACACCTTACTAAGCTTTGGCCACCACTTACTTTTATTGTTCTCATGCCTTGCTAAGTTGTGGCCACACTTTAAGTATCTTGTTCCCATGCCTTACTAAGCCGTGATTGTTAGTAAATTATCTCATTCTTTCGCCTTATAAAGTCCTGGCCACACATTAGGATCCCATTCCCATGCCTAAGTGGTGGCCACACATTATTTTTATTAAGAGAGGAATGTCACCAACAAAGCTCTGTGAGTAAGTCAATGTAAAAAGATGTTATTCATCCATTCATCATGAAACGTTCAAACAATGTAAACGGCAGCTGGCGTTTTCATATTATTTAAAGAAAGTCAGAAATGGAAAAGAGTATTTTTCCCAGCAGTGAGGATTCACTATGGAAGTGAACTGGCTGGAGAAGAATCAGGGAATGACTGACAGATTTACCACTGAGAATTCGGTGAGTGAGTCTGAACGCAGCTCCTGGGTTGAAGACTGTCTGCTGCTGCTGCAGTAACGTGCACTGCTATGGTAACTGCTTATCTCCGTGGTAACTCTGTATCTTTTTGTATCGCCGTGGTTACCTCAGTGTGGTCCTCCCTGAGGGAGGCGTGTTTTTGAGCTGTTCTCCTGTGTAAGAATGTGGGAACTCTGTGTGTTTCATGGAGTGTCTCTGTACTGATGCAGAGAATTCTTCTCTTCTCCTCCCTCCTCTTTTCTTTTTGCTCTGTTCATGATAATCCTTGCCAATTGGGATCGAAAGCTGATATGTGAGTAGAATGCTGAGTGTAAATATGCTGTGAGTAATGCAAATATGATAAATATTGACCTTTTTTACTGCTTCCTCTGTATGATTGCACTGACCCATAAATCATTCAGTGTAGAGATGAAAACTCAAAGAGACTTTACAACAAACAAGGAATGACTCTTCCTCTCTCTTTCTCTTTGTCTCACTTTCTATTAGCAAGACTGATAACAGTGTTTGTATTGCTAACAACAAGCTTTTGTAATGTAACATTAGAGAAGCCGAGATTTCTGCCAATATACCATGTGTGGTACTGTGTCTCGTACTTTCCTGTGAAATCTCAGGACAGACCTACACTAAATCTGTGAAGTTATCTGTACTGACCACCCATTAGATCACATTACTTGAGTCACATAGGCAAAATAAATTTTGGGGGGTAAGCCTGTGAAAACAGTGCATAGACCACCTCTGTAGATATGTTTACCAAACATGCTAATCTGACATTATCACAACATCAAACTGCAGCATATTCCAGAAAGCAGTGCCATGATCATCCTACCTACTCCAACACTTCCAACTTATGATGAAACAAAACAATAGCAAGACTGTGTACACATCAACCGGCCTATTGAATTCACATAAAAACAACCAACACTGCAGCACCCTCCAGTATAAAGCATGTGTCCACTCACCACAGGCACAATGAAGATGACTTAACCAAGTTTGAGTCAGGAGAGGTGTACAAAAAACAAGGAAAAACAACATAGCAAACTTAAGAACTTAAACCTAAACATTCTTGGCTTAAGCATACAGCCATGGCATGCATGAAAAATGGTCTATAAGCACTTATGTTTCACTTTTGATAACACATTGAAGTAGACATTTTCCATGACATACAGTTCATTTTAGCTTTTGTAGTAAAATAGAATTGTACATAGCCTCAAATTCACAGATCACTGATGACAACAAGGCTTTTTCAATTTGTTTTGGCTTTGGAAATGAGTGGAAAACTACATAATTATACTCCATCAGGGATGATATCTCACTTTTACAGATGCCTCAGTTACATCTTTTGATCACAACTGGAGCTTCAGATTCAAACACTGGAATGCTAATCAAGAACCGAAGGCTTGAGGCAGTGGCGGATAGCAGTGGTTCCTAAGTGGTGATTGGAGATCTCTGTGTTTTTATAGAATGTCTCTGTACTGATGCAGAAAATGCTTCTCATCTCGTCCCTCCTCTTTTCTTTTCTTTTCTTTTTGCTCTGTTCATTACGATGCTTGCCGATTGGGATCGAATGCTGATATTTGAGTCAAATGCTAAGTGTAAATATGCTGTAAGTAATGTAAATATGATACATATTGACCTTTCCACTCCTTCCTCCATGTGTTTACATTGACCCATAAATCATCCAGTGTGGAGATGAAAACTCAGAGACTTTACAACAGTGGGAACTGAAGGCTCGAGGCAGTGACAGATAGCAATGGTTCCTAAGCAGTGATTGGAGAATTAGGAAATAAGACAAAGCTTGAGATTAGTGGAATGGACTGTAGTCCTCTTACTAGGTCTTACTAAGTCATAGCCACAACTTAATTATCCCATTCCCACACCTTAATAAATCATAGCCATAACTTACCTATCTCGTTATTATGCCTTATTAAGTTATGACCATTATGGCCTTGGTTTAATTATCTTGTTCCCATGCCTTACTAATTTATGGCTACAAATGATCTCTTTCCCATGCATTACTATGTTATGGCCATGACTTAATTATCTCGATCCCACATCTTACTAAGTCATAGCTATAGTTTAGGATCCTGTCAACATGCCTTACTGAGTTGTAGTAACACATTATTTTAGATTCATAAGCAATATCACCAGCAGGGGTCTGTATAATTCTGTGCTCAAGATAAGGTATCAAAACACATCCTGTCCCATAGACTGTTGCTGGAGTAGGAGAGTCAGAGCACATTACATTACAGTGCATGCTGGGGACTGTAGTTCAATGCACTGTGAAACAAGCTAATTTTAATAGAGAATTAAAATATTTTTGGAGGTCAGATAGGATAGTTTCGTGGGCCAGATCAGGCCTGCGGGCCTTGTGTTTGACACATGGGAATAAAAGATTGGTCCATATAGAAATCTATGGTCCATATTGCATTTTTGCTAACTTAACAGAAACATCAGAGCTTATTTTAAAGCAGACTGAGACTGACCTCTTCACGGGATCTAGATCTGCTGATTTAGAGTGTTCCAGGATTTGAATGGCAGTGTTTGTGTTCTAACAAACCACACTAACCCAGCAATGACACCAGGGTTCAGTTTAATCAAACCGGTCAAGTGTGAACACATCCTAATTCTCACATTCAGAAGCTCCTCCTCTTGTGGAATTCTGAGTGTCATGATAAACACTATAAAAGTCTAATTAACCAAATTAATTAATCAAGTGTTGTCAAAGTAATAAAAGTTATACTTAATACAAATACTATTAAAAAAGTAAAATCTCTCGCTCTCTTTCTCTCTCTCTCTCTCTCTCGCTCTCTCTCTCTTTTTCTCTCTCTCTCTACAGCAGCAGGAGCAGGACCCCACTAACCTCTATATCTCCAATCTGCCGGTCACTATGGATGAGCAGGACCTGGAGAGCATGCTGAAGCCATTTGGTCATGTGATTTCCACACGGATACTAAGGGATGCTAGCGGGGTCAGTCGAGGAGTGGGATTCGCCAGGTAATTAAAGCCTTAGATCCATCATTAGACTTGACTACTGTTTAAAAGTTTACAGTCACTGTTTGAATGATTGTAAATTATTCTTAAACATTAGTCCTGTAGAACGCCACAGCTTTTGCTTCATTAGTGTAAAGTTGTAAAAAAAAAATGAAGAAATGACAGATGTGTCCAGAATGATCAACAGAACTCTACAAGATTCTAAACTGACTGAGAAAGTTCTACTAAAATTAAAATCCAGAATGAAGTACAAATAAAATTAATATCTAGAAGGAAGTTTCCAAAAATAAGTTTCCAGAATTAATCACATTTCAAAAGTATTGAGACCAAAATATTATAAATGGATAATTACAGTAGGTTTTATTTATTATGTAACTTCTTGTTCCCCAGAATTTTTTAAATATTGTGTAGTGTGAATATGTAAACATTGTGCTATAATTATGCACACAAATATCAAAATATGTTAATATGGCAAGTGATTCCAAACTGTTGAATGGTAGTGTAAATGTACATTTTTACAGGATATTAAATTTGTATTTAAATGGTTTTCTAAAGCTATAGGGATGGTACGTTTATGTGTGTGTGTGTGTGTGGTTCTCTTGTCTAGTGAACGTAGACAAGCAGTGAGAAGGTCTGAAAATGGCAGTGTTTTTTTGTAAAATATAGGAACTGAAAAATAAAAATAAGACCACTCTATTTGCAAAGCTTCTGGAAGAATTTCTGGAACTACAGCATCAACTACTGTTACTGTGATGGAACAAAAACCTGTAAACATCCACACAGAGTTTAGAACTGATGAACATTCCTTTGAATTTAAACTGTGTTGCATGACTTCATTTTGAACATGGCTTAATAAAAGGGTGATTTCAGTTAAGGCTTTGTTTTGCCTCACAATGCCCTGCGTGTTCCTCTCCGCCAACAAAAATGTTTTATTCTTATGACTTTTTAAAACTAGGCAGCGTATTCATTTCATGCCTTCCAAAAAGTTCCAACTTTGACTCATCAGTCCACAGGATATTATCCCAACAGTCTTGGGGGTCATTTAGATGGTTTTTGGCAAATGCAAGATGAGGCTTTTTGTTCCTTTTGGCCAGAAGTGGTTAGCCCTTTGCAGCTTTCCCATGGATGCCATTGTTGCTCGGTGTCTTTCTTACTGTGGAATCGTATACATTAACCTTAACTGAGGCAAGTGAGGCCTGCAGTTCTTTAAATGTTTGTCTGGGTTCTTTAGTGACCTCCTGGATGAGTTGTCGATGTGCTTTGGGTGCAATTCTGTTAGGTCAGCCATTCCTGGGAAGATTCACCACTCTTACATTTGTGTATAATGGCTCTCGCTGTGGTTTTCTGGAGTCCCAGAACCTCAGCAATGGCTTTGTAACCCTTTCCAGACTGACAGATTTCAATGACTTCGTTTCCCATCTGTGTTTGAGTCTCTTTAGAACGTGGCATCATGTGCTGCTTTTTGAGACCTTCTAGCTGCTTCACGTTGGCAGACAGGCTCTGTTTAAGTGATGTTTAGAGTCAGCAGGTCTGGCAGTAAACATGTCTAGGTGTGGGTAGTGAAACTGAACCCAATAGTCAATTGAATTTAGTTAACCAGTTGTTTTAGTAGCTAAGGGGGCAATTACTTTTTCACATAAGTCCAGGTAGGGCTGAACAGCATTTTTCCTTCAATAAATGAAATCATCATTTTTTAAAATATTGTTGTGTTAACTTGGGTTATGTTTGTCTAATATTAAAAGTAGTTAGTAGATGATCTGAAACATTCAAGTGCGACTAAAATGCAAAAATAGAAGCAATTGGGAAGGAGGCAAATACTTTTTCACAGTGCTGTATTACAGCAGCATGCTCCTACAGATAAATAGAAGTGCACAGGGGACAATAAAGGAGGGGGGTATTGCACATAAAAGAAGGATATTGCACAAACTAGACAAATACACCAGATAACAAATAACAATAAATAAAAGCAAGGGCACTAAACCAGGTGAGGTGACCGGCAGTGTGGAGTGGAGAAGATGGCAGGAATAAACAGGAATAGTGCAAAATGCTGGTTGGAGTGAGGATGAGTACCAAAAGCTATGTAGAACATACAGTGGAGTAAAGTGTAATACCAGTTTAAAGCCTGGAATTCAGATTGGAGAGTTTATATAGAGATACTTCCAAACAAATGAACCAGCTTTTGTAGTTTTAACCAAACTCAGTTTGTTTGTTCTAGAGAGGTGTTTTATAATACTGTTAAATGAGTGAAGCGTGAGTCTGAATCAAGTCTCTGAGATGCAGGTATGATTTGAAGCTTGATTCTCTGAGGTGAGAGTCCAGGTTGAGTCCTAAGTCTCGAGTGAATGGGGTGAGAGTCCGAGTCGCGAATCTCTGAGGTGAAAGCCTGAGTAGTCTCAAGTCTCTGAGGTGAGAGTCTGAGTTGATTCTTCAATCTTGAGTCTCTGAGGCGAGTCTCTGAGTACAGTCTCAAGTCTCTCAGGTGAGAGTCTGAATAGAGTCTTGAATGCCTGAGGTGAGAGCCTGAATAAAGTCTCGAGTCTCTGAGGTGAGAGTCTGAGTAGAGTCTCGAGTCTCTGAGGTGAGAGCCTGAATAGTCTCAAGTTTCTGAGGTGAGAGTCTGAATCGAGTCTTGAGTCTCTGAGATGAGAGCCTGAGTCTTGAGTCTCTGAGCCGGGAGACTGAGTAGAGTCTTGAGTCTCTGAGGTGAGAGTCTGAGTCTTGAGTCTCTGAGGTGGGAGTTTGAGTCTTGAGTCTCTGAGGTGAGAGTCTGATTCTTGAGTCTCTGAGGTGGGAGTCTGAGTTGAGTCTCAAGTCTCTGAAGTGAGTGTATGAGTTGATTCTTGAATCTCGAGTCTCTGAGGTGAGTGTGTGGGTTGGGTCATGAGTCTCTGAAATGTAAGTACAAGTTCATTATCAAATCTCAAGTGTCTTGCGTAAGAGTATAAGTAGAGTCTCAAGATGTGAGAGCATAAGTTGAGTCTCGAGTCTCTGAGGTAATTCTGAGTCAAGTCTTGAGTCTGTGAGGTGTTAGTAACAGTTGAGTCTCAAGTCTCTGAGATGAGAGGGCAAGTTGAGTCTTGAGTGTCTAAGGTGCTAGTCTGAGTCTTGTCTTGAGTCTCTGAAGTGTAAATATGAGTTGATTCTCAAATCCTGAGTCACTGAGGTGAGAATATATGTTGAGTCTTAAGTCTCTGAGGTGAGAGTATGAGTTTAGTCTTGAGTCTCTGAGATGAGAGTACGAGTTGAGTCTCGAGTCTCTGAGGTGAGAATATGAGTTGAGTCTCGAGTCTCTGAGGTGAGAATATGAGTTGAGTCTTGAGTCTCTGAGGTGAGAGTACAAGTTAAGTCTCGAGTCTCTGAGGTGAGAGTATGAGTAGAGTCTCGAGTCTCTGAGGTGAGAGTATGAGGTCAGTCTCGAGTCTCTGAGGTGAGAGTATGAGGTCAGTCATACTCTGAGAGTATGAGTTGACTCTCAAGTCTCTGAGGTGAGAGTATGAGTTAAGTCTCGAGTCTCTGAGGTGAGAGTATGAGGTCAGTCTCGAGTCTTTGAGGTGAGAGTATGAGGTCAGTCTCGAGTTTTTAGTAGAGCGAGTTTTTAAATATCCGTTCGGTCTGGGGACTGGAATGTCAGCGATGTACTTGACATTCATTGCAACTAATTAACTTTTGGCTACTGTTGCCAAGGTAAAAACACAAATTCACTACAATGTCTGCTTATGCTTTTCTTCTGGCTAAAATTTCTTAAAGTCTTAAGTCTCACCCCTCGCCCCTACCACTTAGCCTTTAGCCCTCTGTTTTGCTCCTTCAGGTCTAGGGGTAGGGTGTTCTGATTCTTGTTGAGATAGAGGGGTAGGGTGAAGTGTTAGAGCTACACGGCCCTCCAAACAGAGGTCTTTCAGACACACTCCAAGCAGAGTGTTACAAGATGGCTGAACAAGAGACCAAAGAAATCCACAAATGTGAGAATTTTCTCTGTTAAAAATTATGATAACCACTGTATTATCTTAGTTTAATGTCATTTCAGTGTATTATGGTCATTTTCTTCATAACAAACATAAAAAATCGCTAATAGCATGCTAAGGTCTCGGTAGCTAACTAGCTAACTTTCCCGTTCCACCTTAAATAGTCCAGCAATTCTGATGCCTAAAGCACCATTTAAGGTGGAACTGGAAAATTTGAACAAGAAGCTGGCGAACGTCTGACTTCAGCTTCATATCACTGAAGAATTAGGGGTGGGTGATCATAAATAATTGCCCCCCTCTTTGAAAGCATATGATCCCCTAAATGTAACTAAAGCCCAGCAGTGAGGAGCTGAACTTTACCCTCCTCTGCTATCACTGCAGACGGGCCAGGTTGCTTACAGAGCACCACTTCTAGCCTGTTAATGAAGCAATGTTTTTTTTTTATTTTTTATTTTGAGGGTCCCATTTCATAGGGCAAGATTTCAACCACTACCCCTTGGAACTGAGTTACAAGTAAGGGTGACATTTGAAAACAAGGGGTAGGGGTAAAAAGAAGAAATGACATTGGGCCTAAGTGTGCATCAAGGAAAACATGCAAATCTCTGCTGTTTGCAGTATCAGTAGTTCTTAACCAGCTATGCATGATTTCTGTGCTGTATTGTCTGTATTGCTTCTCTCCTTTTTACAAATAGTTTGTCTTTTTTCAGGATGGAATCTACAGAAAAATGTGAAGTTGTGATTCAGCATTTCAACGGCAAATATCTAAAAACGCCACCAGCCATTCCAGGTAGGTTCCCTCTCCATTTGTATTTTCATCTATTGTCCCCTCTCTGTCTCTCTCTCTCTCTCTCTGTCTCTCTCTCTTTCTCTTTGTCTGACTGTGTGCACTATGTAGGTGTACACTTACAGACTATAGCTCATCTGTTTCTGTACAGTTTATCAGCCCCTCAACCCCATTCATCATTGGTCAGTTTCTGACCACAGGTCCACTGTTGTCGAGATATTATTTTGGTGGTTATCCTCAGTACAGCAGTGACACTGACACGGTAATTGTTGTGCTGGTACAAGTGTATCAGACAAAGCGGTGTTTGGCATGCCAGGCGCCTGACCCTCCGGCACAAATGACAGCCACAGGAGGTGGCAGGATGGCAGCACCTGAACCCTACACTCTGACGACAGCCACGAGAGATGGCAGTAGGAAATCATTAGCCATGAGAAATGGCAGGAGGGGATCGACAGCTACGTGAAATGGCGGGAAGATGACAACAGCCGCATGTGGCATGGGGATGGTCCCTATACCACGAGACCCTGCTTCCCGTCCTGCAGTGAGGCCACTGTATTATGCCTGATGTTTGAACCTGGTGGCCATCTCAGCCTTATAATGAGAGCCAGATGAAGCTCCCCTGGCTTCAGCAGTGCAGGCACCTTTAAAAGGAGTGGAGAGAGAACACAGAGAGAGGAACGAGCAGCAGCAGCAGAAGAAAGACCAATGAGCTGAGAAAAGGACTGAAAAACCTAGCTAGAAGCCACTCAAAAGTGGCAGGTTTTTGGTTGTGATTTTGTTTGTGTGGAAAAATAAAACTGGAAATGGCTGCTGCAACCATCTCTCCAGCCTCCTTATTCCACCTAAGGTAGCACAGGACGTGCTACACTTGGGTTTGAAACACCTCTCTTGATGCTCCATTTAGTACAGTTACAGAGAGTTACAGCAAAAACAGACTGTTACAAGGGAATTCCTGCACTCTGACATCATCCCAGAGGAGATAGCCTGGACACCAGGCTCTCTGTAGATTGGCAGGTGGCAGAGACGGGGGAAGACACAGGAAGCAAAAGTGTGGATGCTGGTCCGGCGGAGTTGCTAGGCTAAAGAAACAACCACACAAACCGGCGATACACAGCATTTTTCTCACCAACGCCAGATCCGTCACCAACAAAATGGACAAACTGAACCTACTGATTTCCACAAACAATGAAAAATTCATTGTACTATGAATTGTACCTTGTGCAATGACAATAAAGTATCTTATATCTTTAAACTAGTGTAAAAGCCCATGCAACACTGCTGTTTCTGTGCCGACACCTTTTAGTTCTCTGTATAATTAACTCATTCATCAAAATAATTGTAGACAAAGTTTCTTATAGCTCTCGGATTAATCTTATACATATACATCTAGTCTAGTCTGTTAATCATTATATAAAAAAGAAAGATCTGCTGTTCATTTTCAAGATTCTCTGGCTTGTTAAGATCCCAGTGTTTGCAGTGTAACCTTAAAACTACCTCTTCTCAATCTCTTTCTGTTACAGCGGTCATAGCAGCACCCATAAACAGGCTGGCAGCACACAGAAATGCACTTTTCTAGCATGAAAGCCTTCATTATGGCAGACGTGTGCAGACCATACTGCTCTAAAAGCCTTCAGAAATCCACACTGTTCATACTGTAAAGCATTTACAACAAAGTGGGCTTTAGAGAGTCTCCATTAGTCCTACATCTGAGCACAAAACCCCATTAAGGGAAGATGTATGAGTGGGAAGGGTAGAACTGTCTAATCAGCATTCTGTGAGAGCAGGTGATGAATGGACTTGAGAGAGAGAGAGAGAGAGAGAGAGAGAGAATGTATATGTGAAAGAGTTTTGAATTTTAAATCAGAACTTTATGTACTCAAGTGTGTGTAAGTCATAGAGGCTTCGTGAAAAGAAACTCTGCCTGTAAATTGAAGAAGACAGAAGAAAAACAGCCTCTCTAAACAATATTATTGTAAAAGAAGGTCTTCGGTTCAAATCTGAAGTGTCAGTAGGCACAGTCCAGTTTTTCTTCAAGCCCTTAAGATAGAAACATGTCATAAAAATGTCAGGTACCAGAGACAAGATGTTCCCAATCACCAAGTCAAGGTCACAGGTTAGGCCACAAACCCTGACCTATGACCTGGACTGTTTTTGTTTATGTTATCAATACTACTGTAACGATCATTACTGTTTGGACTGTCATATATGAGAGTAATATGATTAATCATATTTCTTGTGTTGTTAATCACAGTTAATTTGTCTTATTTGCACAAATTTGACCCTAAAGAACGATTTATAAATCTCCATTTGTACAGTGGTGCATTTCGTTGTAGCTAAATAAGTGGACAAAATAAGCTGCATAAGAATGTAGTTATTACTTTTAATATTTCAAAATTATTTTAAACGCAGAGCCTTAACTTGAAAATCACGTGATTTCCATCAGTGTGAACACGGTTTCCAATTTTCATCACCAGCGTCCAGTGAGAGCACAATTGTCTGGATGTTCCAATCCATGAGTGTATATATATATGTATCATATATCCAATAAATGAGTTGTAAGAGTCCAGCCTGTGCCACCGGCCACCAGCAGAGGGCGACGGCGGTGAGGCGCCACCAGTTCAGGGAACTCCAATTCCCAGAAGCCTATGATTAGAGCCAACCTGGCACACCTGTGGACTCTACTTAAGGCCATGGCAAACAGCAGCCCTTTGTCACACCTTTTTAGAGGGGTGATCAGTACGGTACTTAGCCCAGGTGGGTATTTAGACAGAAAGGAAAGGAAAAAGAAAAGAGGGCTGAAAAACAAGAAATTGCCCCAACACAACATAATGAAGAAAAAGAGGGCTAAAAAAGAATAAATAGCCCCAAAACTACTGAAAAGGCAAAAAGAAGTTAAGACCTAAACAAGAAACGGCTCCAAGCCAAACAAAGTGTTTGTTCTACAAAGAACAAACAAGTGAAACATAAAACTCATCTTCCTCTCATAATTACAGAGGAAGTGTCTTTTGTTTTCTGATTATCTTTTATTTTACTTTTCTATCTCAGCCTTTGTTTGTCTCAGCGTCCCCTTTGTCTGCCTTTTCCCACCATTTTTTTATTGTACATTCATTTAAGACCCTTTCCCACAGGTTTTCCTCTCTGTACTTGGGTCCGCCTCCTGAGTGTATATATCACTTACATCACATAATCAATGAGCATATATATTAAATGTCATTTACAGTTTGAGTGTATTATGTCATTTATAGAGTGATGAATGTGTATATATCATACACATCATCTATAGTCAATGACTGTATGTATCATATATATCATATATACAGTCAGTGGTTCAGCTCCTCTGTGATTATATCTCGCACTCTTGTTCATACAGCTTGTGGGTTCTTGTTACAGTGGAGGATCTCGAGGGGAACTGGAGCTGCACCAAGCTGCTGCTTTTGTTTGTTTGCTGCTCATTTATTTATCCATAGTTCTCCTGTGAGTGTCTATCCAACATCTTTTCACCTTAAAATACATTTAAAAGCTGTCCGTGAATGAGATGCTACAATCACGGATTCTATCAAACATGGTGCACTGCAGCTGGGTTCAGCCTGCACTACTGCGGAGGGGTCGAAGAGGAAAATGAGTTGAGTTAAAAACAAATGAGTAGTGTTAATTATTTATAACTTTATTAAAATTATTCATAAATAATACTGTGTTATTAGTGTGTAACTTTGACAGCCCTACTAAAGACCCAAACAGAAGACTGAATATTCTGGAAGAACACTGTCCAAATGGTCATTAAGAGTCATACTCGACCTGACCTGACCACACTTAACAATACCATAGGCCAGTGGTCACCAACCCTTCTCCTGGAGATCTACTTTCCTGCAGAGATTTGTCCCAATCTGCATCTAACATGCTACCTCCTCCACATTCCTGCACTAATTCCTCTGATCCAGCCCACCAAAGACTTCTGAATTAGTTCACAGTCCACAGGAACGTAGGACTCTAGGACCAGGGTGGGTGACCACTGCCATAGATAGTGTTGTCTAGGCCTTTAACGTCAGGTTTCAGGGTCGAAAAGGATGCATTCCTGCCCTGATCAACACTAAGCTGATAAGTACTGATACTAGTGTATGATTTATGTATCCTGTACATTGAAATGTGTTCCTTTGTCATATAAATGCATTTGAGGGATGATGATGCAAAAAATGGGTGGAGATCTTGAAAATGTGGCTAGTTATATATTCTCCTTGTTTTACTAAAATTGGGTAATTAGCCACAGCCAGTTCTGAGTGGACTTACATTTGCTTTAAACCAAGCCTAAATTATCGAAAGTATCTCAAGCGCATGGTTTTGGGAGACTTTTTTGTAGGGCAATGATCAACTTCAACCAAGATGTTAACAAATTTCTAGTATTTTTCATTTGTAAACGCTTTTTTTGTTCATGTTGGTCATTTTAAGGTGTTCAAATCTCAATGGTCCTTTAATATTAGTAATATTCCAGTCTGTTTTGTCCACAAAGTCTGTAGAACTGACCCACTCAGCTGGTTCATCTATCACATTCAGCTGTTCCATTCTCTCTGACTTTGGTCTGACTCTCTGGTTTTGGAGAGCGAATGGTGCCTTTCTGCGCTGATGAATGACTCCCGGTGTGCTTTGTCACTTTATATTGTGTTCTCCTAGTGGACAGTTTAGTCCTTGACGCGAGTCACTGTGTTCTTGCTTTGGCACCACATTGTCTGTTTCTGTCCTTCCATGACTAGGACTCTCTTTGCCAAGTCCAGTCTCCTGAATACTGACAAGCATGGTATGGGCCTTCAAGTCTTTTTCACAGGGCTTTGAACTTCTTTTGGAATTGCCATGAATGTACAGAAAGCTTTGTCAGAAAATGTAATTGTCTGAACCAGCAGGATATATGATAGCACGGGTTTTCACCACCCGCCAGAAATGTTAACACTACTGATCTTCAAAAATAGCAATAATAACAACAATGTTTAAATTACATAGTGCAATAGTTTAAATTATATAGAGCAAAGGTCAATGTGGAAGTTAAATACAGCTTACATTCAGCAACATTAACACCAGCAATTACATTATAGCCCCAAATTGGAGGGGAATAGAATCTTTCTGAAAATGGTTCTCTATAGCATAAAAAGGGTTCTACTATTGTTACGATGCCAAGCTTGTAACAATAGAAGAACCCTTTTTGGTGCTATATAGAACCATTGTCAAAAGAATTCTATACAGAACAAAATACAATGCATTCTCCATCAATCTGAAGAACGATTTCACCATGCAAAGAACACTTTAAGCATGCAAATGGTTCTTTGAGTGTTCATGCTTCTATAGAGAACCAGTGTCTTTACCTAAGAACCCTTGAAAAACCATTTTCTGTGGCAATTGAAGGAGAAAAATGTAGAGCAGAGTCAAGGAGATTGTGGTGATTAAGGTCTAAAGGCCATAGTTTGAAGGCCACGAGGGCCCCAACATTGACCATTCGGAATCTTTTTCGGACAGCTAAGACAGCGAAGACCAGTTCTAGATGATCTGAGAGCGCTGGCAGGGGTGAGGAGATTGTGACGCTTGGTTAATTATGGTGGAGCGAGTCATGTAGGGCTGTTTACATTCCATTTAGAGATCTGAGAAAATCAGAATTAAGCTAGTATGAGTATGACCAGAAAGTTTAAGTATCTGCAGATCATCTATAGGGGACCATCCAAATAAGGTGTGATTATCAACTTTTTGAAAAGCAGGAAATTCTTGTTTCTTCTTAATGTATTTGTGTTTATTTGCATTTGTTCTAATGCTACATGATGTTTTAACCAGTAAAACATGTTACTGCCCAGATAAATAGCTTAAAATAATGTGCTTCGGTACATAAGAGTACTGTACTGTACAGTACTGTACATCAGCAGGAGTTTAAACCTAATGCGCAGTGAGATGGGAAGCCAGTGTAACTGATGAAAGACAGGGACTCATATGAGCAGATGTTTTTACAATGCGAAAAAGTCTAGTGGCTGCGTGTTGAACATGTTGTAGGAGACATAAGGTTTTGACAGAAATACCCATTAAGAGGGAGTTACGACAGTCAAGACGAGAGGAAACCACAGGGGCGAAGACGTGTACTGTTATGGAGATGGAAAAAATGCACCTTTGGCCAGTGCCTTCAATCAAAGAAAACCAAAGAAGCCAAAGAAAGTGCCCTGAATTCCCAAAATAAACAACATAAAAAGCCCCAAAAAGAAACAGTATAGATAGCAGACACTTGTAGAGATAAACCCCTTGACCTGTAGACTGTACACATCTCCTCTGGGTCTTTTATATAATGACTGTATTTATATCACCTCTGTCATTCTTTCAATAGGGCTTATGGGTGAACTCGGGTTCTATGAGATCCATCGCTCTTGGGTGCCCCTTCTGGTGTAGTACCAACCACCTTCGCTTCTTAACCTGCGTTCACACTGGCAGTGACTTTCCGCCGCTTGTCGCCCAAATCGCTATCACTCATCGCCGCCATTAGTCCACCTCTTCGGATCTGGGAACCAAAAAAAGGAGTGTACGGTTTCACTGTGGTGGAGATAAAGTGTGTACTACGCTGCTTAATGCTCAATTGCTATTGGTATTTGCCACATTCCTTTGCTACTAATTTACATAAAGTTAAACTCCACTCAACTTTGTTGCGTTGTTGACTCCGGCCACTTTGCATTGCCAATGTTTGTGCCGCCACCAGAAATCGCCAGCTCTCATTGAAATCAATGACTTCTGGCTGCCTTGTCGTGTCTTGTCGCTGCCAGTGTGAATGCAGGGTTAGACCTGTATTAGAAAGCATTAGAAATCCCACCAATAAAACGAAAATGTCCCATTTCATATTGTAGGCATTTTGAACAACCAAACATATTGTCGGCAATAAGAGGTGTTTATAACTTTCTACACCAAATTGTTAGTTTGCACAGCTTGCACCCTGGTGACTTGGTTTAAAATCTCTGAATAGATAATAACATTAGTGCTTTTGACTGCCTTTGGAAAAACTTGATTGGTTTTATCTGAGAATGGCTACACTGTCTCTTTCCTGTTAAGAGTGATTCCAGTATACAGTAAACCAAATGTAAGTTTGCGCTGACTGTAACACATGCTAAAGTATGAAGTGCAGACAGTGGGAAGTATGGATACAGTTAAAGGGTACAGTATGTAGTTCTGGTTAAAGCTTGTGACTGTATCTGAAATCCCAGCAGGAAAGCAGAGTGAGTGCTCTGTAATAGGGCAGAGTGAGGGTGGGAGAGGCGAACACGCTGCGCAGAGCTCTAACAACGCTCAGTATTCATGAGAGAGAGAGAGAGAGAGAGAGAGAGAGAGAGAGAGACTAGCACACTCACACTGTTTAGCTCAGACTGTTTAGACTTCAGAATATGACAGAGAATAATAAACACCTGTCAAACTGCAGTCAGAGACAGAGATGGAGAGAGAGAGAGAGAGGTGGGAAGGGTGGTTAGAGAAAATCACACTATTGTTTCTGTTTGACAGACTTCATCCTCCCACACTGACTACCAAATACAACAGACTCAGCTATCAGAAAGAGGCCTGGAGAGAGAGAGAGGGAGAGAGAGAGGTTGGATACGGTAAAGGAGAGAGGGGAGATTTAGATTTCCCTTTGACAGTGATAAAATACTATTCTGTGATCTGTCCTGAACTGTAGTTGCTGTTCAGAACAAGTTATATATATTTTTATATTATAGTTTGGCTCTGTAGAGGATGAGGATGATCTGGAGTGTTGAATCACTGGGATCTGAAGTGTCCAAATTCTGATATGTGCAATGTCCAATCTCTGGTATCTAGAATGTGTAATGTATGGTATCTAGGGTGTCCAGTCTGTGGTATGTGCAGTGACCAATCTCTGGTATCTAGAATGTGTAATGTATGGTATCTATGGTGTCCAGTCTGTGGTATGTGCAGTGTCCAATCTCTGGTATCTCGAATGTCTAATGTATGGTATCAGAGGTTTCCAGTCTCTGGTTTTTACAATGTCCAATCTCTGGTATCTAGAATGTCTTATGTGTGGTATCTAGGGTGTCCAGTCTCTAGTTTTTACAGTTTCCAATCTCTAGTATCTAGAATGTCTAACGTACAGGATCAAGGGTGTCCTGTCTCTGGTTTTTACAGTGTCTAATCTCTGGTATCTAAAATGTTTAATGTATGATGTCTAGGGTATCCAGTCTGTGGTATCTAAAATGTCTTATTCTGATTTCTGACATTAAATATGTGGTATTTAGAATGTCTAATGTATGACATTTTAGGGTGTCCAATCTCCGCTATGTACAGAGTCTGATATAGTGTCCAGCCTCTAGTATCCAGAATCTGCAATTTGTGGTAATTATACAATCCAATCTATACAAGTAGCCAATGTATTTTTTTCTAAATGGTGAGATCTTTAATATGTAAAGTGGCCAATCGTTGATATTTAGAAGATTCCCCAGTGTCTACATTTTTTATCTAGGTTAGTATTGGCTTTAATTGAATATAACCTTATATAAATTAAACATTACTGTCTGCTAATTATGACAATAAAGAACCTGTGGCCCAGAGTAGAAGAGGCTTCGTCCCAGACTCTCAGTCTGAGCTTGTGAGAGAGATTCTGAGTTTTGGTATTGTCAGAAGACGTCAGTGAGGTGGTGGAGATGATGTGTTTTGTGAAGGCAAACTGCAGTCATGATTTTACAGTGTTGATGCCTTAGCAGATCAGAACCTCCCAACAGCTGCCCCTACAGCCTGCCCTGAGCCCAGCTGCTTTAACAGTGAAGACAGTTTTACTCTCATTACTCTGAGCAAGTTGTATACCAGTGGGTCCCCACTATATTTTTATAGCAAGCACATCCTCAACCCTGGCCTCATCTGGAGGGGTGTTTATCATTAAATATTAATTCATTTTTATTCTTCTATTCAGTTTGTTTTATCTAACATCCCATTAAAACCATTTGTACAGAGTACTCCAGATCCCTCCAGCCTTCCAGAGTCCTGCAGTCTTCCACAGGCTTCCAGAGGCTTTCAGTACCCTGCTGTCTTTCAGAAGCTTTCAGACCTTCAGAATCCTGAAGTCTTCTAGAGACTTTCGGAGTCTTTTGGTACCCTGCAGTTTTCCAGAGATTTTCAGTCTTTCAGTATCCTGCAGTCTTTCAGAAGCTTTCAGAGTCTTTCAGTATCCTGAAGTCTTCCAGATTTCTACAGTCTTGAAGAGTTTTTCAGAGTCCTCAAGTCTTCTAGAGTCTTTTCACAGTCCCCCAATCCTCTAGAGTTTTGAAGAATTTTTCAAAGAGATCGGATCAATATCCAGTTTTGAAAGCTACATTTGAAAAAAACAAGATTAAACATGCTGTGTCCTGATTGGATGACGATCTGATCAGTGATCAGATGTCAATGCTATGTGTAAACAGAGGCTGTGCATTTCAGAGTAAAAGATGAACAGCTTCGAAGAAACAGGATTAAGGAGTGAGGATGTGTTAATTCCTAATGATCTCCCCTGTGCTCTGTATCACACACACACACTTTAATCCATTCTCCCCATGCTCCCTCTCTCTCTCTCTCTCTCTCTCCTCTCTCACTCTCTCCCTCTCTCTCTCTCTCCCTCCCTCTCTCTCTCTCTCTCTCTCTCTCTCTCTCTCATCTCTCTGACTCTCTCTCTCCTCTCTCTCTCTCTGCAGTGAGAGAGAGTGTGTGTAGGGAGATGTAAATCAGTGTGTAAGCAGTGCTAAACGCATCACAGTTTTCAGCAGCTACAGTAACTCTGTTACAACCTGCTATCTTATCTAGAACAGCAGGATCATTTCTAAACATTTTGAGGCCCCAAGCCGCTTCCCATAGACCCTGGAGATATTTTGTCTCATTTATTTTGATCATTAAAATTGTAAATAACTGCTAGGATAATGTAGCAACACAATAATTAATGCAATAAATATTAAATAATAAATACAAACAAAATCAATTATAATTTGTGTCCATATCTGTGTCATATTAAATATCAAGTCTCTGGTCTAAAATATTTGATCTCTGGTGTCTCGAATTTCCAGTCCAGATAAGTCTAGAACGTTCAATCCCTGAGTCCACCATCTAGTATGTACACTATCCAATCTCTGGTATGTATGGTGTTCAGTCTCTGGTACCTAGAATGTCCAATATGTTGTATTTATACTGTCCAGTGTATTTTATCTGATTTTTTTTTTTTATCTACATTATTTTTTGGCAGGTAATGTCTTGATTTGGTATAAACCAAAAAAAAAAATACTGCTTAAAAAACACCCTGTGTGTGTGTGTGTGTGTGTACAGTTGCTAGTCAACCAAAATTCTCCTTCAGTTCATCATTTGATTCAAGCCTGATAATGTATTAAAACAGCTTGAGTTCTTAGGCTCTCTCTCTCTCTCTCTCTCTCTCTCTCTCTCTGTCTCTCTCTCTCTCTTTACTCTCTCACTCCTCTTTCTTGCTCTGTCATTTCACAGTTAGAGGGAAACATTTGTTTCATGCCTCTGAACCATCTGTTTCACAACACACAGACACACACACACACACACAGACACAGACACACACACACACCATAAGCCGTATGCTAACTCAGTGGTTTGGCAGCTGCTGGTGGGCAAACAGTAGATTTTGTTATTTATTAATTTATTATTTATTTACTGTCATAAAGTTTAAAGAGAAGTAGGAGGGCAGCAGAGAAAATGAAATGATTCATCTCATGAACACAAACACACATGTGCGCGCGCGCACACACACACACACACACACACACACACACACACACAACACGACTTCAGGCTCTTTTGGAGTGCAAAGGCAATAACAGGTATTTATGAGCAAAACAAGGCAAAAAGCCTATAACCTTACTGGATAAGGGAGAGAAAAGAGAGCAAGTATAAAGCAGATTCAGATGGTCTCTGGAAGGCTGGAGGACTCTGGAAGACTCTGAATCATGGAAGGGCTCTAGAACACTGTAGGACACTCAAGGGATGGGTAAGACTTTAGGACTCCAGAAGACTGAAGGACTCTGGAAGACTCTGAAAAACTGGAGGAATCCAGAAGACTGAAGGACTCTGGAAGACTCTGAAAAACTGGAGGAATCCAGAAGACTGAAGGACTCTGGAAGACTCTGAAAAACTGGAGGAATCCAGAAGACTGAAGGACTCTGGAAGACTCTGAAAAACTGGAGGACTCAGGAACCCTGAAGGATGCTGGAACTTACTAGGAAGATCTGGAAGTGAAAAGCAGCATAATTATTATTACTCTGGAAAACTATGAAAGACTCTGGAAGACTGGAGGACTCTAGAGGCTCCAACATAATTAAAAAGTTCACAAAATGAATTAATTTGTATGAGACAATCAATTATTGATTTCTGCAGCTTGTCTGACTGCAGAACTGGCAAAATGTATCTTTGCTCTAGAAGACTAGAGGACTTTGGCAGAAGGATACAACATTTTCATTGGTTTGTATGAGACAATTAAATACTAATTTCTGCATTGTACCTGACTAATAAATCATCATGGCATTCCTTAGCTTAGCTCATTTCACTGAGTGTCAGTTCCAGTATGATCAAGGTTGATTTACTAGCCTGGATAAAACCATATTGTGAACATACTGAGTGTGACATTCACTTAATAACAAATATTTTCTCCAGCCAGTTTCTTTAGACCAGTGGATTTGAATTGCAAAAAAAAATGAAAGAAACTCAGTGGTCAGTGGTATTTTTTATAAGTGTTTTGAGGGATATCTGTCAGCGAGTACACTGTCAGAAAAAAGGTACTATGCAGGCACATTTTTCATTCATCAACATACAATGTAAATGCACCCTTAAAGGTACAACAGTGGTTCTAAAGTCCAGCTGTGTACCTTAAATAAGTTTTTTTTTTCACAGGGGAAACATACAGATTTGTACCTAAAAATCATGTTTCTGACAGAGTGCCATTGACCTGGTGTCCCCAAGGGTTCAATTCATGGGCCACTGTTATTTCATTTATACATGCTTCCTCTTCACCAAATCCTTCAAGACTATGAGAAATTTTTCCACAGCTAACTCAGATCTACTTGGCCCTCTCTCCAAACAACTATGGTCCCCTTGACTCACTCTGTAAGTGCCTCATTACTAACTGGATGGAACAAAACTATCTGCAGCTGAATAAAGATAAAACAGATTATTTTATTCTGAATTGCAATGAGAAGCAGAGACTAGCTGCCTATTGGATTCACGAGCCATAAAATCTAAAGAACTAGTGCGTAACCTTGGTATACTGATGAACTCTGATCTGGTTTAGCAGTCGTGTCAAAGCAGTTACTAAATCAGCATTTTATCACCTTAAGAACATCAACAAGATCAGAGATGTTCTGAGTAAAGCAGAGCTGGAAAAACTCATCCACACCTTTATTTCTAGCAGGTTTGATCACTGTAATGGATCATAACTACCATAACTGATTCAGAATGCAGCTGCCAGAGTCTCACTAGGAGTAAACGAAGGAACAGACTTTATAGAGCAGTAACAGCTCCTTAATGTCTTATTGGTGCAGAAGCAGCATATTTATCTGATCTGCTGCAGCGATATGAGCCGAGCAGAACTCTGAGATCATTAGGAACTGGTCAGTCAGTCCTGCTGAAAGGTAAAGACTAAACATGGAGAAGCAGCGTTTAGCTACTAAGCTGCTCTTAAATGGACCCAGTTAGCAGAGAGCATTAGAAGAGCCCCAACACTGGACACTTGAAATCAGCCTGAAAACGTTCCTGTTTGAGCTTCTCTCAGCTCAGTTTAAACACTGTTAGCTCTACTGCACTTCCCTCCTCTAATCCTCTATTATTTAATTTCACCTGTAATTAGATTTTTAATTTAATGTTTCATTGTTTTCTCTTTAAAATGTTTTATGTACTTTCTTTTACTTTCATGTACTTTTTCACTTTTCAGTACTTTTTCTGAGAGTGTAGAAATAATCCATCCTGCTCACACAGTCTGTATTGTTGGTATGATTTTAAAATATGGTAGCTACGACTACAGTCTCTAACCGTGCATCAGCAAACTGGAGCTATAAGAGAGCGGTTTCTGATAAAGTGGCCGCTGATTCTACCATGCACTATGGCCTCTTTTCCACTGCAGGGCTGAACAGTTCTGAGCAGCTCTATTTCAAACTTGAAAACAATCAAATAAGTTCAATTCGCTCACCCAGACGACAAATAAATGAAAGCAGTGCACTGACTTTAAACTCACCATTTAATAAACGTCAACGCTTCAATCTAACACCCATTTCTAAATACTAAATGGTGCTGATAACCAGGAGAGAGTAGCTGGTTAGCGTTAGCTTAGCTAGCATGCTGCCAGCTCTGCTCACTACAAAACAGGTTCGATTCTGACTAACAGAAGCGTTACTGACACAAATTTAGATGATAATGACTCAGCTCAGAGGAAGCGAAGTTGAGCGGCTGATGTTAGAGGTGCAGAAAGCCGGTGCATCCTAGCCAAGCTAATGCTAGCCAGCTCCTCTCACCTAGCTTACCTCACGAGATCCAAACACTCCAGCGGAGGTTTGACTCGACTAACTGGTGCTCTAACATCACAAATATTGATGATGAAAACTTACAACAGCGAGAGAAAAGTCGACTGATTGATGGTGGAGTGACAGAAAGCCAAAGTCGGATTTGTTCTGTTAGAGCTTTAAGCTGTAGCCTGCTATGCTAAGCTAACGTGCGTGTACGGTGCCTCGCCTGCAGTACGGGCTCGGTTCTAGCGAACCGATGATTAAAACTCCTGTTTAGAGGATAAAGACTTGTGTCTGAGAGCACAATTTCGAATGACGGGTGTTGAAGTGACAAAAATAAAAGTTACACTTGTTCTGTGGTTCTTTGTACTAGACCCTGTCAGGCTAATGTAGCTATCCAGCTACACGTGAAACCCTCTGCAGTACAGTCTGTTTCAGTAGAGATACTGGAGTTGGAGTGACAGACAGACTCAAACATGTTTTGTGGTGGGTGGGGTGTATGTAGCTATTAGCCTGTTAGCAGTTAGCCACTGATTTGTGTAGTTTTCTTGGGTATTTCCTGGTTCTGATTTAGTGGAACAACAGAGAAGAAACTGTAACCGGTCTCATGGGTTGGGACCAGCCCATAATGGCACGGTACGGCCCTGAGAACCATTTGACTTGACAGTGGAAAAGCGGCCAATGATGTGGAACCGTTAGGGGTTCTGTTGATGCTTATAACAGAAAACTCTAGGAAAATAAACCTGAATCTGTCAAACGTCTAACACTGCATACTGATGATTGATCAGCTTCTCAGAGTGACGCTGACCTTCTCTGTCCACGACACCAGGACCTTTCTCATTACTCTCATTACTCTACACGCCTTCATTGATCATTAATCAATTAACAGCCAACTTGCTGATCAAAACTCTCCTGCTGCAGCACTATTGATCTCAGTGGTGACAAGCTGCTGTGACAGCGCTGGCTTTTCCTAAACAGCCCCTTCTGATCAGCTCAATTGGGCAATAATTGGTCTTAGTGTGGTGCGATCAATAGAAAATTAGGTTTTTAATAACAGGTCAGGTCATGTGGCTGTAGTTAGGCATGGTGTTGTTCTAATACACCTGAAGCTGCTGAAGGGCTTCTCACGTTTTCAATACAGATCATATAAAACAGTTATGAGAAAATGACTTAAAACAACAAGTAAAAAAATATATAAAAATCTAGAAATAAGTTGAACAATATTATAATATTACTACAAGAGTTTCATAAGAAAAAAATACGTACAGTTGCATGCTTTGTTGATGTAAATGTGCAAAAATGATGATGGCACTTTTTGTGTTTTAAATTCTATTTTCCTTCAGTTTTTGTAAATCCAATAAATAGATATTGGGTTCTAAAATTAGCAAAAAATGTAATATTTAAATTTGTTTCGCTGTACAAGATGTGTCAACTGATTTTCACTCAGAAAAAATTAACAAAATCTTGTAATTTAACTATGGATGTCTAAAGAGTTGCTTAAAGTTATATATACTGACTAGATTTAAGACAATTTCACTTGCCAAGATATATGTTTTTACAGTGCATTTGTTTTTATTTGTGTTTATTATAATGTTTATACAGCGTTTTTGCTGGGAAATTCAAATGTGCCTGCCAGATAAACAGTGATGAAACCGTTTTCCTGGCTTAGACTTTAGCTGTACATATAAATAGGTTCAGTGAATTTGCTGACTGTATGGTTAATAATTATGGCTGAAGGTCTTAATGTTCCCAGTTTCATGTCAAGCGTGCCTCTTGTAATTCACATTAGGTAGTGGAAAATTCTGTTTACTTTGCAAGCCTGAGCATCACACGCAGTAACTATCAGGGGAGGAATCTGGACAGTGTGGTAGGGGAGTGAAGGTGTGGATGCAGGCTGGTTAGCAGAGGGATTATGGGGGATTGTAACAGTGGTCTATTGAATTTTTTATTTTGTGCCATAGTAGTTTTTCTAGAGGTGTTAGTTTCTTTGCTAATCATTTTAACTAGCATTTTGCTATTCTTTTGCTTGCATTTTTTTCTATTTGCTTCTGGAATCTCTCTCTTGCTCCTGAGTTTTCCTGAGAAACATCTCCTGAGAAACATTTTTCAGGTTGGTGGGGCTTTAAAGAGGGCATTTGATGATGTTTTTGCATGTCTACTATGTTGGAGCTATGGGTCTTCTGACCATTAGCCACCTCCGCTCTGAACCATGGAAAGTTCCCAACAAGGAGAAACATGCTGTACCAAGCATAGTGCTGTACTGTGAAATGAAGCTGATGCACCTTTGAGCTGCAGCGTACTAGTATAACAGTGAGTGTGTTTACATGCACTTAATAATCCGATAACTGCAGAAAATCAGATTTTGTTAGTAATCGGATCAACGACTTCACATGCACTCGAGTAATCAGATAATGGGGAAACTCCAGGTCTACATGAGTCAGACAGTAATCAGATTTCTGCTTTACAACCAGCCAATAAACTCACAGAAGACGAGACGTAAACATAACATAAAAGTCTAACCTCATTTAGAAGATCATACATCATCTAGAAGATGAAGAATATTTAAATACTTCATTTCATCAAGCATGTATTTGGTTTCAGCATCACTGCAAAAGTGTTTTGCTGCGTCTCGCGGCGACGCTGCTCACTTATTTTCGGTACGGCAGTCTGTTTTCGCACATGAGAAGAGTTTACAGAAATCTGATTACGGCTCTAAAATTCAGCCTCTTATCAGATTTCTTAATCGGATTTATAGAGCAGAGTATGGTGTTTACGTGACCATTTGAATAATTGGATAGCAGAAATCTGATTATTGAGTGCATGTAAACGCACTCAGTGTTAGCGAGTGGGCTATCAGCCAGCTGCTTAGAGAAGCCTGTGGTTGTTGAGTGTGGCACATTTGGAGAGTCAGAGATCTGATTACACTCTGGAATTCTCATCCACAGACAATTATCAACAGGTCCTAACGAGTCAATTAACGTCTAGAAAGGAAAGACAAACACTCAGAAATTCATAAGAATGTTCTGAAAAACAATTCTTGACTTCAAAAAGTCTCTTAAGATAATCTTAATTATTTTCTTAAGATTTTCTTAGGAAAATCTTCATTGTTTTTTAGTTGGCTACAATGCTTTTATTTCCCTGTACCATAGATGAAGCGAGATACAGTTCAAAAACATATTAACTGTTATTTGCGTCAATTATCATCAAACCAAGCAGTCAAAAAATTGTGATGAGGAAAAAACTCTTCATTAGAAAATATGATAATTGTGGGGTGACGGACGAGGATGCTCAGAAGAGGTAGTGACCATGACAAAATCGGATGCTTACCTTGTCAACCCGTACAGCCTGAGATGAGTGTGAGACTGCCGTAAGGTTAAGAAAACATTTAGGAAAGTAATGTTATCAAGAACATCACTTATAGTTTCTATACTTTTAGAATTATTGTCAAAAATAAAATTAAGAAAAAACAAAATTTAAGAAGATTTTCTTTGTTAAGACACCTTTGTGAATCCGAACCCCAGGTTCTGAGACTTTACAACGGGGTGTCCACAGCAACCTGCCATAGTTACTATTCTTTCGTTGTAGTTTGATGCAGATGTTTACTATTTTTTGCTTCAAAAAATATGCATGGCTAAACATCTTCAGGCTCCTGCAGATGGCGCTGCATGAGAATGATCGGGCTATAAATACAGGCAAGATTTATAGATTGAGAAGAAGCGGTACAGTGCAGTGAATGTCTCGTTCAATGTGTGGAAAAAGGGTCGCAAGTGGCTGTTAATGATTGGCAAAAAGGATTGATTGCATTTGGGCATGTCAAAGGCCACAGTGTGAAGGAAGTAGCTATATTGCGAAGTGTACAGTGATACGGGTCGACCAGTCTACAGGAATTTCTCATCAGAATTGTGCCCGAAAGATGAAACTGACGGACAGGGTCCACCGGCATGTTTCATGGCTTGTGAATAAAAATCACTTCGCTTCCAGACCAGAACTGCTTCTAGATGTCAATGCAGTTCTTCACAACCAATTTCTGAAAGAACTCTCCACAGGGAACTACGTACCATGAACATATGGAGCAGAGTGGCAGCAAGAGGCCTTTGCTCACTTCTGCTCACAGAGTTTCCCGGTTACAGTGGACGAAGAGACAAAAAACTGGACTGTTCATAACTGGAAACGTGTTATCTGGTCAGATGAATCTGGTTTCTGCCTGTATGTGAATGATGCTCGGTGTCATGTTCATCGTAGACCTCAGGAAGCCTTCAATGAGGACTAAGGTGTGGTTCAACCTGGAGGCTCTGTGATTCTCTGGGAGATAGGAGGAGTAAATCTGCCCCGCTGGAGAGCAGAGGAGTACAGGGGAAAGAGAAAAAACGAGTGATGATGGAGAGAAGAGCCTTAGCATGGCTGACCTTTTATAAAAGCGTTTTTACTCTGGTTATGTTTTCAGCATGACCCTATTATAGTGTCTCATTCACTGAGAGGAGACACAGCTTTACAGCCTGAAAACAAAGAAAACGAATAAAAAGGAAATAAAACAGACGTTTAGTTTCCATTAAAGACTCAATGTGTTATGTTTCTCTCTCTCTCTCTCTCTCTCTCTCTCTCTCTCTCTCTCTCTCTATAGCTCCTCCTGAGCCGTTGTTGTGTAAGTTTGCTGATGGAGGACAGAAGAAGAAACCGAGTCAGAGCAAATACACTCAGAACAGAGCATGGAGCAGAGAGGGAGAGGTACACACACACACACACACACACAAATGTAGGCGTTGATATAAACTGAGTCTGTTCTACAGTTTCTCATTAGGCTGAATGAATAACTGATTCTAAATGTAGGTATTGTGATATAAACTGAGTCTGTTCTACAGTTTCTCATTAGGTTGAATGAATAACTGACTCTAAATGTAGGTATTGTGATATAAACTGAGTCTGTTCTACAGTTTCTCATTAGGCTGAATGAATAACTGACTCTAAATGTAGGTATTGTGATATAAACTGAGTCTGTTCTACAGTTTCTCATTAGGCTGAATGAATAACCGACTCTAAATGTAGGTATTGTGATATAAACTGAGTCTGTTCTACAGTTTCTCATTAGGCTGAATGAATAACCGACTCTAAATGTAGGTATTGTGATATAAACTGAGTCTGTTCAACGGTTTCTCATTAGGCTGAATGAATAACAGACTCTAAATGTAGGTATTGTGATATAAACTGAGTCTGTTCTACGGTTTCTCATTAGGCTGAATGAATAACCGACTCTAAATGTAGGTATTGTGATATAAACTGAGTCTGTTCTACAGTTTCTCATTAGGCTGAATGAATAACCGACTCTAAATGTAGGTATTGTGATATAAACTGAGTCTGTTCTACAGTTTCTCATTAGGCTGAATGAATAACCGACTCTAAATGTAGGTATTGTGATATAAACTGAGCCTGTTCTACAGTTTCTCATTAGGCTGAATGAATAACCGACTCAACAGTAGCTATGAAAGAACACATTTGTGGGCGGAGCCTTGATGGGACATTTCAACCCCTCTAAATCCACTAACTCATTATCATCTCTCTCCATGTCTCTCTCCCCTGTTGCTCATATCTTTTCATATATCTCAGACATAATAAGAGTGATAGTGCCTTCAGGGAGGAAACGATGGAGGGAGGGAGAGAGAGAGAGAGAGAGAGAGAGAGAGAGAGAGAGAGAGAGAACAAACAGTAGGGATGCAGATGAAATCTGCCATGCTCAGCAGCCTGAGATAGATTAGTGATTCTCCAGGGGAGAGAAAGAGAGAGAGAGAGAGAAAGAGGGAAAGGCAGGAAGACAGAGTGTGATATAGGGAGAGAAATGAAAGAGAGTGAGAAGGAAAGAGCGGGAGAGACAATGACAAAGTAGAGAAAGACAGAGAGAGAGGAGATAAAAAATAGAGAAAGAGGGAGAGAGCAAGAGACAAGAGGTAGACAAAGAAGGAGAGAGGGATGGGGACACAGAGACAGAAGAGAAGAGAGAGAGAAATGTGATAGAGAGAAGAGAAAGAAAGATGGTAAATTGCAGCATTTGAGTGATTTTCTTCATGTTGTTCAGTCATACACAATTTGGATATCAATACTGTACATCACTGAAACTGAAATATCTCTGTTGCAGAATGGAGTGACATTAACGTACGATCCTGCAGCTTTACAGAACGGGTAAGACATACACCCTGACTCTTATTTACTCAGAAACAGAGTGAGGCAGAGAGAGAGGCTTAATATGGGCTGCTGAAACTCAATCAGTAAAACTAGCATCATTTCAGAAAAGGTCTAGATCTTCAGGAATTGCCTATATTTTGTAACTAGCAAATAAAAAATGATCATGTAGATTTCAAAATATCATTTAGAGGTCAATCACATTTGAGATACTAATAGCAATTTGTCTTGAATGCTTTTAATCTTTCGTTAAACCACACTGAAAGCTCTGACATGATCTGTACTTAAATAATCAAGTTATGATCACTGAATGTTAGCTGCAGTCACTCAGTTTGTGGTCATTGCAATTATGTGAATGCTGTGAAAATGAATAAATTAAATAGTGAATTAGTTACTTGAACATTCTAGAGCAGTATTTTTTGTGTACCTATTCAGCTGCAGGCCCAAACACAAAATCACTTGCAAGCCCAATCACTCAGCTACCTGCAAGCCCAAAGACCCAATCACCTGCAAGCCCAAAGACCCAATCACATGCAAGCCCAGTCACCTGCAAGTCCAAACACACAATCACATGCAAGCCCAAAGATCCAATCACCTGTAACCCTAAACACCAAATCACCTGCAAGCCCAATCACCCAGTTACCTGCAATCCCAATCACCCGATCACATGCAAGCCCAATCATCCAACCACATACAAGCCCAAAGACTCAATCACCTGCAAGCCCAAACACCTGTGCAATTATGTGAATGCTGTGAAAATGAATAAATTGAATAGTGTAGTCGTTACTTGAACATTCTAGAGCAGTATGGTTTGTGTACCTATTCAGCTGCAGGCCCAAACACAAAATCATTTGCAAGCCCAAAGACACAGTCACCTGCAAGCCCAAAGACCCAGTCACCTGCAAGCCCAAAGACCCAGTCACCTGCAAACCCAAACACTCAGTCACCTGCAAGCCCAAAGACCCAGTCACCTGCAAGCCCAAAGACCCAGTCACCTGCAAGCCCAAACACCCAGTCACCTGCAAGCCCAAAGACCCAATCACCTGCAAGCCCAAACACCCAATCACCTGCAAGCCCAAACACCCAGTCACCTGCAAGTCCAAAGACCCAGTCACCTGCAAGTCCAAACCCAAAATCATCTGAGAGCCCAAAGACCCAATCACCTGACCACCTGCAATCCCAAATGCCTAGTCACCTGCAGGCCTACACACCTGACCACCTGCAAGCCCAAACACCCAATCACCTGCAACCTCAATCACCAAATCACCTACAAGCCCAATCATCCAATTTCCTGCAAGTCTAAACACCCGACCACCTACCCAAGCACTCAAATGTTCAATCACTTCTCTCTCTCTCTCTCTCTCTCTCTCTCTCTCTCTCTCTCTCTCTCTCAGGTTTTATTCTTCTCCGTACAGTTTTGCTTCTAACAGAATGATCACCCAAACCTCCATCACGCCTTTCATCACTGCCTCACCCGTCTCCACATATCAGGTAACCTGGCTGTGTGTGTGATAGAGGGGGAGAGAGAACCAGACACAAGTTGGCATTTGGTGAAAGGAAGAGAGACAACAAGACAGACAGAGAGGAATAAGATAATTACTGAAAAGCAGAGACAACCAGACTGACAGAAAGAGAAGGAAATAGATGACTGTGTTTGGTGAAGGAGAGAAGGATCAGGAGTGATGAAGGAGAAAAAGAGAGGGCAAAGAGACAGAAGTGTGTTTGCTGAAGGTTACTGTGTCTCTTCATTTCTCTCTGATTAAATGTCCTCCTGTATTTGTCTTCATAAACTGATTGATCAGAAAGAGAGCGGATATTAATCCTGCTGTTCCAGAAGCTTCTCTCCTGCTGACCTTCAGCCTCCAGCGCTCTAATATCTCCATCTGTCTGCCTTCATTCCTCTGTCCATGGCATGCAGAGAGAGAAACGTACTGCCTCAAGGCACAGACAGGAAACATCAGCAAAAAGGGGGAGATAGACAAATCTGTCAGAATTACTAGACATGAATTAACTCTTTGACTGCCTTCAGAGGTCAAACTTTCACACAAACTAGCCTAATTTCAAAGCAGTTTAAAGTAATTTAATAATTTAATTAAAGTCACATTCAAAGCACTTGATCATTCATTTAATTAGCAAGTTATACACATTTTCTAAGCTGCTTATCCCTCTGGGTCACGGGGGGAGCTGGAGCCTATCCCAGCAGTCGGGATTGGGCGGAAGGCAGGAAACACCCTGGACACACCTGGACACACACTCGCACCTAGGGGCAATTTAGCATGTCCAGTTGGCCTGACTGCATGTCTTCGGACTGAGGTAGGAAAACAGAGCACCTGGAGGAAACCCACACAGACACGGGGAAAACATGCAAATTTCACTCAGAAATGGACCTTGCTGTGAAGCGATAAGGCTACCCCCTGCATCACCGTGCCGCCTGTTAGCAAGTTTAGTAGCTAGCATTTTGTGTTTGTTATATTCATTCTAAATAACAGAGATAACAGCAGGCTATCAAAGCAGAACAAACAGCTGTTCAGTAGCTGTCATGTTATTGTTAGGGGGCTAGCTAGTTACCAGTAAAAAGGGTCATCTTAGAAAACATCAGTCTTTGCACCAATCTTAGAAAAAAGCTACATTCTGTCAAGCTGACTTGACTCGGAGATACAAGACTTGACTCAGACTCACACCTCACAGACTCAAGACCTGGATTCATGCCTTAAAGACTTGACTCAACTTCACACCTAACCTAAGAAAATTGAGACTTGACCTGCACCTCAAAGACTTGGACTCGCACCTGTAAGACTCAAGACTTGGACTCGCACCTCTAAGACTCAAGACATGACTCAGAGACACAAGACTTGACTCATACTTCACATCTCAGAGACTCGAGACCTGGATTTGCAGCTCAAAGACTTGACTCGACCTCACACCTCAGAGACCCAACTCAGACTCAACCTAAGAAAATCAAGACTTGACTTGCACCTCAAAGACTCAACACTTGACTTGGACTCAAGACTTGGATTTGCACCTCTAAGACTCAAGACTTCACTCGGAGACACAAAACGTCACTCAAACTCACACTTCAGAGACTCCACTTCTGCCTCAGAGACACAAGACATGAACTGACATGAATATTTCTGGCATACTTTCAGACAGAACCAAAACATATGTACTCAAGACCTCCAAACGCCATCACAGAGTGGACAGACAAAAGTTTTACTGTTGAATAATGCAAATGAGGATGTTGGACACCTTTTGGCAACCACCATGTGCAATATTAAAGACAATCACTGAATATGTCAGGGGTGCACAACTCCTGTTCTGGAGCACAATTTCTCCAGCACAATTTAGTGATTTACCTGTTCAAACACACCTGATTTAACTCATCTGTTAATTGCCAGGTTTAGTGGGTGTGTTTGAGCAGGGAAACGACCAAGCTGTGCTGGACAACAGCGCTCCAGGACTGGAGTTGTGCACCCCTGGGATATGTGGTAAGGACTCCCAGAGACCTACACCCCAGAGATTTGAGACTTGATTCAGATTCCGACCTCAGAGACTCAAGACTCAGACTCACACTCCAAAGATTTGAGGCACAACTCAAACTCACACCTCAGAAATGTGACTCAGACTCATACTTCAAAGACTTGAGACACAAATCTCACTTGCAACTCAGACACTCAAGACTCGACTCTCACTCACACTTCAGAGACTCGAGACTTGACTTGGACTCAGACCTCAGAGACTTGAGACTTGACTAGGACTACCACCTCAGAGACTCAACCCTGACTCAAATCCCGGACACTTGAGACTCAACTCAGACTCATACTCCAGACACTCAAGATTTAACTTAGACTCAGAGTCACACCTTAGAGACTCAGCTTGGGTTCGGGCTCACCTCAGGAACCCAATGGTGACTCTCACCTCAGAGACTCAAACCTTTACTCAGACTCACATCTCAGAGATTCGAGACCTGAATTCACACCTCAAATACTTGAGACTTGACTCGACCTCACAGCTCAGAGACTCGACTTGGACTCAACCTAAGAAAACGAGACTTGACTTGTAACTCAAAGACACAAGACTTGACTCAGACTCACACCTCAGAGACACAAGGTTCAGATTTGCACCTCAAAGACTCAAGACTCAACTTGGACTCACACCTCAGAGATTCTATTCCTGCCTTAGAGACACAATACATGAACTTGTGTGGATATTTCTGGTGCACACTTTTGGACAGAACCAAAACATATGTACTAAAGAGAACCCCAAGCATCGTCACAGAGTGATCAGACATTTGGTTTGATTCTGTGCACCTTCACTTTTGAATAATGCAACCTATGCATAACCCTGAACTGAAGCCTGGCATTGGGGTCTCACAGCATTTATAGAATAAACAGTTGGGTGGTGACCCCAGCATTATTATATGTTCTATATTGGACGCTGTGTTTGTTTGAATTCTAGAGATTGATTTGCCAATAAAGGTCAAACACACAATGTCTGTTTACACTGTTTCACATCAATTGATTTATAATTCAGACAAACACACACACAGACACACACACACATGTATTAAAGAATGGAATTCAAGCTTTTCTGCAGCAGACAGTTTTTATGAGTATGATTATGCTTTGTGTCATTATGGTTTAGAGTAAGAGAAACAGCTGAATGTGTTTAGATTGTGGTGAACAGAGTTGCTCTCTAATGATATTAGATGGTATGTTTGTTTTGGGGCTAATGAACTTTTGGTCACTGAACTGAACTTGAATGTATTAGATTCTGTTGGATCCAGCCCTTAACCTAATCCTGATTCCAACACTGCCACAGTGGGTAGCACTGTCGCCTCCCAGCAAGAAGGGCCTGGGTTCGTTTCCATGGCCGGGTGACCAGGGTCCTTTCTGTGTGGAGTTTGCATGTTCTCCCCATGTCTGCATGGTTTTCCTCCCACAGTCCAAAGACTTGCAGTCAGGCTAATTGGACATGCTAAATTGCCCCTAGGGGAGAATGTGTGTGAATGTCTGTGTGTCTGCCCTGTGATGGACTGGTGACCTGTCCAGGGTGTATCCTGCCTTCCACCCAATGACTTCTGTTATAGGCTCCAGCTCCCCCCACGACCCAGAAGGATAAGCGGCTTAAAAGGTGTGTGTGACTGAACTCATTCTGATAATAGATTAAGACTGAGGTGTTTATATTCTCACTCTACTCAACAGTCTGATGGATAATCTCTGTTTACATTCACACTACAAGCAATCAGATCCAAAATTATGTGCATGTGTAGAGAACCACTTAATGTAGATGTTACCATGGCAACAAGCATCATGAGTCCAGTCAGAGTGTAGTCTAACATGTAAGGCCTTCAGTCCAGCTCCTGAGGTCCTAACCAATGGGAGAGCTCACTGAGCTGAATTTACCTATATAGCACAGAGAAAACAATTATGATTGGATACATTTTTGATATTATTTGGAGTTTTTAAAGAATTAGTTTCCAGCCAAAATTTAAGAATGATGTAAGTGCATTCCCACAACACTTACAGAGTTTAAAAACAACAAACATCATGGTTCTATTATGTTCTATAGTGTTTTTATTTCACATAAATCATCAAGGCCCTGAGTGTTCCTCTCTGACTTTATCTCTGATGTTATATAATAATGTTAAAATTAGTATGCATTTGTTAGTAGCAAATTAAGTACTAATACATATCTAGAAATAAATATTAATTTATATAATCATAATAATCATGTTTTGTTCTCTGCACATTTTAAGGGATTTTGTTTTAGCTCATTAGGCAGAGAGGAGTCTCAGAATAATTCACACATCAAAATATATATTTAGAAATTAAAATCCTCATTGTTCTCTCTGCAGGTTCAGAGTACGTCATGGATGCCTCATCAGCAGTATGTTATGCAACCGACTGTGAGTGACCTAGAACTTCTTACCTTTAACCTTTCATTTGACCTGTGAAATGACTGATGTGCCCCAGAGATTGATAATTATCAAATAAAGTAATTGATCTTTTAATAGCTTTCGTCAAGCAATTTTTTTTTTATTTAAGTTTTTGAAATTTGCATTGTTATGCACCATGCTGCTTTGTGCACTACAGGTCAACAAGAAGCTTTTTTTTTAAGTTTCAAACTAATTTTAAATTAAAGTCAATTTCTGTCACAGCCATTGGAAACACATCACATGTCGCTGACGTGTACTTTGCCAAAAAGCGTAAAAAAAAATGTAAATAAAGATTGAATTATAGCAACACTTTGAATGTGTATTATCTGCAGTTTCTAAACCATGAATCATTTTGGTTGAAAGCTGTGTTAATATGTATTTACATTTCGCTGAGGTCGAAACAAAACCTATCATCTCCATTTTTGTTGTTTTTCAGTTTTTGACATAATTTGAAAATCCCTGCTGCCCTTTACATTGTGCGTAAATTTCATGATGATTGGACCAAAAAAAGACCAAAGAAATGTCCCAAAAAAGACTGTAAAAAAGTCTGGTTCCATTGACTTACATTTAAAGTAAAGTACGTTCCTGTAAAGTTACCATTTTGGAGATATGAGGCTTTGTTCCAACAACAGCACATTTCATACACAAATCAATTCAACACTTGATTTGAAGGCTACCTACATAGGGACTACATAACATGTTCATAAGCACTGAATAACATAAATATTCAAATATTACTTTATAATTATGTCCAGCTTATGCTAGTTACCGCAAGATGAAGTAAGATGTTCTATGAAGTAAATGCGACTGCACTTACATAAGGGACCTCAAACTAAAGTGAAGAACATTTTGTTTCATTTATAACACTATTATGAAGCATCATTCCCAAGTAATAGAACTTAGAAGGTCTAGTTTAGACATTTCTAGCAGTCCTGCATAGTTTTACATGAGGTAAAGTACAAAACCATTATGTCAATGCAATGTCATTTATTTCACCATATGGGTGGTATCTCAATTACTGGCATAAGATGTTTATAAACACTCAAGTACTGCTTCATGAATATGTTATTCCGTGCTTATGCATGTGTCATGACGTAGGTAGCCTTCAAATAAAGTGTTACCGGCAATTCAATGTGCTTTACGTAAATAAAAGCAAAAGGAACATCAAAAGGAAAATGAAGACAAAGTACTTAAGCAGAAAAACAGAAAAAAGTATTAAATAATATTAAAGCTTATGGAATCCTGAGATCTAACAGTGCATTTGCAAAGGTAGTTACAAAAAGAATAATAGTACTAAAGATAGGCAATAAAATAAATGCTAAATATAAAAGACAAAATAATAGCAAGTAACATAAGGGATTAAACGAAATTGAAGTAGTGATTAGGGTACAGTGTAGTGCTAAACAAAGGCACAAGAAAAAAAGAATGTCTTTAATCTGGACGTAAAGATGGATGTATCTGGAGCATATCTGACATCATCTGGGAGTTTGTTCCAGCAAGTGGCAGCATAGAGACTGAATACCACTTCACCCTTTTTGGTTCTGATTCTGGGTTCTACTAACTGACCGGTCCTGAGTGATCAGAGAGGCTCACTGGGTTCATTTACTTCAAGCAGATCAGCAGTGTGTTTTGGTCCAAGGCCAGTCAGAGATTTATATACAATTCGAACCACTTTAAAGTCAATTCTGTACCTAGTTGGTTGTCAGTGACTTGAGGATTAGAGTGATGTGCTCAGATCTGTTAGTTCTTGTAAGCATTCTAGCAGCTGTGTTTTGAATGACCTGTAGCTGACTGACTGGGGTTTTGGGAAGGCCAGTAAAGAGACCACTGCAGTAGTCCAGCCTGCTGGAGACAAAGGCATGAATTTGTTGTTGTAACATTATAATTTATTATTTAAACGTTGAGAAGTTCTTGTGATGGTAAAAGTCTGAAACTGTAGAACAGACTCAGTTTATATCACAATACCTACATTTAGAGTCGGTTATTCATTCAGCCTAATGAGAAACTGTAGAACAGACTCAGTTTATATCACAATACCTACATTTAGAGTCGGTTATTCATTCAGCCTAATGAGAAACTGTAGAACAGACTCAGTTTATATCACAATACCTACATTTAGAGTCGGTTATTCATTCAGCCTAATGAGAAACTGTAGAACAGACTCAGTTTATATCACAATACCTACATTTAGAGTCGGTTATTCATTCAGCCTAATGAGAAACTGTAGAACAGACTCAGTTTATATCACAATACCTACATTTAGAGTCGGTTATTCATTCAGCCTAATGAGAAACTGTAGAACAGACTCAGTTTATATCACAATACCTACATTTAGAGTGAGTTATTCATTCAGCCTAATGAGAAACTGTAGAACAGACTCAGTTTATATCACAATACCTACATTTAGAGTGAGTTATTCATTCAGCCTAATGAGAAACTGTAGAACAGACTCAGTTTATATCACAATACCTACATTTAGAGTGAGTTATTCATTCAGCCTAATGAGAAACTGTAGAACAGACTCAGTTTATATCACAATACCTACATTAAGAGTCGGTTATTCATTCACCCTAATGAGAAACTGTAGAACAGACTCAGTTTATATCACAATACCTACATTAAGAGTCGGTTATTCATTCACCCTAATGAGAAACTGTAGAACAGACTCAGTTTATATCACAATACCTACATTTAGAGTCGGTTATTCATTCAGCCTAATGAGAAACTGTAGAACAGACTCAGTTTATATCACAATACCTACATTTAGAGTCGGTTATTCATTCAGCCTAATGAGAAACTGTAGAACAGACTCAGTTTATATCACAATACCTACATTTAGAGTCGGTCATTCATTCAGCCTAATGAGAAACTGTAGAACAGACTCAGTTTATATCACAATACCTACATTTAGAGTCGGTCATTCATTCAGCCTAATGAGAAACTGTAGAACAGACTCAGTTTATATCACAATACCTACATTTAGAGTGAGTTATTCATTCAGCCTAATGAGAAACTGTAGAACAGACTCAGTTTATATCACAATACCTACATTTAGAGTCGGTTATTCATTCAGCCTAATGAGAAACTGTAGAACAGACTCAGTTTATATCACAATACCTACATTTAGAGTCGGTTATTCATTCAGCCTAATGAGAAATGTTTTATGTAGAGTTATGTGAAGTTTGTACAACCTCACAATGGTAGATATGGAATAGCACATTTGTGAGCTTTGATAAATTAAACTCCACTGTAGTTATTTTGCAGTAAATAAATCTATGGTCATTTTAAGCCCATGTACTCTAATGTTTATGTGCCTACATTGTTTCACAGCGCTTTTAAGCTGACGGTAGCTGCTTCATGTCCGAGCGCTGTGGGGATTTGGGATATTTTCTTATTCCAGTCTGAAAGCATCAGTCAGACTGTCAGTGAATATGACAGAGCTTGTTTACAGCCTGGAGAGGACTTTTATTCTGGTATATTTTTAGAAATGATGGAGGAACAGGAGCCCGAGCAGCCAGAGCATATCGGAAAATCAATTTATAATACAAACACACAAGACAGCACAACAGACTGTTTACCGCAGCAGACAGTTTCTATGAGTATGACTGTGTTCTGCGTATCATTATGATTAGTATAATGAGAGGAACAGTTTTTAGTGGCTTTTGGATTGTGGTGAAGCACTTTACTCTGTAATAATGAGTCTCTCTATCTCTCTCTCTCTCTCTGTCTCTCTTTCCTTTTCTCTCCCTTTGAAGTTCAAAGCTGTTATAAGTATGTACTGTTGAGTAATATATAAGTTTGTAAAATCTAATTCATTAATTGTGGTTTTGTAATAAACTGTATTTAACTATAACTGTGCTGTAATTTTGTCAGCAATTATGGTGTCATTCAGGGGTGCATCAAAATTTTGCCCCCCCAAAAAAGTTTCAGTTTTCAAAAACAGCACATCTGTTTTTTTGACACAAAAAATATTGGTTTTAAATATGTTGACACTTAGATTCCTGCTACATAATAACAATGCCATGAAATAAACAGATAATAGATCATAACAATATAACAGTGTCATGTGACCATTAGTGGGCTAAAATATCATAATATTTGGGCCCAATCCCAGTTCACCCCTAGCCCCTACCACTTAGCCCTTAGCCCTCTGTTTTGCACGTTGACGTCTAGGGGTAGGGTGTCCTGATTCTTGTTGAGAGAGAGGGGTAGGGTGAAGTGGTGGGGCAACATGGCCCTCCAAACAGAGGTTTTTCAGAGGCTCACACCAAACACAGTGTTATAAGACTGCACTAATGACCAAAGAAACCCACAAACGTGAGAATTTTCTCTGTTAAAAAATGACAATAACCTCTGTATTTTCTTAGTTTAATGCCGTTTCACTGTATTATGGTCGTTTTTCTTCATAACAAGCATAAAAAATCACTAATAGCATGCTAATGTCTCAGTAGCTAGCTAGCTAACTTTTCCGTTCCACCTTAAATAGTCCAGCAGTTCTGACGCCTGAAGTGCCAGAATGCAACTGCTGCACCACTTAAGGTGGAACAGGAAAATTCAAACAAGAAGCTGTTGAATATCTGACTTCAGCTTCATATCACTGAAGATTTTTTTGTTTTATTTGAGGGTCCCATTTCGTAGGGCAAGATTTCAACCACTACCCTGTAACTCAGTTCCAAGTGGCTAGGGTGGCACTCGAAAACAAGGGGTAGGGGTAAAAAGAAGGGATGGCTGACAAGAGTAAACAAAAATTATCATATGATATAAATTAAAAATAACAAAACAAAAATTAAACATAAATAACGAAGTATTCAGAGCTTTATTTACAAGGATTGTTATTTAAACCCAAGGCATAAATAGGGATAGTAATAAGCTAAATATATACAAAATTATCATTTATAGGGTACTTTCTATGAGTCTGTCCCAAATACTAACTCTGAAAAAATAATACTTATATTTTTTCAATGTTTTATTTTTAGAGATCCTTTTTTTATAGTGACGTTGAAACACTGGTACATGGTGAGCAGTTAGATGTACTTAGAAGTAAATGTGTCCCAAAGTCTGAAAATTGGTCACTTAACTGCAATTAAGTACTTTTTAGTGTTGTAATGTAAAAAAATATGATTTTCTGTGTGAACAGCTGTTCAAAGCTGTGTTTGCTGGTCATGTACTGGCTGTGTTTTTGAGCTCAAAATTAGCTAAAATTGTCTCCACCAAAACAGTCCGTCCTGAATTATTTGGGTAGAATTATGATTGTTTTGGTAGAGACAAAATATAACGTTCAGTCATTTGTTTTAATAAAATAAACATAATTAAGTTATAGGGTCACTATAAGGATTTTAGTTTAAAGTCTAAGATCAGTTAAAGTCCCAAATGTGTTTTCAGCTTTGATTCTGAACCAGTTCAGTGGAATCATCCATAAATAGATTGTAGGTATGAAAATGTACAGTACATACATCACAGCTCCACCAGTGAGCAGAGAACCTGTTCTTACGACTGATACTGTTACTCTGTCTCTCTCGTTCTCTTTGTCTCTCTTAGGGAACCGTGATCACTCCATCTTTGGAACACACGACGGTCTCCATGCAGCCTGCACACCTGATATCTCCTCTAACACAGCAGATGAACCACCTAACACTGGGCTCCACAGCCAGTGTGAGTACTCAGTACTATGTCTTTAACATACGCTGAAGACCTTTCACTGGACCACCACGGCATAGAGTCCAGATCTTCAACAGTCTTGGGCTGAGTACGTCTCTCGGAGTCTGAATCATAAAATGAAATTCCAGACAGGTTTTGAGGGCATTATACAGTCCTACAATGCACTCATAATTACTAAAGAACAAAGTAGATCAGCTGAAAGTCTACAAAAAACACATTATGAGTCTCTTTACTAAGCAACACACAAAGGAACTTCAGCTAACATGGTGGCTGCTGAGCCACTGAAAACGGTTCGTGTCAGACTCTCTCGACTCTCTGGAGAAAAACTGCAGCTCTGTACAGTTAAAAACAGAGACTCTGACACGTTTACTGCCTGCTGCTCTTCACACAGCAGAATCACTGAAGATTACTGCCAGCATGGACCGCAAACTAAATGCGTATCCTAGTCAGGTTTTTCATTTTTCCTCATCCCCTTCTTTTCTGCAGATATGAATAAGAACTTCAGCCCCGTGAGAAAATTATGATGCAGGCTGATGATGAGTAATGAGGTCCACTTACGAGATTTGTGTAGTTTCATGTACCAAAAAGATCATAATTAATTTTTACATCACTATTTTCCAACCTCACTTGATGCCTTAGAATTCAACAGGCTTTTTTTGTCGCTGTGCCTTTAAGACTAGTGAAACTGGTCCTCAGGAACTCTGAGACTGCCCCATGTGTTGGGAGTTGGAGCAAACATGTAGACTACCTGGGGCTCCTGAAGACTGGTTTGAGAACCACCACTTCAAGGTCCCATACAGTCTGAGGAAATGTTGACCATACTGAGTCTGAGGAGCGAGTGACTCTACTGAGTCTGAGAACACATTGACCATACTGAGTCTGAGGAGCGAGTGACTCTACTAAGTCTGAGAACACATTGACCATACTGAGTCTGAGGAGCAAGTGACTCTACTGAGTCTGAGAAAACATTGACCATACTGAGTCTGAGGAGCGAGTGACTCTACTGAGTCTGAGAACACATTGACCATACTGAGTCTGAGGAGCGAGTGACTCTACTGAGTCTGAGAACACATTGACCATACTGAGTCTGAGGAGCGAGTGACTCTACTGAGTCTGAGAACACATTGACCATACTGAGTCTGAGAACACATTGACCATACTGAGTCTGAGAACACATTGACCATACTGAGTCTGAGGAGCGAGTGACTCTACTGAGTCTGAGAACACATTGACCATACTGAGTCTGAGGAACTGTTGACTGTACTTAGTGGTGGTGGTGTGTTAGTGTGTGTTGCGCTGGTGCGAGTGGATCAGACACAGCAGTGCTGCTGGAGTCTCTATTTAGATTTTATTCAATCTCTATTCACAGCCGTTTCAATGTATTTAGTCTCTATTCATTCTCATTTCACTCTTTATTTGGTATTTAATCAGACTTTACTAAGTCTGTGTTCTGCCTCTATTCAGACTGTGTTCAGTAGGAGACCTTACAGAGCACAGAGCCTGTTGGGTATTTTTAAAGCTCACTGTTTAAGGTCAGAGAGAGAGAGAGATAGAGAGAGAATGGTGTGATAGATGATTCCCTGGTGTGTATGAGACAGACTGCAGATAAAGTGAACAGAAACACGCCGATAGCAGGAACAGATACAGACAGAAAGAACACTGTGGAACTGTGTTATTAGAAACACCTACCCTGTACTCCCACTGACTGGCCACTTTATTAGAAACACCTACCCTGTACTCCCACTGACTGGCCACTTTATTAGAAACACCTACCCTGTACTCCCACTGACTGGCCACTTTATTAGAAATACCAACCATGTGCTTCCCACTGACTGGCCACTTTATTAGAAATACCAACCATGTGCTTCCCACTGACTGGCCACTTTATTAGAAACACCAACCATGTGCTTCCCACTGACTGGCCACTTTATTAGAAACACCAACCTTGTGCTTCCCACTGACTGGCCACTTTATTAGAAACACCAACCTTGTGCTTCCCACTGACTGGCCACTTTATAAGAAACACCAACCATGTGCTTCCCACTGACTGGCCACTTTATTAGAAACACCAATCATGTGCTTCCACTCATTGGCCACTTTATTAGAAACACCAACCTTGTGCTTCCACTGACTGGCCACTTTATTAGAAATACTTAACTTGGACCATTGGGCTGTGGAGCAGTGGAACTGTGTTGTCAGAAGTGATGGAGCTCCATCCAATACTTTTGCGATGAGTTGGAGTGATCCAGAACTGACCATCCAACATCACTACCCGACCTCACTAATGCTCAGTCAAATCCTCACAGCAATGTTCCAACATCTGGTGTAAAGCCTTCCCAGAAGAGTAGAGGCTGTTACTGCAGCACAAACTCATTATTAATGCCCTTGATTTCAGGAGAAACACTGGAGGAGCAGGTGAACACAAAATGTTGGACATAAACCGATCACCCACTTCATTAAGTCTACCTCCTTGTTTCTACATTCATTGTCCACTTTATCAGCTCTACTGACCATATAGTCTCACTCTGTAGTTCTACAGTTACAGACTGTAGTCCATCTGTTTCTCTGATACTTTGTTACCCTGTTCTTCAGTGGTCAGGACCCCCATGGACCCCCACAGAGCAGGTATTATTTGAGTGGAGGGTCATTCTCAGCACTGCAGTGACACTGATGTGGTGGTGTGTTAGTGTGTGTTGTACTGGTGCGAGTGGATCAGACACAGCAGATACAGTAGTGAGATTCTCTTCTAACCATCTGATCCAGTGTGTCTGTATCTGTGTGAGAGAGAGAGGGTGTTGAATGTTTCAGTCGGCCTGTCGTTCCTCCACTCTTTTTCACAGCAGTGAGTGTGAGTGATAACCTAATAACTGTACTCTCTCACTCTCACACTGCCCCCTACAGGACCACAACAGAACTGCACCTAATATCTTTAAACAGATAGATAGATAGATAGATAGATAGATAGAAAGATAGATGTTTATTGCACTGAGGGTGAACTTTGCTCTAACGCTCATCTGTCTGTGTTTCAGTATATGACAGCTGCAGCTGCCTCTGTGGCTCCTATGCAAGGAACATACATCCCCCCGTTCACTCCTGTACCTCCGTCTGCTCTGTCTGTAGAGGTAACACACACACACACACACACACACACACACTGCTCGCTCAGTTTAGTCACACAAAACACACACCATTCGGAATTTAAGCGCGAGTTCAACACAAAAGCAAATTTATCCAGTTTTTATCCAGTTTCCCCCTCATTACCCTAAATGTAGCAGATCAGCCAAGACATGATTTGCCCCTTGCAACAAATTTTCACAATCTGAAGCAATTTTTCAGGTCGGAAACTCGACTGGAAGTGACTGACGGTGTGGATGATCTGTAGTGTGAGAGGAGAAACGAGTGAATCTTTAGATCTCCAGTCGAACTCTGAAGTGATCAGAGACTCTCCGATATTATCAGACATGTTTGACATTTACGTCTCAAAATGTTCACGAGTCCAGCAGTGTGAGAAGGTCAGAGATTTACTCAACGAGTGATTCAAACAGCCAATCAGAGAGCTGGAAGAAAGGAGAAACAGGCATGAACAGCGGAGCTTGGAGACAGAGGAGATGCAGGTAAAACACAGGCAGATAAGAGCCGATATCATGATTATAATGTTGATCCAGATCAGCTTATATTAATTCCCAGTTTACACTTTCACTGCGCATAAAAGCAGAAACAGGTCCAGTAGGTTCAGCTCTGTCTGTGTCGTGTGATCTGAGGGAGTTATTTGTAGCCCAAACTCGTTATGTGTTATTCTCCCTCTTTACCTTGTTGTCTAGTCTGAGCGCCTCACGACAAAAAGACAAGACAAACTGACGTTAAGTTTGTGATGCTCTCAGTTTTAGAAATCTTAAAGGTTGTGTAGTGAACGCCCAGCCTTAGAACCATTAGCCTACATTAATGCAGCTTTTCTGTTTGCCTTTTTCAAAAACATCCTGTTGGAACACACTTGCAAGTTACACACTTAAAAAAAAAAAGATGGTTCTTTAAGGATTATTCAGACTGATGGAGAATGTGTTCTATATGGTTCTGTATAGAACCTTTTTGAAAATGGCTCTACGTAGCACCAAAAGGAATTCTTCTATTGTTACAAGCTTGACATCTTAACAATAGCAGAACCATTTTCAAAAAGGTTCTATACAAAACCATCTACAGCACATTCTCCATCAGTCTGAAGAACCTTCTCACCATGCAAAGAACCATTTAAGCATGAACTTTGAACTCATGGTTCAAAATTGAACCATTGGCTTTACAGAAGAGCGCTTGAAAAAACATCTTTTTTAAGTTTATATTTATATGACTTTAAAAAGACGTTTTCCATAAGTGGTCAGTTATAGTATTCCTACACTCTCAGAAATAAAGGTAGTAAACTGTCACTGGGGCAGTTCCCCTTTTGTCACTTGGGTGGTTCCCTCAAGGGTACATCTCAGTACCTTTAATCAGGGAGCATAGCTATACTGTTCTACGCTATAGACTGGGGTTCAGTCCCCCACCTGGGTAAACACCCTACACTATACCAATAAGAGTCCTTGGGCAAGACTCCTAACACTACCCTTCGCCTACCTGTGTAAAATGATCAAACTGTAAGTCGCTCTGGATAAGAGCGTCTCCCAAATGCTGTAAATGTAAACTGACTCCACACACCCCGTCTCGTCTCCAGGCTTTTATTTTACTGTTCTGTTTAAAACATTCGGTTATGAAAAGGTACAAATACGAACTTTTCACCTGGAAAAACTTATTTAAGGTTCACAATCAGACCTTAAAACCACTGTTGTACTTTGAGGGAACATTTACACTGTTTGTACCTTGATGAACAAAAAATGTACCTGAACAGAACCTTCATTTCTAAGTAATTTTCTGGGTGAATTTACAGATGACATGCTTTAACAGGTAATCAGTAATCTGTACTGGAACACATTTTTAAGCAATCCCTGTATACGATGTACCGTCTTCTATAAACATGGACAAAAGAAAAGATAGAAATTCAGACTTCTGGATGGTGACTATTAATGTTTTCAGCTATGCAACATACTTTATAGATAACAGTGAATCATACAGTGTCAGAAACCACATAATCAGGTCTATTGACCAAATGACCAACGCCACACAGTCTAAGATGAGTATGTGTTTACTAAACACATACTGGGTAAATGGGGACTGGATGAATGAATGAATGAACGAATGAATTCTGTGCTGTGTTTAGGGTGTGGTGACGGATGCATCGTCTCAGACAGTCGCCCCATCACAGGATATCAACACACCTCAGCAACAGATCACCGTGGAGACCAGTGACCACATCCCATCATACTCCTACCAGTCTAAGTACACGCTAAACTGTATTTTACTCAGATACTCAGCAGTACTATAGTTGTCTTTTGCTATGATTCTACCAATAAAAGTATATGACAGAGACATTGTTCTATTTAAATGTCCGAATTCTACCAACTGAAGTATGTATGAGCCTCTTTTAGCACCTTTATTTCAACTTCAACTCGCTAATCATTTTATAAAATCCAATTCTTTTTCTCATATATTATGGAAATAGAGACACTTCATGTATCACCGTCAAAACATTCAGTACAAGTCTTATATGATCTCTGCCTTTATGACAGGCTGGTTTAATTATTCATCAGTTTAAATTTAATCAGTCAGGTCACTGATGCCTGACCCGTCCTGTCAAACACACGGCCCCGTGTGCCAAAATTAAGCCAACAGAACAGAATTAGCAGCTACTCTCTTAAAATAAAGGTGCCAAAAGCCATAGAAAAACCACTTCTCTCTGCCTAAAAACCTTTCAGTGGAGAATCTTTTAAAGAGCCAGGTTTGTAAATGAAAGTGTGAGTGTAAAGAATCTTCCTGAAGTTTTAAAGTAGTGTAAAGACTGTAATGGATTAACTCTATTGCGTTGTGGGGGAAACCAAAACCCTCACGGTTTCTTGCCTTATAGATCCGCACAACTTTGAAGTCACCAAAGTGTGGACTTTGAGGAGGATTGCAGGGATCAGGGCACCATTTGGGACTGGGATAATGATGTCTGCCGCCTTTGGTCTCCCAGCAACACACCTTTGAGACTGCCAGGTTTTAAAAGACAGAAAAATCCAGGCGAAACAGGTCACTGCTGTCGTTCAAACGTTGGTAAATCAAGGGGGATATGTAATTAGCCACACTCGCAATACATCCACCTATTTTCTATGCGATCAAATGCATAGAATAAGCATGTTTTGCTGATGACCTCAGAGGCTTTTGTACATAATACATGGGCAGAATGCATCAGATTTGCGCCTGACACTTCATGCATTGTACATTGGGCCCTCGACGTGCAGGAGCTGAGCCTCGCTGTAGTCCAGGAGTGTCAAACTCAACCAGTAAAAGTAACCTGAACTGGCCATTGTCTATTCAAAATATGCAAAGATTACATTACAAAAAAATATGAATACTTGAAATATTCAAAATTTAAATGTCCTTGGGAACCTATTTGCTTGAACTAGACCCCTGTCATGCTTTCTTTGCAGCAAGTTCATTTACACTTGGGTTCAGTTTCTGAGCTGCTGAGCTGATGTTGGGTGTTTATATTGGCTGAACTGCTGATGAAATACATTTTAGTGATATGACTGGTGTGGAGTTGCACAGAATTGTGTAGAACATTACGTTGCAGTGCATGCTGGGGACTGTAGTGCAGCACATTGTGAAACAGGCTAATATTGATAGTAAATTAAAATACTTTAGTGGGCCGGATCGATTGCGTGGTGGGCCTGATCTGGCCCACAGGCCTTGTGTTTGACACATGGGCTGTAGTCATTTGGAGGTGCGTTTTGGGGGGGCCGCCATCATGACGTGGGAATCTCAAAATGTCGTAGAAGTTCTGAAGTGGTATGTTGGAGGTAAGTGGATTAAAACGAGTTCCCACTAGCAGTCACACCCAGTGGGTCTCGTTGTTTGAGTGCTGCTGATAAGAACAGCCAATTTCTGCTTACTGAACTCCAGCAGTGCATCAGTTTTAAGGTTCATCTCTAGCATTTATGTTCAGTAGCTGTCAGTGTCTCTTTTGGCCTCTCAGTCAGTCTGTCTGTTAAGAGGATGTGTTCCACCTAACACCCTCCCCATCTGTTGTCTGTTTCTCGAGCGTAATCCCAGGTGATTACATTTCAAAGCGGAGCGCGATGGTGTATCTGAAGTGTTTTCATTAGTGACTGAATGATGATGCCGCAAATGAAAATTCCAAAAAAATGAAAGTATTTTTAGTTTTGTTGATGTTGAGCTTGTGTGCAGGCTGATCACATGCTGATCACGATACGACGTAAAAGACACAATAGTTTTTTATTAGTTATTGGTGCTGGTTTACCCCTGAAATGCTGTTAAACTCTCTTTCTCCCATCGGGAGGCCTGACCTGGGGCAAAAATGGGAATTTCAGAAAAGATTTCATAAAAAAATAAAATAAATAAAAAATAAAAAAACAACAAATGGAGAAGTTTGTCCTGGAAACCTCCTGCTAGCCTGTGGAAAAGTAACCGTGTCCAGATATAATCTGAAAGGACAAGTGAACACACTTCCACACATACTAATAATAGTTTAATCTTTTGGGATCCTTTATCATTATTAACAGCCAGAACTCCACATGGGCCTGATTTCACTGTGTCAGTAATAGAAGATCTGAAACCTGAACGATTCATTAAAGATACAGAAATACAGACGTGTAACAGACAATGGCCACAAAGCAGGTCAGCAGAACACTGCAGAGAAAGATGCACTGGATGTCCAAAAGTTTGTAGACACCTGCTCTTCTGAAATCAGAAGAAATTTAATAGAGCATTAATGAGGTCAGGTACTGATGTTGGATGGTCAGTTCAGGATCACACCAATACCCAAAGGTATTGGACGGAGCTTCATCACTCCAAAGAATGCAGCTCCACTGCTCCACAGCCCAATGCTGGGGGGCTTTATACCCCTCTAAACTGATGCTTGGCATTGAGCATAGTGACCTCAGGTTCATGTGGTCAGTGCTTTTTCTATGAAGACTATACAAGCTGTGTGAATCCCTGTGTTAGCAGTGGGTGCACATTAAAGTGGTTGAATTCACTCATTAGAAGGGGTGTCTGGATATTTTTTGGACATGGTTCATATTGGCAAGTGAAAACATCTAAAATCTAGTCATAATATCTAATTTCTCTCATTATGAGATTCTTGTAAGATTATTATAAGACAATTCTTATTTCTAGATGTTACTTGTTTTAAACAATGTTATCTGGACAAATTGTTTTATTGTATAAACAGATCATTTTGCCGGTTTCAAGAAATGATGCTTGGAAAAAGGTGACAGTTTCACTAGATAAAATGACTTAAAACAAGTTTAAAAATAACAGAAATAACAAATAATTTTACAGCACTTTATCTCAAAATGAGAAAAATATATTGACTAGATTGAAGGTTGTTTCACTCACCACTTATCATTTTCTGCAGTGCAGACAACCGTCTTCCCGAAGAACTTATGTTTGCAGGACTTTGTTCCAAATTGACCTGGTTGTATTTTCTGTATTGTATTTACTGTATTTTCTATGTTAAGCAGTATGTTTTTTTGGAATGGACAAAAAAGCTCTCAAACATTGGCTTAAGCGCTTTCAATACTCACAGTACTTGTGCGATACATCAGTTTTGCCTCATGTTTTACAGTATATAGTACAGTGCAGGGTAATTTATTATGATACAATACATTACAGTCAATCAAGTTTTGCTTGTTACCATATACCCACAAAAATGACCATATACCCATAAAATGTGTATTTTTATGACCAAATTGCAGTAATTTAATAAACCCATGATACATTCATTTAATCATTCGTCACTCATCCCTGTGGATCAATACATCCCTGTATTCCTACACCCCTATTGCATTATTCCACTGGACTTGAACAAAAGCCAGCAAACACTGTAGCTCTTCAGGCGCCAGGTTGCAGAGGCCTGCAGATGCCCAGTAGTCCACTTCAGAAGACCAGTCATTCATCCTTGTGTAACAGAGGAGCCAACAAAGGAAAAGGTTATAAAAATCCCCCCAAAAGTGGAAAAAAAAGAACAAAAATTCACCAACGTATGAAATATTTCATTCAACATATCTTTATGAAACAAAAACAAATACTGTATCCTGTTTGGCCTTGTCCCAGGGAGGAGCTATGATGTTCAATATGAGTGGGCTGACAAATCAATAGTCCTTTCTCTTGTGGTGCTCCCACAATGTATACAGACCGCTCCACACATGGGTAGGCCTGGACTGAGCTCAGCCGAATGAGCCCAGAATAATTGCTCTGTGATATTGAGGAGTGGCCAGAGTATTATCCCAGAGGTAGGTCCAAGATTACGCAATCCTCGATCCCTGCTTTCATAACGCTCCCTTAAAACCTGCAAAGTCCAATTACATTCTTACCCAGGTGATCCAGCCAATGGCAGCACTCGCACTTGCATTGTGAAAGAAAAATGGACATCACAAAAACGAAACGGAACAGCTGGACGCTTCTGTCCCAGCAGCCCGTCGTTTCTTTCGCTACTCGGAGGGGGAGGTTGCACGTTAGGCACCGTCTTCTCAGGCCCAGCAGGTCTGAGGAAGTCTAGACGTTGGTCTCCAGGCCGTTCATGTCGATGGTGCAGTGGTCCTGGTCCTTGTTGTCCCTCTTATGGTGACGCGGCGACAAGTGCGAGGATTTCTTCTTATCGGCAGGCCTGATGCCTTCCTCCAGCTGCATGAGGCGGGCCACGTCCGGAGAGAGCGGTTCCTGCTTTCGGGGGCCCGGTGGAGGAGGCTGGAAGCAGCCGTTTTTCTGGTAGGACATCATCTGCTGGATACTGATCATGGGCTTTGTTTCACAAATGAGAGGGATCTATGTGTAAGAACGTCAGGAGAGGACACGTACGTTTAATTTCCAGAACTGAAATGCTAGCAAAAGAAATTTGATCTAAATCAGTGGTTGCCAGTTTGGGTCCTGGAGAACCCATGCTCTGCGTATTCTTGAGTCCAGGATGAGGATTGGGAACCACTGAGTTACATCAGCACTTCATACACTACTTGGCCAAAAGTATGTAAACACCACTTCTAATTAGTGAGTTAGCTTTTTGCTAACAGGTGCATAAAATCAAGCAAACAGCCGTGCAGTCTCGATAGACAAGTACAGGCAATAAAATGGGTCGGACTGGGAAACTAAATCTCCTTTCATGTAAGTCAGTTTGTCCAATGTGAGCACAGCTAGAGCTGCCTTGGTAAGTACTGCCTTACTAGAGCTGCCCTAACTGTCAGCGTTGTTATTGTGAAATGGAAGTGTCTGGGGAGAACAGCTCAGCTGCAAAGCTAACAGAAAGGGTTTGCCAGGTGCGTAGAAATCATCAGTCCTTGGTTGCTACACTTACTACAGAGTTCCAGACCACCGAGCTCTGGAGCAGTGGACATGTTCTCAAAGTGATGGATCATGCATCACCATCTGGTGATCTTACAGAGTTCGGTGAATGACAGAAGAACGAAACCTGCCTTGATCCAAAACCTACACAAAACTTTCCCAGAAGAGTAGCGTAACTCCATATTGATGCCTGTGGTTTTGGGATGAGATGTTTGGCATGCACATATGGATGTGGTGTCCATGTACTTTTGGCCATGCAGCGTACTAAAGTGACAGCATTTTTCCTCACAATGTTCACATGGATCTTACCTCTTCACCCTCCTTGATAAAGTCTTTCCTACATATGTGTGCCATAATCCCTGTGGCCAGAGCGTCACCCATCACGTTCACCATGGTCCTGAACCGGTCTCTGAAACGAAGACAGATGCATCGTTTGGTGAATGTCTTGGATCAAATGTCCTGTGTGGTCTGCAGAAACAATTTCCAGTACTTACAGGGCCCAGTCCACGGCAATAATGAGCGTGATGTCATCTGTGGGTAGGCCCACAGAGGTCAATACAATCACCATGGTTACCAAACCGGCTTGAGGAATTCCTGCAGCGCCGATACTGGCCGCCGTGGCTGTGATGCTGGGAGAGAGAATCACAGATATTATTGCTTGTGATGGAGTTGAAATCTCCAGCTCTGTTGACCTCTCACAATTCATAACTTGCTGAGCTGCCCAGCAGGTCATTCCTGTTTGTGCTTTGAGGCCATGAAGATGAAGTTCAAGTACTCAGAATACACTGCACACCAAGGCACTCTCACATACACCATCAAGTGCAGCCTGGTGAAGCTACATGTGGGTACCTTTCACTCTTCTGCCCAAGGCTTTTTAATGTTTTTACTTGGTTTTGCACTGGAAAAAAAAGCAATTTCAACCTTTAATTGTTGTGCCTTGGTGTGGCATGAACTTTGAACACTGGGATATCCAACCAAAGACCGGTGTACTGTTAACATGAGTCAACATGAAACTTAAACACAATGCCAATGCAACATAAGGCTGACATATTCATACATATGAGTCAATGAGAAACAAGGTTTAAAAAGGACATGATATGCATTTTTGTATCTAGATTAAGTGACCCTTATTAGTCCCACAATGGGGAAACTTCACTTCTGCATCTAACCCATCTGTGCAGTGAAACACCACTAGGGGGCAGTGAGCACACTTGCCCAGAGCAGTGGGCAGCCCTATCCACGGCACCCGGGGAGCAGTTGGGAGTTAGTTGTCTTGCTCAAAGGCACTTCAGTCACATAGTGTCAGCTCACGGGATTGAACCGGTGACCTTCCGGTCACAGGGCTGGTTCCCTAACCTCCAGCCCATGACTGCCCTCACAATGTGCCTTTATGTACATTTTATATCTTAAATATAGTGAGTGTGATCAAAGCTTTTAATTGCCTGTTTCAGTCATTAATACTATGCTGGTCTGGTTGCACCATTTGACTTTGACTGGTTATGCCACCTGACTTTTCAGACTAATTTCAAATTAAACAGGAATCTGTTTAGACACCATAGAAACCTTTGTTTTTGAACTTGAGTTTAAACCTACATTGTTTTTCAAACAAATAATCATTATTACAATAATTACACATTTACCTGGTTCTCCTGAGGTCAGACCTCCTGACATGGTAAACTGAACCATTCTAACCATGACTCAAGCATCACATTTTGACTAAATTTGTGAAAGGGCTGCTGACCTTGGTATTGCACCATGAAGGTCACTTGGGGTCTTTGATGCAGTACCATGGCCCCTCTTTTGTAAAAGCACATAAAATAAAAATAAAAGTCTCTTGTTTTTAGTTGTGTCGTCTGACATTGAGGGAATAAGAACTTGCGGACAAAAGTTTTTCAGTGAGTTGAGCACTTTTGAAGTTGCCTTATTTTGCAACATGTTTTCAAAGATTAAATCATGCCAAGTTGTTTTATTTAGAAATTTACCTGACGAAATTATCTTTTTTGAGAATGGTCCACCAACAGCGTCCTGTGGGCAGCGTCCTGTGACCACTGATGAAGGACTAGAGGATGAGCAACACAAACTGTGCAGCAGCAGATGAGCTATCGTCTCTGACTTTACATGTATAATGACTTTACATGGTGGACGAACAAGGTAGGAGTGTTTAACAGAGTGGACAGTGAGTGGACACAGGGTTTAAAAACTCCAGCAGCGCTGCTGTGTCTGATCCACTCGTACCAGCGCAACACACAGTAACCCACCACCACCACGTCAGTGTTACTGCATTGCTGAGAATGATCCACCACCCAAATAGTACCTGTTCTGAGATGGTCCTGTGGGGGTCCTGACCATTAATGAAGGGGGTAAAGGTGGGGTTACAAATTAAGCAGAGAATCTGATGGCCTACAGTCTGTTACAGTAAAACTTTTCACATCAAACCACTTTTATATCTATGATTGAATTATGCAAAACATTTGAATATTCCTCTTTTAATACAAATGTGTTTTCTGTAAACAGACACAACAGAGGAAGGTGAGGATTAAAGTGGTGTGAGAGAATGAAAGAGTAACACAGGATCTGATATAGATTTTGCGCTGCAATTACAGGCTCTGTAAGCCCACAGTCAGTCCTGCACTGTATTCCTGTCACCACAACAAAGCAAAGCCATTTAAGCGACCACTGAGGAATTAATTCAGTTCACAAAGTTCCTTAAGGTTTTAGCCATTTCCCCAAAGTCGATATGTAAGCAGCCATTCTTCAGTCTCGCAAATCTAAATCACCTTGCACTTCGATTGGCCGCGTTAGAAGCCGAATTCAGACGGCAGACGTACCTGATGGTGATGATCTGGCCAAAGTCCAGCTCGTAGTTGTTGACCTGAGCGATGAAGATGGCCGCCACGGCCTCGTAGAGCGCCGTGCCGTCCATGTTTATGGTGGCACCCACAGGCAGCACGAAGCGGATGATGCGTCGGTCGATATGGTTGTTCTCCAGGAGGCACTTGAAGGTGATAGGCAGTGTGGCAGAGCTGCAGCAGAGCATATGCATACAGGCAGTTCAGAGACGGCCACTTCATCTAGAGGACCATTAAATGAGCTCCACTACATGCTGTAATTTAGTGTAATGCGCTTATTTCGTTCTCTCTCTTTGCTCTTATACCTCCATTACAGTGTTCCTACATATACTTCCTGCTGTTTGCGTGAGGTTTTCTTTGTTTCTTTCATTTTACTTCTGCGCCTGTGTGTAATGGGCCCAACTCATACACTGTTCTTGTATTTTTTCCAGGTCCATTTGCAGCCATGTTTCGTATGTGAATGACCACTTAGCAACCTCTCCTTGTCCTTTAGGCTATTTTTATCACTGTGCTTTTAAGACCCCTGTGTAAATAATGTCTCTTCTGATTGGCCGTCCTATATTGTGTCTTGTTCAACAAAGCAGTTTGGGCTGAAACACTCATAATTTCAGAGTGCATGGGCGGGGCTAAACTGCCGCTTATCCTTCTGGGTTGTGGGGGGAGCTGGAGCCTGTCCCAGCAGTCACTGGGCAGAAGGCAGGATGCTAAGTAAGCAGATATATGTAAGTGTATCTGTTGGTAACATAACAAACCCAGGGAATTTTAGTCTTTGCCAACTTCACCCGCTCTATCTGATTATAAGATGCTACCGACCTAGGAGGGTGAAGGCTGGCACACGCTTCCTCCGAAATATTTCTTTTCAAGCTGACGCAAAAACAACATCACTGGCTAGCTCAACGTGCTTAGACAAGTACTCCAACTGCCCATTCTGTTACTTTAGCTAACAGACGCTCACATTGGCTAGAATTGCACTGAGTGATTAGTCCAGGGGTCGCAACCCAATTGTTAAGAAGAGCCATTTTGGCTGTAAATATGTCTCAGTATGTGCTGATGTGCTAATATAGGATAAAAATATAATATGAACAAAAATGCAGACTCTGCTTTTCTCGCATCTCCAGCAGGAAACTTTTCCTCAAAAGTAGAATAGTTTCTTGTAAAATGTCTCTAAACGTTTGATTTTTCACGAGGCTGATTTCAGCTTCTCATTCTCCAGCTTCTTGTTCAAATTTTCTCGCCAGAATGTAACTGCTGCACCTTTTAAGGTGGAACAGGAAAATTAGGACAAGAAGCTGGCGAATGAGAAACTTCAGCTTCATGACTTTTTAGTTTGACAGTTTATCACTGCAGATTAAACGTATCAGGAAACCAGCTGGAGTGATTATAAACGCAAATAAGTCCATTCGTCTCCAGATTATCGATGTTCGTCTTAAATCTCTCTCTTTGCCGTTTCGCTACTACCTGGGCAAGATTGTTGTTTGTGTTGCTATGACGACCAGCAGTCTGCGCACCAGTCTTCAGGGTTAAAGGGTGAATTAGCAGTTCTACATTAACTCCAGAGTTTAAGACCATTTATTGTTAAACTGTGTTGAACGATCAGCAGAGCTTTATTTTACTGTAAAGGAGGATTATTTTATTTTTACCTACAAATCTGATTCTGCTGTGGAGCCACAACAGGGCAGTAAAAGATGCAATGCGGCTCTGGAGCCACATATTGCCAACCCCTGGATTAGGGGGAGATGAAGAACCATCCTACCCACCCATAAAGAGCAAGAGGACAACAAAGCAGTTTTTGTAGTGTCGTTTCCATGTACAGACTGTTTGGGACGAGGAGTGAAAGATACTTCTTAAAACTGGTTTGTTATGGATTATTATGCGTGTTCTCACCTGGATGAAGTGGCTAGTGAGATGAGCAGAGCCTGCAGGATGCCTCGGATGTAGACTATGGGGCTTTTCTTGGTGATGAAGAAGTACATGGAAGGCAGGATGAAGAGGCCGTGGAGAATCAGTCCCATGACGACAGTGATGGCATAGAAGCCCAACTTCTTCCCCATGGCTGAGGGGTCGTCCATCTCCAAGATCTTCCCAGCCACCAGGAAAACAATCCCAAATGGGAAATACCTGTGAATCAGATCAAAAAGATATCAGCCCCTACAGCCATTTTTCTGGAACTAGACTGTCAACATCACACAGAGTAGCTGTTCTATATATTTTTGGGCTCTCAAGTCCAGACAGGCAGCTAGTCTGTCCCTGTAATTGCTATTCCAGAATAAAATAATCTTTGTTTTATCTTTATTCTCCTTCTGGAAATTTTGTCCCATCCAGTTAGTTAGTGATTAAGGCACTCAAGTGAGTCAAAGGGACCATAATTGTTGGGATTTGGCTAAGAGGGTGCATGTATAAATTAAATAAGAGCGGCCCAAGAATTGAGCCCTGGGGCACACCACAGGTCACTGGAACTCTCTCAGAAACATTATTTTCTATTTTGAAGTAGTTCCTTCCTGCAGACATGAACTTGAATCATTTTAGGACAGTCTCTGGGAGTCCAAACCAGTTTTTAAGGCTATCTATGAGAATTTTATGGAGTAAAGGTGAAAAGCATGGAGATCTTAATCAGGAGAGCCGGTTCTTACCAGATAACAATGGCTACAATTTTCAGCACAGCTTCATTCAGACTCTGACAGAAGTTGACCAGGGCACTACCATTGGGTCCCATTCTTCCCAGCATGATGCCTACAATACAGAACACACGGCATGAGGATGTGTTAAAAAGGTGGGAACTTCAGGTGTTGAATGCATTTAAAGGAAGCAATAAAATGAGGACTCCAAAAAAAAAATGTTCAGTACTCTTTTATGTAAATGTATTTTTTCAGAGCGTTCAGTAGGGGTTGTTTGAAGGACACTGTGATTAGAAGCTTGAATGACCCTGATTCAGTGCTTTTTGTTACATGTTTCATATCTGAATGTCAGAAATGCGAACAGATTCTCAGAAAATATGTTCTCTGACGGATTTATGGTGGCTAAATGCTAATGCCCAGTCATGTTTCACCTTAGAGTGAGTTGTGACAGACATCCAGCTGCCTGAAGTAGATGATGATACATTGCACAAGCAAAGCAATTTGTCTCATGTAAAATTGCTTCAGTTCTAAGTGACTCTGGTCTCTGGACTACTGTGAAAAAGAAATGAGTCAGCACAGTATTTCAGCACGATCCACGGAACTGATGAGTGAGTCAGTGAGAACAAATAGAAACAATCTCTGGAACAGAATATCCCCAAGGGGAGAAGTCTGGCTTTAGGCTGGGAGATGCGAACCGCAACTGCCTTTTAACAGCAGAAAACCTCACAGAAGTTGGTAGGTGCATTCACTCACCCATTGTAGCTGAGAAGATGACGATACCCAGGACGTTCATGCCGTCGCTGGTGCCCGGGAGTGTCCTGAATACCACGTCTGGAGGTGGCGTCAGGTCCAGAGAAAAGTTCTGGATGTCGGTTCCGTTGTCATCCTGGATGCCATAGATGAAAACCCGCCTGGTGGTGGTCTCCATCAGGTCCTGGCTGACTGTAGGCCTGGGCTTCAAGATGGGGATGCTCTTGGTGCGATACTACCAAAAGGATAGGATAAATAATGGCATAAATAACGCAGCTTAACATGATATTAACAGTGAATTTGTCAGTTCTTCTTTAAAAATGAAACAGCCGCCTGAGTTTCTGTATTTCTAAGAATTATGGGGAACAACTAGATTTTTATTTATAAAATCTAGAAACCAATTTCTTTTAATGAATTCACTGGTGTATACAGACAACTGGGGGCTCAGAATTTTCGTGGTATCCTACCATTCCCATGTTCATGCTTCAGCTGTTTGAGACTCACAGTAAGCTAGCACGTTTGGCTGCTGTGTGCATATAAAAAGCTCTTTAAAGGGGTTAGCATGTGAAGTAAACAGCTGTTTGGGTGGTACTGCATTTATTTTAAAAGTGTATGTATGCTATGTCAGTTCACTATTTATACAGTGCTGGAAAATGTGCAGTTCTGTGGATTTTGATCAGAATTTTTGCACATAATGACTTAAACTAACAATTACCCAAGAATCCCCTGTGTGTTTTTGACATCATGCACAAATAGTGTATGACAAACAAACAAGGTTCCATGGGTGCCTTCGTGATTAAATAAAATCACGGATTAACAACTTGGAACAGTCTGATCTCTTGAGAATCTCCTGCTTGCCTTGGAAGTTTGAAACTTCCCAGTTCCCAACTGATCATGTATGCAGCATAAATAATGTCATTTTCATGCTAGGAATTTTTGGTGCCAGTCATGTTGTGTGGGAATGATTTAGTTTGCCAGACAAATGAGTAAAATTCATATCAGGGCTGAGCGATTAATCAAATTTTATTTTCAATTAAAATTTTGGCTTCCAACGATTCTGAAAACGAGAATCCATTCCGTTTCATTTTGCCTTGTGTTATAAATCCAGCGCACCCCTTTCCTTCACAGCAGTACATTTTCACCCCTCCCTAAAAGCCTAAACTCTTCCAGTTTATTTTTATTTATTATTTTTATATCTGTTTAGTTAGGGAAGTGTTTTGGAAGTGCAAACTTATTTTATCGTATTATTATTTTTTATTATATTTATTTTTTATTTGTAATTTTTATATCATTTATTTAAATGCATATATTTGTATATTTTTCATTTATTTATTTTATTTATTTATCTTTTTTACATAGTTTTTAATTTGTTTTTCAGTTGAATTATATTAGAAGTTCTAGGAAATCCATTTTAAAGACAAATTTCTTGGCAGTTTAAGAAGGTTCAACCTTCACTGATCTTTCGCTTCTTTGATGAGGAGAATTCACCCTCTCGCTTTTTCTTGTGCTAAATAATAAATATGATCCACCATTTGTCAAATTTTTGGTTCTCACAACACAAAATGTTTAGCCAGCACCGGCAGCAACCACTGATTCTTCCAACTGGAGCTACAGCGCCACCAAACTCGAGCTGCTTCAATGGAAAAACGCGAAAGGCACCTCTAGAGCAGTGTTTGGTTTGTCTGTTCTGTGCGACTGTAGAAACAGTAAACAGTTACCAGCTAACATAAGCCATAGTTAGCATTCAGAATAAGCAGGAAAAATGTGATTAAATTAATTACATCATATAATAATCTAACCTATGATCCCCTGATCCCCTGCGTTTTCACACAATAGGCTTTTCTTTAGTTCAGCTTTCTGATTTCAGCAGAATGTGAGCTTCATTGCGCTCTCAGTTGTTTTTCCACTTCTTTTCTGAACTTGCTTGCTGTCATGTGGGTTCATGCTGTTCAGAGAAGCTCAGTTCGGTGAACCCAGCGCCACACGTCCGCAAAAGAGAACAGGCACTTTCATACACCTTTTCTTCATGTTGGTTTCTCATTAGGCCTTTTTTAATGTAATTTTTTCAGCCACTTTACTGCAATCTGGACGTCCTCTTCCAGATAATAAGGGTTTACACCCTGTAGTGTGGCCTTCTGAATGGTTCCTAGTTCCTGCACTCTGAACAAATTTCTTCAGTTCCTCTTAGGCTTTTATTCACTGGTCTGGTGCTTTTTATGCTTGACTATAGTTATTTTTCTCAGCAGGCCTCATAGCTGTGTTCTTGTACTCTTGTGATTTCTGTGTCCGTACAGAATTGGATATTTTTACCATCTACTTTGTTGTTTTTTTTTCTGAAGGTCACTGGAGTCTTCAGGTAGATTAATACAATGACGTCAAACGCAGACATCAAAGGCAAAAAATTTAGCTACGTTTGCAGCCTGATAATCCATTAATAATCCAACTAACAGCTCAATCTGAATAGACTAGTCTGATTGAGGCCATTTGGAATACAGTGTCTATCCGATTGATCGAGGTGGGTAATCCTGTAAATAATCCGTTAAATAGAAGAATAATATCCGTGTAAACGCCTGTATCTGATTACTTTCCCTATCAGAAAGTTTAAGTCCGTTCTGATCATGTTCGTCACGTCATAGTGAAAGTTTATACCGTTCAGCATGGCGGAGCAGAAACTGGTCTGCAGAGGAGACGAAGTTTATGCTCTGATCTTTAAAAGACGGCGGTGGGACGGACGTCCAGCTTATGTGTCTCAGAACACGACGTCTTCCTCTCGGCCTTCTTTAATAAGGACATGTGAAGGACGTTTTCCTGAGTCTAACATCATTTTAAAGTAATTAAAAAATTAACAACTTGTGCTTCATGGCTGTTTTGACTAGAAATTAAATGAATAACGGATGGTCTCTGACTTTTTCACAGAGCTGCACATTTTAAGCTGTAATGCTTTGACTAACTCAATAAATATAGTATCTATAATAATAAATAGCATAATAATAATAATAGTATCTGGAAATGGAACTCACCTGCTGGAAAGTAGCTTGCACTAAGTTGGCAGGGAACATGTTGCTGTTGAAAAAAAAAGAAGATATTATTTTTCAGTTCACATGTTTTCGTTCACTCTGAACAAGTTCATTAGTTAATTTGTGATTGTGTAGCTACCAGAAGCAAAATCAACAGGGATTCACGGGAAGTGTTTGAATGCATGTTCAAATCTAGTCGTCTCTATATCTTTACAAACGCTCCTTCTGAAGGAAGAGATATTCTTAAAACCATAGTTCAACCAGGAATCTGATTTATATAATTTTATTGACACAAATTGGTCCGTCTCACATGGATCACTGTTTCGTCTCAACACAAAAAAAAAATACTGACCTTATTTTGTCAGTATTTTTCAGAATCACCACCAAAAAGTAACTTCCATCAAGACTCTTTCAATAATATCCTGTACAAACGCCAAAAACCCTTTATCTCATCATGTTTGTTGACTGATTGCTGATAGTTTTCACATCTCAGCCCATGTTTGTCAAACCTCTGACAGTGTGAAAGCTGATCTGGGAACAGTTGGTGCCCTTTATGTACTGATTTTGATTATATGAGCCCTAAAATCACTGTTAGATTAGTGTTCTGACTCTGAAATTATTAATAAATATGGGCAATTATTAGCAACAAGAACATTCAGGAAACAAAACTAAAGGCTTTGTGGAGTTTTATAGGTCATTTAGCATGTGGGGTTGTACATTTACTTCCAGTAGATGCATAAAAACATTCAGATTTGGAACTTAATTCCCCATATGAAGCTGAAACTGTATCGTCATTTGTATATTTTTGTATAATTAACATTAATCATTTTTTAGAGTAATGGTACAGAGACTGTATAATTAACTGTCAGAGTAACAAAACTGAAGTTATGAATGTGCTATATTTGCAGAATCTCTCATAAAACTAAAAATCACCAAAATCTCTGTGGCCTCCTACATCCTGAAGCTACTTTCTCAACATGAATCTTGTTTATGGAACCTGGTAGAAAACATCCTGAATCTAGCAAGCCTTCACCTTGTACAGATTCAGACTGTAACTGACCCAATGTCGAGCCAGTTCTCCACAGATTTTTTTCTCCTGGGTTTGGAGCACATTCTGTGAGCTATAGGGGCAGCAAAAAACATCAGGGACTCGTAGCAACAGAATCAGATCTGGTTGTACTGTTTGTATTTTATTTGTGTGAAACTTTTTACAACCAAAACCTTCATCCAGAAATCCTATACGAGCCCCCAATGAGGATCAAGACAGAAAAAAATGGAGCATGAGGAAGAATCACTGAGAGGAACCAAGAGATGAGGAGAAACTCCCTAGTCTCAAAATGATGGGTCTTCAACGGTTCTTTAGTGAAGACAGTGGTTCTATATAGAACTACGAACACTTAAAGGACCATGGTTCTATGCATGGTGAAATGGTTCTTCAGATTGATGGAGAATGTATTGTATATTTTGAAAATGGTTCTATATAGCCCAAAAAGGGTTCTTCTACTGTTGTAAGCTTGGTGCTATATAGAACCATTTTCCATAGAACCACATAAACACATTCTCCATCAAGCCTTGAAGAAACATCTTTTTTCAAGAGTTTAATACAATGAAGAAGAACCACTGAGAGAAATCAAGACTAAAGGAGAAACTCCCTAAGAGCATGAGGTAGGACCAATGAGTGGAACCAAGACTTTAAAGGAGAAACTCCCTGAGAGCATGAGGTAGGACCACTGAGAGGAACCAAGACTCGAAAGGAGAGACTCCCTAAGAGTATAAGGAGGAACCACTGAGAGGAACCAAGACTCAACATGAAAAGCTTCCTACTGCATGGGGAAGAACCACTAAGAGGAACCAAGACTCAAGAGGAGAAGCTGCTAAAGAGCATGAGGAGGAACGACCGAGAAGAAACAAGACTCAAAAAAGGAACCCATCCTCCTCTGTAGGATGCTGAAAAGTGCAGTTAGGATACAAGTAGGACATAAAAGTAAGCCAGTTTACCTTACATGGAGGGGCTTGGATCAGCAATCACTGATCCAAAGGCTTTCAAAGATTTGATGGCACACTGACTGTGCCGGATATTAAAAATAAGAACTTGGTGGGAAAGATGTTCAATATGAGTGTAAGTTTATTACAAGAAATATATATCGTGTCACCATTGGTGCTTGGTGGTTTTGTGCAGGTACATTTTTCGTCCATCAAGATACAAACAATGTTAATGTTCCCTCAAAGGTTCACCAGTGGTATTAAGGTCCAATCGTGAAACCTTAGGTTTTTCCAGGTGAAAAGTACATAGTGGTACCTTTTAATAATAATGTTTTAAAACAGAACAATAAAATAAAAAGCCTGGAGACGAGACGGGGTGTGTGGAGTCAGTTCAACTTAGAAAATATCTCTGACTAAAGGTACTGAGATGTACCCTTGAGGGAACCACCCCAGTGACAAGAGGGGCGCAACCCCAGTAACAGTTTAGTACCTTTTTTCTGAGAGTGTACAAAAGTCAGGGCTGGATTGGGAACTAAATTTAGCCCTGAGCTTTTGTCTAGACCAGCCCCCTACAGTCATATTTGACACATGCCACTTGTCCCGGGTGGTCACTACTGAATTTATATGGGACTACATTAGAAACACTGTCACACTGTCCTGGTATTCCAGATGAAGCCCAACCGAACCTGTGGAGTCACCATGCCTGGATAGTTTAGCCATGCTGCTAACATTTTCCCCAACAGACTTCCAGTAATGGAAGGCGCAATGAAGCTAAACCCAGCGGTAAGTCGTTAGACATCACTTCCATGAGGGCCATATGGCTCAGGTCAGTAAGGAGCAGTAATTAGGTCCTGGCTCACACTCTGAGCACACGCTCCTGTGACACGGGGCAACGCTCCGCCGCATACACACATACACAGCGCTGCGACAGGTGGGACAGGACAAGTCTGTTCTTCTCCACCGCCACAAGGCAAAGCCACGTCTAAGCCTCCTCTTCTGATAGGGCCTTTCATGTAGCTGCCTCCGTGCCTTAAACTCTTAACCTTCTCTTCCCAGATGGAAGCTGCGTAATCCGCTCCGCGTTTCTGAAGCACAAACACAGAGCCCGAAGCTGCATAAGGTATCCTCACCTTGTGTGGCCTAATGCAAGTGTTTGCTTTGGTTGTGCATCATTTCATTTCATGAAATCCACCATTGTTTAGAGCGGTTTGATCAATAAGGGCTTCAGCGGCAGCAGGATTGTTTCCAAATCCCTCAAGACACACTCTTAGAATGCCTAATTAGATCTTCCTTGAGTCTTCATTTATTTCTTTCATCTCTTTCCATTTGATCTAAAAGGCTTAGAAGCAAGTAGGTGTTAAGGAAGTGAGTCTACTAGCATGTCCTACTGACCGACTGGAACAGTGACACAATGACACTGGGACTGTGCCACGTCAAGGACAAGCTGATCCCTTTGCTCTCTTCTTGCTGCAGCTAATTAGCTTAGCATGAGTGCAAGGCTTCATTAGAGCTCACAGTACTTACTCTACTCAGGAGTGACTCCATCTCCATCACATTTGGTACAGAAATGCACACTCAAGCAGTTGGGGGTTATGTGCCTTGCTCAAGGGTACATGACTAAAGTGCCCTTGAGCAAGGCACCAACTGCTCCCCAGGCGCCATGGATAGGGCTGCCCACCACTCCGGGCAAGTGTGCTCACTGCCCCCTAGTGTGTGGGTTCACTAATGTGCATGCATGTGAGTGTTTCACTGCATGGATGAGTTAAATGGTTCTAAATTCTTAGTTCTAATTTAAGAAGATCCACGTTTGGTGACGAGATCCACACTCAGCCCAATCCACACAAAACACTAACCCCATGAAATCTACATAAGATACTACCTTCAATAATTGCAAATTAAATGCTGTCAACAAATTCAACTAGAAACATGCATTTCCTGAAGGAAACGGAGCTTCAAAGGTTCCCACTTCCTGCTAGGTTGTTGCTAGGTGGTTACTATGGTATCCCAGGTGGTTGCTAAGGTTTTGCTAGTAGTTGCAATGGTGTATGGGGTGTGTATTTAGTTGTTCGTCAGGAGTTGCCAAATGTTAGTTACGTGTTGTTGTAAATAAATGGGAGTCTATGTGAGGAACGAGGGATGAAAAAACGAAACATAGAGGAGTGCAGGTCAGTGTGGCTGTGGATTAGAGCTTGGGGCTCTGCCCTGCGTGAGTACATGTACCTTGGTATCTGTTGGGCAAAGAAAAAACAGGGCTTGTGTTTGGGTGAATATGAAAGGGACTATATGGGAGGAATAATGGATGAAAAAACAACACACAGAGGAGCGCGGATCGGTATGGCTGTGCAGAGTTTGTGGTCCGACCCTGAGTGAGTACATGTAGTTTGGTGGCTGTAGGGCAACAAAGTAGTAGAGTTTGTGTGGTGGTGAAAATGAATGGGACTCTATGTGAGAATCAAGGGATGGGAAAAAACAAACAGATGAGTGCGGCCTGCCCCGAGGTAGTATATGCGAAACAGTGTCTTTCAGTTGAGCAGAAATCCAGTAGATGGTCGTGCAATTTTTCACCCCATTCATTCCTATGGGAAAACAATTCAGAATTTAAGATTGTACGAAAACCACGCATCTGATCAAAAAGCTGTATACAAGCCCGAATCACACAATCAGACCGGACGATCTGGAGTTGGAACGGTACTGATATCTCAAAAACTGCTGGAAGAGATACGCAACAAAAATCAACAGGAAAATAGGAATTAAAATGAAGAATATAAAACAAAGAACAATATATAATATATATAATCATAATAACTTGTAATATATTTAATATCACTTTTGAAACCTGTGACACTGTGGAGTTAAAGTGGCATTTAACTGGTTTTATATTATTGAAAACAGTGATTCAAACTGACGCCAATAGTGATTATATGGGTTTTACGGTCTCCCAGTGGTCCAACTCATCTGCCTTCCTGAGGTCTGCCCAGTTTGAGGCCTCTGGAGCTCATTGGAGAAAGAAGGCAGGGTCCAAGGCTTGCCTGTTTGTGCCCGTGGGCAACCCCTGGAGCCAACTAGAGGTCTTGACCCACTCTAACTCATCGAGAGTGAATAGTACCCCAGGGAGTACTCAGGGAGTCTACTCACTACAGATCTTTGGACGTCCCCAGAGAACCAGAGGACCCTACAGCAGCCCATGCTAGGTTGTCGCTAACCAGGAGCAATCCCTTTTGAGGGTTGCTACAGAAGGTGACCCATGGGTTTTCAGGTCTCCTGGTTGCCTGCCCCATCTAGAGAAGATGGCTTTGAGCAAAACCTGGTGAGCACGTCATAGATTGGAACCAGTCGTGCTTATACTAGCATTGAACAGCAGCACTGACTTTAAATGATCTTTATTTCCTGAAGAAACACTGTGTAATGATCGCACTCAGGCACTCATCCAATAGTACCTGCTCTGTGAGGGTCCATGGGGGTCCTGACCACTGAAGAACAGGGTAAAAGGGGGCTAACAAAGTATGCAGAGAAACAGATGGACTACAGTCTGTAACTGTAGACCTACAAAGTGCACCTATATAGTAAGTGGAGCTGATAAAATGGACAATGAGCGTAGAAACAAGGGGGTGGTCATAATGTTATGCCTGATCGGTGTGTATATGTCTGTATATATATTTCAAGCTGGAAACTACAAGTTAGAACTTCTTAAATGTAAATATTATACTGTAATCATTCATTTACAGATTTTGTTGGGTTACTGCCCTCAATATTTAATCACCACTTAAAATGCAAGGCATTCTGGAAATCTATTTATTAATTATAATTTCATTCTCAGTGGTCAACAGATTTCCGAGTCCTTTCAGAAGCATTTAGAGCTCTGTTCATCATCTAGACACATCTAGCATTTCCATTCCCCCCTTATGTCCTGCTTACTATTTCAAAGCTGTAAGTTGCACAGAACTACCACATTAGAATCCTAATATATATATATATATATATATATAAATATATATGTATATAAGACACTAAAACTGCCCCCATCAGATAAACAGCACTTAAAGCTTTCATCTCTGAGAGAGAGGAGAAAATCAAGCTGCTTCAGATCTGAAAACATCCACAGGTGTTTCTGTCCATCCTTCCACTGTGAGAAGACGACTCAGCGCTGTGGGTCTGAAAGGATGTGTAGCTGTCACTGAGAAAAGGAGACGGACACATCAAACAAAGAAGCTGAACAATGGACTGACCACCCCAGAGTCCAGACTTCAACCACTGAATGTGTTTGATTACTTCAGAAAATGATCAACCAGCTTCTAAGACTGAACTTTGGAGGTGTGTCTGCAGATTCTTTGAGGAACTGAAAGTGAGTCTCCTGAAAAGAATGGAAGCTGGAATAAAGGTGATAGTTGTGAAAACACTAAACACTGAAAAATGTGATATATTTAGTTGTTGAGGCTTCTGTGTAACTTTCTGTTACATATGTTTTCTGCTTTTTTCAGATTAAAAATACAAAATACAAAATGAAATTTGTAATTATCAGCCATTTTTGACTGGAAATGAAATAAATGAAAGAGTGGACTTTTGCACAGTACTGTACTTTACTGACGTGAAAGGTAGCCCATGGTGGACATCATTGCAGTTATCGCTATTCTACAGACCACTCTACTTCATATGAGTGGCCCCACACTCTGAATGGAGGCTATTATCCCAAACAACTCTGAAGTATCCAGTAACTATTAGGAAACTGTTATATAAAGGCTCCTCAATAGATCTTTAGAGTTGAAGTGGTCAGTGGACCACGAATCATTAAAAAAGGAGGCAATTTCTTACCGGATGAGGTCCAGCAGCGCGTCCGCTGAGCTCATGATTGGCTTTCCACTGTCCTCTGCGTCCTCCTTCTGCGCTGCCCCGCCCGGATGGATGATAATGACCATGACGATGCCCACAACTACGGCTACAAAGGTTGTCCACAGGTAGTATGAGATGGTCATGATGCCCAGCCGACTGGAGCACTTGGCATCCAGGGCTGCGAGACCCGACATCAAACTGAGAAGGAAGGTGAGAAATGGTCAGAAATATGGAATGATAATAACTCTGCTACACAGAATAATCCTTAGTCACTCTGATGAGACATTGCCACCCATTAAGCTTTTCTCTGTCAGTTTTCATTTCATGGAAAAAAAAGTTTTTAATTTATAGACTGGCTTTTGCCAAAGCTTTTTGGTATAATAATAAGAACTGTCATGGGCCTGGTAGACTGACATATCTAGTATATGAGAGAAATTATTCCCAATTTTTCTTTTGTGGGCACTTATTAATTGTAAAGTGACTATAAAACATAACAAATGAGCTTTGAGTCCATAAAAAAGAGCACTGTTGTAAGAACAAAGTTGGCACACTATATTGAAAAATGCTGTAATTTGAAAAGTTTTTAATAAAACTAACAACACTAGATAAGTATTTGGGCTTTTGTGCCTCACTTAATAATGTATAAAGCTCTTTGTGTTTGGAAACAAAATGTCAAACCAAGTGGGATTCATTGTAAACAGAACAGTCCAAGAGCTTGGCTGGTGGCTGATGTTTTTCAGACTGTTTTTGTTCAGATTGTAATTTCTTTACAGGCTTTTTATAACAAAAATAATTAGTTTGATTAAAATAGCATTCTTCTCAAACCAATGGATACTTTGAATTACAACAAAACTATAAATCAACAGAAAAAACACCCCACCTGGCAGGGAGAGAAACTCTCCCAACTGTGATCTAAAATCTACTGGCTTGAGGCCCAGTCAACCTCTTTTACTGGCATACAAAGTCTCCTAGCACGAAGTCCAGTCAAGCATAGCTACTGCCATGAAAAGTCTCCCATATTGTGGCCCAGTCAAACCCTGCTACAGTGGTGAAAGGTTTCCTGGCTCATGGCCCAGTCAAACCCCTCTACTGCAGTGAAAAGGCTCCTAAATCATGACCCCGTCAAACTCTGATACTGAAGTGAAAAGTTTCCCGGCTCATGGCCCCGTCAAACCCCACTACTGTGGTGAAAAGTCTCCCGGCTCATGGCCCCGTCAAACCCCACTACTGTGGTGAAAAGTCTCCCGGCTCATGGCCCCGTCAAACCCCACTACTGTGGTGAAAAGTCTCCCGGCTCATGGCCCAGTCAAACCCTGATACTGCAGTGAAAAGTCTCCCAGCTCATGGCCCTGTCAAACCCCACCACTGCAGTGAAAAGTCTCCTATATCATGACCCAGTCAAACCCTGATACTGCAGTGAAAAGTCTCCTGACTCATGGCCCTGTCAAACCCCACTACTGCAGTGAAAAGTTTCCCGGCTCATGGTCCCATCAAACCCCACTACTGCGGTGAAAAGTGTCCCGGCTCATGGCCCTGTCAAACCCCACTACTGCGGTGAAAAGTCTCCTGGCTCATGGTCCCATCAAACCCCACTACTGCGGTGAAAAGTCTCCTGGCTCATGGCCCAGTCAAACCCTGCTACTGCAGTGAAAAGTCTCCTGGCTCATGGCCCAGTCAAACCCCGCTATTGCAGTGAAAATTCTCCTAGCTCATGACCCTGTCAAACCCCACTACTGTGGTGAAAAGTGTCCTGGCTCATGACCCCATCAAACCCCACTACTGTGGTGAAAAGTCTCCCAGCTCATGGCCCTGTCAAACCCCACTACTTCAATGAAAAGTCTCCTGGCTCATGGCCCAGTCAAACCCCACTACTTCAATGAAAAGTCTCCTGGCTCATGGCCCTGTCAAACCCCACTACTTCAATGAAAAGTCTCCTGGCTCATGGCCCAGTCAAACCCCACTACTGCGGTGAAAGTCTCCTATATCATGACCCAGTCAAACCCTGATACTGTGGTGAAAAGTTTCCCGGCTCATGGCCCAGTCAAACCCCGCTACTGCAGAAAAATCTCCCGGCTCATGACCCAGTCAAACTCCACTATTGTGGTGAAAATTCTCCTGGCTTGCAGCTCAGTAACACTGTGCTACTGCCCCAGCTTCTGGCCCAGTCAAACACCATTACTGGGGTGAAAAGTCTCCGGGCTTCTGACCCAGTCAAACTCTATTACTGGTGTAAAAAAAGGCAGACAAATCTATTTATAAACCATAGCAGTGAAACAGTTTAAACTGTGTAATATTTTAAACCATGAAATTCAATTTGCTGGACTTTAGGTTGCAAACTATGCAGTCTGTATGCATGACTGGCTGCTGAAACAACTTAGTCACCTTACTTTGCTAGCTTGCTATTAGGATTTACTAATGAGGATGAGTGCATTCTGTGAATTAAAAAATCCACTCCTTGCTGCCCCGTCCTCCATTCTTGTAACGTAGTGATGAGTCAGTGTTGTTGACGGCATATTGAAAACTATTGAAATGAAGCCTCAATTAATTACTCCCATAATTCCTAAAGGAAATTAATCAGCTTTGCATGAGTTTGAGCTTCATATTGTTCTGCACACTATAGAAATAAAGATGTAAACCTTTATATAGAGCTTCAGCATTATACTGTGTTATGACATTTATAGAACAGTTTATGTCTGAAAGATATGAACTACTGAACTGTTTATAATAATTCTGTTAGTTATTTTATAATTATGATTATGATAATTGCCACTGGGTCAGCCAAATCCTGAAATGTATTCAAACAGACTGCACAAAATGAACCCTGGCTTTTGACTAAAATGTACCAGTGGTAATTACTGAAATTCTGATGACTGAGCAATGGCCACATCCTAGTGTTTGGTCCTAAATGGCAACAGATTAGAGGTTCTGGTTGCCACTGGCACAAGAAATGAGTCATGGAAGGCACATGGCACAGCTGGGATTCAAATGTATTAATTCAGATTTCAAATGGTGTTTATTTTCCATGAGCCAACCACGGTTAAAAAAACAACAATGCAGATTTCTTTGGCTCTTCTAATTTGATGCAGCCTCCAAGTAGGCCTGGTTTCTCTGATGATGGCCCTACATGTGGCAGTTTTTTCCCAGCTCCAGACCTGCAGTCCAACTGCACTGCACAGTTTTGAATTGTTCTCACGCTAACCAAGCTGAGCGGGATCCAGAAGGACTTGGTTGTTAGCCAGTGGTGTGACTGTAGTGTACATAACTGGAGGGGAAGCTGGGAAACAGTGGCTTAGGGATGTGTTAAATGGCAGCAGTGGACCACTGCTGTGATGAAGTTCTCTAAGTATAATTAAGCAAAGCATTCTAATCACCAGCGCACCATCAAGACACAGAGTGATGGCACAGATGATGCTGTTTTACAGGGAAAAACAAGCCATAAGAAAAAATTAAAGCAAGTAACACTGGCTAAGGCAGCTGGCCAGTGCATTAGTAGTTAAATCTGATATGTGGACCACATTCTCCTCAGACACTCTGCTCTGAGAGACCAAACAGGCCATCCCTGTAATCTAGCCTACAGGGTGACATTTTGAGTGAATGGGCTTCTCAGCTTCCCTGCTGATTCTAGAAGTACAGCACAGCTCTCGACAGCTTTTGGGAGAATTAAGGCTGATCTCCAACAAGACTCCAGCCAGCCACAGACATATCCCACCACAGCCTGACAGCAGGGGGTTATAGGTATTACTCCATCCGCTCAGCAGGAGAGACAAGAGACGTGACATGAGACAACAGCCGAGAGTGGCTGTAACAACTGGGTCTTTTGATAAAGTCGATGCCAGAGGTAGATTTTTTTGTATCTCATTTTCTATTTGGTTTGGTCTGTTTTATGATGCAACCAATAGTTAACAAAGGTGTGTTTGTTGTTTGGTTAGGAATCTGCGAAGGATACAACCATTCTATCACTTCTACAGTAGCCCTTTCACATGATTAATGTCCAGACAAAACTGCCATAAAGCTATTCAGCACTAAAAAAGCAGAAAATATATTTAACAGAAATACTGAACTCTCAACAACAAAATATATCATTTTTTTCAGTATTTAGTGTGTGCACTCAGCCTTTATTACAGCTTCCATTCCTTCCAGGAGACTCACTTTCAGTTTCTAAAAGAAATCTGCAGGGATATTTTTCCACACCTCCCAAGTTCAGTCTTAGAAGTTGGTTGCATTTCCCAAGTAATCCCACACGACTTTTCACCTTTTTGAGGGTGAAACAGTCGCTCCTCCCTCCTGTCTGCTCCTCCTTCTGCCGTGCTGTGGCTGCCATGGAACAGTGTAGTGGGACATTGTGAAAGCAGAGCTGGTCTGCATATCTAAAAAAATCTCTGGTGAAACTGCAACTTGTTTGACTGAATTGCAGTAATGCTCTTTCAAATTGTCCACGATAACGCATTTTTAATATCGCAGTATAGCAAATACCGGCACATAGTCTAGTTACAAACATTTCTGCATTTTGTTCATTTTATTGCATTTACAACCCACCCTGAAAATATTTAATTAATTAGTTGTGCTAATCTGAGTATATTTACTCCCAATTTCAGTATTTTATGAATGTTTATGTACTGACACCAGCATCTACTGATATATACACAGAAAAATATATCGGATATTGGCATCGGCTTACAATTCCCATATTGGTGGACCAGTACATTCAAACTCAGTCTCTCCAAGATGTTCTGGATAAATAGATGGCATGATGTTCATTGCTTGTATATGAAATAATCAACAGTATAAGCAATGAATTGAAAAGAATTGAAAACACAATGATTGGTGAATTCATTAGGCTGTCACCACTTCAGGGCCTACTTCCTATCAACATGTACAAGCCCTATTCCAAAAAAGTTGGGACAGTAGGTAACGTGCAAATAAAAACAGACAGCAGTGATTTATACATTTACTTTAACCTGTATTTGAACAAAAGGAGTAGATAAACAGGATATGCTATGTTTTATCTTACAACTTCATTGTTTTTATTGTAAATATACACTAATTCTGAAATTGATGCCTACAAAAAAAGCTAGGACAGGGGTAAAAGTAAGACTGAGAGCATTGTGAAATGTTCAAAAACATCTTTAATAGTTGATGCAATCAATATTTGGATAGAAAGGGAACATCCAGGAAAGGCCAAGTACTTTATGAGCAAGGAGGGTCGATCTCACCACTTTGCCAAAAATCCATCAGCAAAAAATCGAACAGTTTAAAAATAATGTTCCTCAGCAAATGACGGCAAGTATTTTGGGTATTTCACCCTCCATAGTGCATAATAATAACAAAAGATCCACGTAATCTGGAGAAATATCTGTGCATAACAGAGAACCACAGATCAATATCTGTGACCTTCAAACCCCTCAGACAGCACTGCTTTAGCAACCAGCATGTTATTGTGATGGATATCATTGCATGGGCTCAGGAATGCTTTGACAAACCAATGTCAGTAAAGTCTCTTCATCGCTGCATCAACAAATGGTCTGTCTCATGCGCAGAGAAAGTCATATATCAACAGCGTTCAGAATTGCTCCTGACTTTTCTGGACCCGAGCTCATCTGAGATGGACTGATGCTCAGTGGAAACATGTATTGTGGTCTGATGAGTCAAGTTTTCAGATTGTTTAAGGAAATAATGTTTTTTCTGTTCTCTGGGCCAAAGAAAAAAGGACCATCCAGATTGTTACCAGCATAAAGTTCAAAAGCCAGAGCCATCACTGTAATGGGGGTATTAGTGGGTAACCTGCACATCTGTGAAAGCACCACTAATGCTAGACACATTTTGGAGCAACATGTGCTGCCTTCTAGACATCGTCTTTTTCAGGGACGCCCATACTTATTTCAGCGTGACTGCGCCAAGCCACATTCTGCACGTTACAGCAGCAAGGCTGCGTAATCAGAGAGTGCAGGTGTTAGACTGGCCTGTCTGAAGTCCAGAACTGTCTCCCACTGAAGATGTGTGTCTTATTAAGCTCAAAACAAGTTAACAAAGGCCCCATATGGTTGCACAACTGAAGATTTAGCGAAAAATTCTGCTTTTAAAACTGGTTTAGTTTGTGTCTTTCATCCTCAAACGATGATAAGTGTTGTTACAGGAGTGGTGATGGAACACAGTGGTAAACATGCTCCTGTCTAAACATGTTGCAGGCATCAAATTTGGAATGACTGTATATTTACAAAAACAATGACGTTCATATAGTAAAACATACAATATTTTGTTTTGGTTCTGTTTTCAGACCATAAGGTGACATGGTAATTATTTTTTTAATAAGGCATGACCACAAGTTAACATATTGAGGCCACAATTTACTACATTGAGGCCACAAATTATTATATTGTGGCCACAATTTATTATGTTGAGGTCATGAATCACTATAATGAGCCAAAAAATTAATATATTGAGGCCATGAATTACTATATTGAGGCCACATACACGATCACTCCAGACCAGCACAACACACACTAACACACCACCACCACGTCAGTGTTACTGCAGTGCTGAGAATGATCCACCACCCAAGTAGTACCTGCTCTGTGGGGGTCCATGGGGGTCCTGACCACTGAAGAACAGGGTAAAAGGGGGCTAACAAAGTATGCAGAGAAACAGATGAACTACAGTCTGTAACTGTAGAACTACAAAGTGCACCTATATAGTAAGTGGAGCTGATAAAATGGACAATGAGTGTAGAAACCTGGATAATGTTATGCCTGATCGATGTATTAATATATTGAGGCCACATATTACTATAATGAGGCCACAATTGACTATATTGAGGTTAATATATTGTGGCTACAAAGGACTATATTGAGGCCACAAATTAATATATAAGAGAAACGTATCTCGTGTCCTCAATACATTAGTTTGTGGACACACCTTATTAAAAAAAAATAATCACCATGTCACCTTAGGGGCTCCGTGTTTATTAGTATCTCACATACTGTCCCGACTTGTTTGGAGTTGAGGTTGTAGATCAGTCACTGAAAAACACGCACCGCATGTAGAACACAGTGAATAAAAAGGTTCTCACTTTGCACGGCTGTTTCTGACAGAAGAATTCATTAAAGAGCTGTCAGAAGCACACAAGGCCGTATAAACTGATACGAGGCCACCATGAACACACAGCAGGTTTGGTGACGCTTGCAACTTCATTAACAAACTTCTCGGCCAAAGTGCACTGAGTCATTTCTGTCTTACCATTCACTGAGTTTGAGGTGTATCCGGTGCATTGTGAGATGTAAAAAGCCTCTAGGCGTACGTCAGATGAATGGCAGTGTGCAGAGGAGATTGAAATGCTGTATCACGCTTTGTACCTGTACAACTGCAGCTGCAGCATGAACTCGCTAACTGTGTTCCTTCATGCAGCGACAGCCTGTGTGCCTGTTTTCTCACTTCAGCCTGGAAACCATGAATGTGGCAGGGATCTTGCAATAATGCAGTGATCTTGCATTGCAGTTTGGGGGCTCCCTATTTTAGGACAGCTGCTGTAGTCAGGTGTGAAGCACACTGCCCTCAGTCTAATGCTACTCCTCAATCTTCATGCTCAGTAACTACTGTTTAAATCTGAATATTTTTGTTATTTGTTTAAACAATAACCAATACAGTGTAACATATTATAATCCAAAGACTAAAAGATATTTTATTCAATATTTCAGGTTTTGTGAGTCTAACAAATCACAAATAATGTGCTGTAATTTAAGTCTGTTCATAGTTATTTTTTGTCAAGTTAGGTTTGATCACCACTTTTTTTTTCAAGGCATTCTGGATATTCATATTATTAGAATTTCTTTTTGGATAATAATTTTGTTATAAATTCACTGGATATTAATTTTATTGTAATTTCCTTCTGGATTTTAGTATTTTTACAACTTCATTCTAGATACTAATTTCACTATATTTTCATTTTGGATATTGATTTTATTAGAACTACATTCTGGATATTAATTTCATACTAACTCTATTCTAAAGTAAATTGTGTGAAAAAATCTTTATAGATATATATTAACTTTATTAGAACTTTATTAGAACTAGAAATTCTGATATTAATTTTTTAGACACTTTTCTGGATGATAACTTTATTAGAACTGCATTCTTCATATTATTTTTATTTCAAATGGGTTCTAGATATTAATTATATTAGAATTTCTTTCAGAATATTGTTTTATTATAACTTCAATTTTCAGATTAATTTTGTTACCGATGTATTCTAGATATTAATTTTATTAAAACTTCATTCTTTGTATTATTAGAATTTCTGCATATTAATTTTATTAGAACTTTATTCTGATATTAATTTCATTCTTCATAATATTTTGGTATATTCATTTTATTAGAAATGTATTCTAGATATTAACTTATCAGAACTTCATTCTGGATACAAATTTTATTATAACTTTATTCTAATTTTATTAAAGCTTCATGCTAGATTTTTTTTATTAGAACTTCATTCTGGGTTTTAATTTTTTAGAACTGTAAATACAACAAAAGTAAATTAATTTTGAATAAAAACAATGACTCCAATCTTTTGAACGGTACTGTGTATTATTAGAACAGGCTCCCCACTATAACCAGACAGGCTGTGCTTCTTTGCCATTCCTTCAGTCACGGTTTGTGGCATTTTTCCTCTCTGATGCTACTCATATTCAAACGTGTTCAAATCAAAGATATCATCGCAGACCTGCAGTGAAGCTGCGTTCTCCATGCATGTGGTGCAGGTTCGGGCAGTTTTATGTCCGTGATGTCAGAGGTTGGATTAGGTTCCGTGCTGCCTGACCCTGCGTGTTCCTGGTGTGGCCTGGCAGCAGAAGTTCTGGACCATCTGGAGCTTACTGCCCGCACCTCTCCCCCTCAAGAGCATTACTCTAATCCTGCCTGGAGATGGGAAGGTCCTGCTCAGGCCTCTCGCCTGGGTTTTCCCTCCACAGCGGTCGGCGATGTTGTGACTGATTGTTGTGACTGATTGAACTGTTAGTTGATTGAGTTTAATTGCCGTGGTGTGACTCAGAGCTATTAGCTTCCTCTTTCCCGATGCATCTGATAAAACAATCGACCTTCCAAACAAACAAACAAGAAAAGCACATAATCACCCCGGCGGAGAGTCTCACTGAGTCATCTAATGTGGCGTTTTGTGGCATAGCGCCCAGGGATGGCACCAATACGATTCCAGAATCAGTGTCCAACTGATATCAGCAGAAAATGCTGGATAGAGCACGACTTTAAGATGACCATCTTCAGTGAAGTGCTACAGTTAAACAAAACCCATTTTAAAGGTGCCATAGAATGTATTTACCCTGTACTGTATTTACATTGGCCTGGTTCAGGGGTCGGCAACATGCAGCTCCAATAAAATAAGATAATCCTCCTTTACAGTAAAATAAAGCTCTGCTGATCGTTCAACACAGTTTAACAATAAATGGTCTTAAACTCTGGAGTTAATGTAGAACTGCTAATTCACCCTTTAACCCTGAAGATCAGCACGCAGACTGCTGGTCACCATAGCAACATAAATAACACTCCCGCCCAGCTAGTAGCTAATAAAAAAGACAAAGAAAGATTTAATACGAACATCGATAATTTGGAGGGGAATGGACTTATTTGGACTTATTATTTATATTCCCTCCAGCTGATTTCCTGATATGTTTAATCTGCAATGAGAAACTGTCAAACACTAAAAAGTCACGAAGCTTCTCTTTCACCAGCTTCTTATTCAAATTTTCCAGTTCCACCTTGAATGGCGCAGCAGTTACATTCTGGCATCTCAGGCACCATTTAAGAAAATTTAACAAGAAGCTGGTGAATGAGAAGCTGAAGAAAGGTCGAACATTGAGAGACATTTTACAAGAAACTGTTCTACTTTTGAGGAAAAGTTTCCTGCTGGAGATGCGAGAAAAGCAGAGCGAAGTAAGTCTGCGTTTCCGTTTATATTATATTTTTCTGTCTATACTAGAACATCAGCACATACTGAGACATATTTACAGCCAAGATGGTAAAATGGACATAAAATGTTGTGGCTCCCAAGGTGGATTGATTTCTGTTGAAAGGACAAAATGGCTCTTCTTAACATTTGGGTTGCGACCTCTGGTCTAGTTGAATAAAGAGAGTTCAGTACATGGAACTGATATACCGTGAGCCTCAAACACTTTTGCAAAAGAAGGCATTAAAAAGGGCCAGTCCCAAAATCCTAAACTGTTACATAACAGTCTTGACCCATTAATATTTACACCCCCAAATGTACAAACACCAGCCCACGTTCTAGCCTAGCAGGTATTGTGGAGAATGAAACAATGACAACAGAGCAACAGCAATGAAAATGGCAGACTATGTGCAGAAATGTACCGTTCCAGGCTATGAAGCGAACGTCAGCACTTTTCATTCCCTTCCCAAGGAACCAAACTGTCAGCAGGCATGGCTGATGTTCATCTTTAAACGAGGCTAAAGTTGGCTATTTGCCAGCTTCTTAATTGAGTGTTCTGTTCCACCTTAAATGCTACAGTTTCTACAGGCACCAGAATGCAGCTGCGGCAGCATTTAAGGTGGAATGGGAAATTCGCAAAACAGGCTAGCGTATAGGAGGCCAACTTCAGCTCCCACATCTTTAACAGGATCCTGGACAACTTTAAATCGTTTGCTTTGTTTATTTCACTCCTGACGGTTTCTCAAACATTGGACCATATCGAGCAGCTCCGCTCAGTGTTTGACCCGGAAGAGACGGAGGGGCAGTTCCAGCTTTACTAGCATCACAACATCAACAGCAGCCTGTAAGCAGCCAAGCTGTGTGATTTTATCCACTTCTTGACACGTGAAGCAGATCATATTAAACAGAAAGCTTCATAGTGAGGCTAACAACATTAATTTACTGTGTGTTGTTGTTGAGATTAAAAGCAAGTAGCTAGTGAAAGTAGCTAATTGTTAGCTACTAGGAGGCTCCAGGTAACTAGCATAGCTAACTAAATAGTATGACGACCTCAGTTATTCACACAGAGGTTCATTATATTTTCCTTCCTGTGTCAATTTCAACATGTTGCTTCTGAGCCATCTTGGTGCCTTGCTGTAAACCAGCCAATCAGAGCAGAGCTCATCAAATTATTCATGAGCCCCCCCATAAAAGGGAAACAGCTTGTTTTATTCTAGGGCCAAATCATAGGGTTGAAAATGGTAAATTATTAATGCATTCTATGGCACTTTTAAAGCTTTAGATAAATATTAGATCGATGTTGGGATTAGCTGATACCCAAGGTTCCAATATCGCTATCAGTGTTGCCATTTTCTCCTATACGCAAAGTAAGCATGTTGTGTAGGGACCTCATCTGCTGAGGAGGGCCCCCAATGGCATGAATTAGGTCATATGTTTTACATTTACTTATTAGATAAAACTATTATACATTTCTAAAGCGTGCAGGGTAACTCACTAGGCATAAGCACTTTATGATGTTCAGTCAAAACGTGTAACAACAATGAGCTACGTTATTTCTCTGCTATCCATAGTAGAGGCGGACAGGATGACTTTGAATTGCTATTCAACATCAGGGCTGAAAAGCGTGACACTAATAGTTTATTTATTTATTTATTTGCAAAATATGCAACATTTAAAGCCATTTTATGTTGTCATGGGGTTCACAGCTTCTTATATATAAGTGTATAATGCATTGTTTAGATGTAGATATCATACTTTCATGATTAAAGTAGTGTCCTATATAGAGGACGGGAAAAACAGAGCTTTTCCTCAGTTTGTTAACATTAGTTAATAGTCTACTGTTGAATGGCTGACAAACTTAGAAATTGGGAGGTTATGGGAAGCTAAACTTCACGCTGTAGCCAGTAGTTGTTATAAACGTTCAGGAAATTTAGCCAATTTATCCAGACGCATAAAGATCTATCTCAGACTGTCTATATCCCAGCTGTGTTTGAGTGGTCTTGCCATCATGAGCATTAATCATGAGCTTAGCCTTAGGTTTTTCAAGCTAAATGGGAATTATGAAGTCAGTAAACAGAAGAACCATTGCACCACCTAGCAACCACCTGAAACACCATAGCAACCACGTTAACAAGACACCATAGCAAACTGTTAACAAGCAACCACCTGGGATGCCATAGCGACCACTCAGCAACACCCTAGCAACCATCTGGAATACAACAGCAACCACCTAGCAGCACCCTAGCAACCAACTGGAACACGTCAGCAACCACAAGAGATATTATAGCAAACTGTTAGCAACACTCAAGCAACCACCATAACAGCCACCTAGGAACACCCTAGCGACCATATGACAGCGGCTTCCTAGCAACACCTTAGCAATATAATAGTAATAGGTTGTACTGATCTGTAAATTACATGCAAATTTTGTAGTTGTTCTAAATAATAAATTAGTTCTAAATAATAAGTCAAGGGAACAGGTTGGTAATAAAATAGAAAAATAATGGTAACACTTAGAGGTAACCTAAAAATGACATGATATATGTCTAGTTCTTAATAAATAATAAATTAAATAAGTAGTATTAAGTGGTAGTAATAAATAATATTGTTTTCCACTTATAGTGAAAATGCATCCAGCTCTTGCAGCATGACTTTTATAATATTAGAGTTATTACTGCAAAAACATTGCAGTGCATCTGCTGGGATGAAGACGATAATTAGTGCTGTAAAAAACTGATTACTTGTTTCTACATTGTTTCTTCCCTGTTATGTCTTTCAATGGTCAGGCGCAGTGTGAAGTACAGACACAGTTACAGGCTGTAATTGGGTCATTCTGCAGAAACGTCCACTTTTCTATCTCTCCGTAGGTTTCACTGGTGTTACAATCCTCATTGGTGTTACACATAAGAAAGGAACACCAGAGACATTTTAATGAACAATGCATTTTACAAAATAACTGCTACAGAGCATCAAACCACATGTTGTCAATCATGGAATATCCACTAAAATATGGAATTTAATTATTTTGTATTCTATTTTTTCACAATGACCTCAGAATAAAGTCGGTCACACCAGTGATGCCAACTAAAAGCTTCATATGAAATCATGAGCTGAATGAGAAAATCTCTGATAACTGAAAGACACACCATAGCAAACTGTTAACAAGCAACCACCTGGGATGCCATAGCGACCACTCAGCAACACCCTAGCAACCATCTGGAATACAACAGCAACCACCTAGCAGCACCCTAGCAACCAACTGGAACACATCAGCAACCACAAGAGATACTATAGCAAACTGTTAGCAACACTCAAGCACCATGTGCTTTTCTTCATAGATCCTCAGAAAACAGGTAAAAGGAAGTCGTGATGTCATCAGTGTGATTTTTATTTCAAAATAAGAGATTTTTTGTTACGCAGTAACACCAGTGACACGACTCCTTTCATTCTATATTTTATAATATTTATTTGGCGTTTGTTTTCTTTATGTCATTTAAATCATATATTCCATAGTCATGTATAGATTGTTGTAATTAAAATTGCAGAAAAACATGTTTTTTTCTTCAAAAAATGGCCTCAGCCTTCACACATGACTGTGAGGACGAGCTCTTCTGTGGTGCTTGGAATTCTGTGTAATTGATTTAAAAAACAGTATTGCTAAATTGTTTCACTGCAGCTCACAGCAGGCGATTGCATCAGTTCTTCACAATAACGTGGATAACTGCACTGAAACGGTGAGTAAATGGCTGCACTATATTTCCAAGAGCACAGTAGAAAAAGGATTGTTGAGACGGCTCTGTTATCAATAATTGATTATGGTGATGTAATATACAGACATGCGCCTGCCAAAAGCCTCAAGCCCTTAGACTCGGTCTTTCACTCGACTCTGAGGTTCATTACCGGAGGCAGTACTCATCACTGCACGCTGTCCTCTCTGACAGCTGGGCGGGAAACACACTGGCAGAACGCTCACTGACCACATGCCTTCTCACATCACATCAGTGCTCTCTGTAAACAATGGAAATGATCAGACCCGCTCCAGTGACCGGATCCCCTTTCTCGACCATTTTAAACCTTTAACCACCTCCACTCAGACCACAACTGTTTTAGTTGCTTTAGTTTTTTATTTTACTTTCTTCAATATTATCTATTTTAGTTGCTTTCTTGATTAATGGTTTTATTATTATCATTTATTTTACTTATTTTTATTATTTTATCATTTGATTAGTCTTATGTGTACAGTTTTAACAGCAAATGGTCTTAAACGCTGGAGTTAAGGCAGCCTATATCAGCTAATTCACCAACCTTTCATCCTAAACATGACTGCTGGTCACCATAACAATGTAGTCTAGCTAGTAGTAACGAAAAGGCAAAGAAAAAGATTTAAGATGAACATCGATAATTTGGAGATGAATGGACTTATTTGCGTTTATAATCACTCCAGCTGGTTTCCTGATACATTTAATCTGCAACGAGAAACTGTCAAACACTAAAAAGTCGCAAAGCTGAAGTCAGCTCCTTGTTCACCAGCTTCTTGTTCGAATTCTCCCGTTCCACCTTAAAAAGTGCAGCAGTTACATTTTGGCACCTCAGGCACCATTTAAGGTGGAACGGGAAAATTCATCCAAGAAGCTGGTGATTGAGAAGCGACTTCAGCCTTGTAAAATATTAAACACTGAGAGACATTTTACAAGAAACTGTTCTACTTTTGAGGAAAAGTTTCCTGTCAGAGATGCGAGAAAAGCGGCTATAGCTGAGCTAAAGCTTAAAGCAGAGCAAAGTAAGTCTGTGTTTACATTTATATTTTTCTGTCTAAACTAGTACATCAGCACATACTGAGACATATTTACAGCCAAGATGGTAAAATGGACATAAAATGTTGTGGTTCCCAAGGTGGTTTGATTTTTTTTGAAACGACAAAATGGCTCTTTGTGACCCTGGCTAAGCACATCTGATTTAACTGTGGTTTGTCCACTATGTTAGTTAGAATACTATGAGCATTTTGGACTTCGTTCATACGTGTTACTGGACATTGCGATCATCAGTGGTATTAAATGGCCTACAATATATTTTAGAAGCATTTTCTTCTGTCTTTTTAAATCAAGGCTTCCCAGCTCAAGCTGTATTCCAAATCCCTCCTGCCCAAGACTCAAGGCCATGTTGCTTGCAAGGTTAAGCGGCTCTAATAACATAACCCAGCTTTAAATATCATGTGGCCAACAACATCAACATCAAATATCAACAGATGCTCACCTTTACATCACTTTTACTTTTTCAGGTTTACATCTCCCAAACAACTGATAAAACTCTTTTGTGACACATGCGAGGAGGTATAATGGAACGCTGACCTGTCTTCGCTTGCTTGCCCCCCTGCACTCATCTTATAATCTGGTCTCTCCACGCATGTTGGTGGGCAGATGGTGCAGAAACATGGATGGTGTGCAGGACCCTGCAGTGGCCCCTTAAGCTCCTAGCATGCAACTTGATTAATTTGTCGGTTTTCGCCATGGGGAAAAAGTGGCCGAGGCGAGAGCAGCTCCTGGCCTGTGCTGTGTTATGTCTGAAGGGTAGATCAGGTTGATACTACTGACCCAGATAAACACACAGGTGCCTTATCGTAGGTCAGTGCCTTAACAGGAATCAGCTCACTGGGGCTTCTCATAGTCCTTCTCCCACCTGCAGTTACCCCTGCTTTAGTCTTTATTAGGAATGTGGAGTTTTCTTTGGTGTCCGGTTGGGGGCTACAGGTGGACTCAGAATTTTGTTGGGCTACAGTCAGACTCAGAATTTTGTTGGGCTACAGTCGGGCTCAGATAGAATTTTTTCCGGCTTCAGTCGAGTTCAGACAGAATTTGTTGGGTTACAGTCGGGTTCAGACAGAATATTGTTGGGCTGCAGTCGGGTACAGACAGAATTTAGTTGGGCTACAGTCGGGTTCAGACAGAATTTAGTTGGGCTACAGTCGGGTACAGACAGAATATTGTTGGGCTGCAGTCGGGTTCAGACAGAATTTAGTTGGGCTACAGTCGGGTTCGGACAGAATTCTGTTGGGCTACAGTCGGCTTCAGACAGAATTTTGTGGGCTACAGTCGGGTCAGACAGAATTTAGTTGGGCTACAGTCGGGTTCAGACAGAATTCTGTGGGCTACAGTCGGGTACAGACAGAATTCTGTTGGGCTACAGTCGGGTTCAGACAGAGTTTTGTTGGGCTACAGTCGGGTTCAGACAGAGTTTTGTTGGGCTACAGTCGGGTTCAGACAAAATTTTGTTGGGCTACAGTCGGTTCAGACAAAATTTTGTTGCCTACAGTCGGGTTCAGACAGAATTTAGTTGGGCTACAGTCGGGTTCAGACAGAATTTTGTTGGGCTACAGTTGGGTTAGGACTGAATTTTGTTGGGCTACAGTCGGGTCCAGACAGAATTCTGTGGGCTACAGTCGGGTCCAGACAGAATTCTGTGGGCTAGAGTCAGGTTCAGACAGAATTTTGTTGCCTACAGTCGGGTTAAGACAGAATTTTATCGGACGGCAATCGGGCTCAGACAGAATTTTGTTAGGTGCATTCAGGTTCATACAGAATAGCTAATATGGTTTCAATCTTCAATCTGGTTCTAATGGATTTTTTTTGTGCTCAGACAGAATTTTGTTCAGGCCTAATTGTAGCTCTACAAGTAACAAAGGTACAAGGTTGGGTTGCTCTGCTATGCAGTAGCTCCATGCTAATGTTTATCTTCCATTTGTTTCTGGGTTGATAGTGCAGAATCAATGCTATGGACTGCAAGGTGGCTGTTTTCTCTGAATAATTGCACTTGGCAGTGCTTCTTTCTCACTTGTGGTGGGAGGCCTTGGCTGGAGAGTGTGTGCAGTTGGTTCTCCCAGATTAGCAGTAATTAAGGGCTTGACCCTCACGTGCCGAAGGGCTCTGGCTTTGGGCCTTCTTTCATGGACGAGCATGAACCACTCTCCAATGCACCACTGTGAGTGTGTGTGTTTATGTGACTGTGAAACCGGGTAACTGGAACACTGACCTGGCCCTTCTGTTCAGCATCTCATGAGTGTGTGCGTGTTGGGAAGGGCAGGGATCAACTTCTCTAGTCTTTGCTGCCACATGAAATTTAAGTAGCTTACTCTGACAAAGCGTCCAGCGTGTAATCATTTGGTATGAGTGCTTTTATCCTATTTTGTGAGTTGTACACCACAAAATCACAGCAGCTTGATGCTATTAGACAGAACCACCCCCACTGCCCTCCTGAGCTCCTCTCTCCACCAATGCGCTCGCTCAAAAGAAATGAAAACCTTGGACTGATGAAGAAACCAGGAACAGACCCGTGATCCCAGTAACCCTCCTGCCACATTATCCACCAGTGACCTCACCAAATGTGCTCATTCCTTCTTAGTCTTTGTCCGATTGACTGCTATCAGCATGTTTTTTTCTGGACAACTTACTTTTTTTGATCTTCACAACAGATTTTACTGTGACCGTGAAATTCTTTATCCAGCAATTCAGTTCATTTTCACACTGAAACAGCTACACTGCAAAAAATGGTATCTTGGCAAGTGAAATGATCTAGTCAATATATCTAATTTTATGTATTATTGTAAGATTATTTAAATTATTCCTAGACATATTTTACTTGTTTTTGGTGATTTTACTCAGTGAAATGATTTTACTCTATTGGCAGATAATGTTACTTGTTTCATGCATATTTCTTACAACATGCAAAATTATCTGTCAACATAGTGAGATCATTTGACTTACTAAAAACACTTAAAACGGGCAAAAGATGTCTAGAAATAAGTTATATAATCTTATCATAAGCTTACAACATTCTCAAAATGAAAAATATTAGATATATCCACTAAATTTATATGTTTTGTTCACAAAATTTTACAGAGATTTGAAGTGAATGTTAATGAAAAATATTCCAAAATATCATGACTTGACCTGCCTTCCCTTTTTTATATAAAAATTAAAACATGACCCTGAAAAAACATGCTTTTTAGAAACAAATTTGCTTTTACACTGCAAAAAAATGATCTTGGCAATGTGAAACTGTCCTAAGTCTTGTCAATATATATAATATTTCTCATGTTAAGATTGTTGTATTTTCAGATTTTACTTGTTTCAAGCTTATTTTTTAAAATAAGCAATATTATGTGCAATTGTAGTGAAATAATTATACTTGATAAAAATTACTCAAAACAAGTAAAGTGAGAAACAAGTTAAATATTCTTATAATAAGTTATATACAACAATCTCAACATGAGAAATATTACATATATTGACTAGGTCTTTATTCAAGGATTTATCTTGGAGAAAGACCTCTGAAAGATCAGTGCTCCTACCTGGAGACGACAAGAGGCAGGATGAGCATCTTCAGCATCCTCATGAGCAGCTCTCCAGGGAACTGGAAGTACTTCACCTCCTTCAAACAGAAAGGCAGTGAAAACACACGTTACGTAGCTGAAGAATGATGCAATTGACATTGAGTGAACAGGAAGAATCTTTCTACTCTTGACCCAGGTGGTCAAAATATCGGTGCTCCAGGAAACGACCCTCCTGGTATAAGGATCATTAAGAATGAAATCATTGCGAAGTAACTGCATGACATTTGGAGCTACTATCTTGGGTCCAGCACCCTGCTGTGCTGCGTCAATACCGGCAAAAAGAACAAACTGATGAAATTATATTCAGGAACAGAAATGTTGAAAAATGTTTCGTAACTAGCACCAAATTCATCTGTAAACAAGAGCGTCATAGAGTTGTAGTCATTCCTGACTCGGGCTCTTAGGCCACAAAATTTGAGGATTATCCTTATGCTTAATCATGTAATCTGTGTTTGATGCTGCAAAAAATGATATCTTGGCAAGTGAAATATCTTGTCTTATTTTGACATTGTTGTAAGAATATTTTAAAATTAAAGCTGCACTATGTAAGATTTTTTAGTTTTGAAAGAAGAAGCATTACTCTGTGAGAAGAAAAGATAACAGGCTAAAATATGGTGGGTGTGTGCTGCTGCGAGTCGCTGTGTAAAGCCTGAAATAATCATTTAAAAGTCAGAGGTGTCGGGTCGGAAGTTTTTGGAGCACATCATATGTCTTTATGTATTAATGGCTCAAAATCACAGGCTCAAAAAGAAGGTGTGGCTCAATGTTTAGGTCTAATATGCAAAATCAACGCTATACTGATGAAGATCTGGTGATAACAGTAGATAATTTGCTCACATCCTCATCTTTCGCAAAGTTTTGACTGAATTCTCTTTGAATTAAAATCATCAGATTCATCCCCTTGGGGAAGAGACATGAAGCAGCCATGTTACAAAAGGTCCTTCTGCACATTGGGTGTAGTTACACATTTCCACCAGAGAAGTCTCCAAATCGCCAAAACTTACGCAGTGTAGCTTTAAGTAAAGTTAATTTATTATGTCATAATTTATTACCTAATAAAATGGTGAGACTTACTTTTACAGTCCTCACTTTTCAAAGTAGTACCTGAGTAAATGTGGAGCACATTGTTTAAAGTGCTGTGTGATTATTTTGGGTAAAATCATGTTAAGTACCAACACAGTCTAACTAAACTACACTGAAATGACTAACAGGTTCTAGCTATTAAGCTATACAGAAAAATATCTCAAATATTTCACATTTGGTCAGTACAAACAAACTAAATTTCACTGTATTGTCATTTAGGCATGGAAGTAAATCAGAAACACATCCAAGTAAGTCATATAGCATAAACGGACAGCAGTACAAATACTTTTTGGAGGATTTTTAAATGGTAAGGAACCTGTAAAATGACAGTAAGAATTATTGCTTTCTTTTACAGCCCAGTTTCATTCATCAGTAATACGTAGGTACATACTATATAAAACTCTTTATAATTCATTCATGTACAATGTTTTTACATCATGGTATTTTATACTCAAAATGTTTACACAGTACTGTGGAGTTTGTACCCAGTTAATGCCTAGAACCATTTGGGCATTTCAGTGTAGTAAAGTTAGACCAGTGGTCACCAACCCTCCTCTTGGAGATCTATTTTCCTGCAGAGTTTAGTTCCAACCTGCATCTAACATGCTGACCCTCTCCACGTCTATACTAATGCATTTGATGCAGCCAATCAAGGATTTCTGAAGACCTTAATGAGCCGGAGCAGGTGTAGCAGGTTGGAGTTGGAACTAGATTCTGCAGGAAGGTTGATCTCCAGGACCAGGATTGGTGCCCACTGGGGTTTGACGGCTTACCATCATAATCACCTGACTCTTTGGTATTTGTACCTCACATTTTCCTGGTGAGTACCTAGAACTCAAGAGGTTGTAAAAGAAAGCCTGATCACTGAAACAGTCTTATTCTAAACTGATCATATTTATTTCAACTATTGTTTTTTTGAAGAAAACAATATTCTTTGAAATTAGCAATTTATTTGCCAATAGAATTAGACAGTTTCACTAGATAAAATGACTTGAATACACAAAAAGTTATGGCAAATCAAATCATTATGCTGTCTGCCAAGCACCGCCTTATTTCACCAGTGTTTGAAATTGAATCTCCAGTTGTGGTCAAAAGATGAACTTGGGGGGATCTATAAAGATAAGATTCCATCACCAATAGAGTATCATTTTATACCCATTCTGAAAGCCAAAAACAAATTGAAAAACATTGTTGTCATTAGTTTTCGGTAAATTTGGTAATGGCTCTTTTACTACTGAAGTTAAAAAGGGCTCTATCAAAATGTTAAAGCAGACATCTATTTCAGTGCAACAGATCAACAAAGGTAAGACATAAATGACCCATAAACATTTTTCATGCCCGCCATGTTGTCTTCATTATGCCTGTGGTGAGCGGATGCATGCTTTAGGATGTTGCAGTGTTGGTTGGGTTTATGCTGATTAGAGCCTGACTGATAAATCGGTGTACTGATATCAGCTCATTGCAGATAAATCGGTAATGGCTGATAAATGGCAGTTTATAGACAGAACACAGATTCTTCAACCATGTTATGAGTGTTGTCATTGCATAGTTTGTCCATCAGAGGACACTCTGCAGCTTCTCTGTTGGCAACACATACATGTTTGGAACACCACAAACCACAATCAGCTGATGTAAACAGAGTATTCCATGAAAGAGGTTATCAGTGTCTATGGTAAGTTTATATTTGTCACGTATGAAATGCATCACTTAAATAATAATACAAATATCCCCATCACTTCTCCTCTTAGCCTAAATAAGCCTGGCAACATTCATATCAGCCATGCCTGCTTTAGCTGCATTAACGTGACGAATTGTGCTACCTTGTTGTAAAGTCCTACCGTAGTGCATATTTATAGGTAACTCCATACATAAAACCTCGTAGGTAGGATATTTTGGTAGCCTAAATCAGCTTAATCAAAAAAGCCTACCAGCATTAAAACTATGAAGCTACGAAGTCAGCTTCTTATTCTTCTTTCTCAAAAAAATTTCCATCCCACCTTAAATGGTGCAGCAGTTACATTCTGGTGCCTCAGGCACCTTCTTGTTTGAATTTTCCCATTCTACCTTACATGGTGCAACAATTATATTCTGGTGCACCAGTTACATTCTGTGGCACCATTTAGGGTGGAACAGCAAAATTCAATATGAAGCTAGTGAATGTCCTTATCAGAAAATGTTACCAGAATTAAAAGAATAATTAGAATATTTTATAATGAACTCAAATTAAATAGGTAAGAGACAGATTGTTAGAACACTGATACTGTCAGAGAAACAACATAATTAGCCTACATTTAACGTTATGGTAGTTGACCGGTGTTGGCTAAGGTTCCTTACCAGCTGTTGACAGACTTGATTGTAGATTTATTTCTGAAACACTGTGGCAGTTCTAGCAAGTAAACAAAAAACCTTCCTATTGTTTCTCCCTAGCTCGTCATTTCAAAAATTCTTTGGCAGCATTGCTTATAGCGGCTGAGAATGCTGTTCATTGCGAAAGTGCGTTGGCCACAAAGTTAGCTAATGATATGTTTATCAGTGGAAAACAACTAACGTTATTGATCAGTTAAACTATAGTGTTAAACTTATTCTGCCTAAATGAAGAGCAAAAAGGATTGTATATATCGGATTTTTAAATTCTGAAATATCGAAATCGGTATCAGTCTTAAAAATCGGTCAGGCACTAATGTCAATCCAATACTCCAGTTGATTGCTATTGTTTTGTAGAACCCCATGCACTGAAATATTTGACTCTAGTCATGAAGCTCTCTAGTCATGAGACGAATGGACTCATTTGCATTTATAATCACTCCAGCTGGTTTCCTGATACGTTTAATCTGCAATGAGAAACTGTCACACTAAAAGTCATGAAGCTGAAGTCACTCAGGCACCATTTAAGGTGGAACAGGAAAATTCTAACGAGAAGCTGGAGAATGAGAAGCTGACATCAGCCTCATAAAAAGTCAAACGTTGAGGACATTTTTTCAAGAAAATATTATACTTTTGTGGAAAACTTTCCTGCTGGAGATGTGAGAAAAGCAGCTATAGCTGAGCTAAAGCTTAAAGCAGAGCAAAGTAAATCTGCTTTTTTTGTTTATGTTATATATTTTTATATATTATATATAATATTATATATTGTTATCTTATATATTTTTAGCCTATACTAGCACATACTAAGACAAATTTATGGCCGAGATAGTAAAATGGACATAAAGTGTTGTGGCTCCCAAGCTGGTTTGATTTTTATTAAAAGGATTAAGTGGCTCTTAACATTTGGGTTGCTGTTCCCTGGTGTAGGGAATCACCTGGCTCTTTGGTATTTGTACCTCACATTTTCCTGGTGAGTACCTAGAACTCAAGAGGTTGTAAAAGAAAGCCTGATCACTGAAACAGTCTTATTCTCAACTAATCATATTTATTTCAAGCATTGTTTTTTGAAGAAAACAATATTCTTTGAAATAAGCAATTTATTTGCCAATAGAATTAGACAGTTTCACTAGATATAATGACTTGAATACACAAAAAGTTATGGCAAATCAAATCATTACGCTGTCTGCCAAGCACCGCCTTATTTTCTCAGCCCTCTATCACTGCTTAGCAACTGTTGCTATCTGCCATTGCCCCAAGTCTTCGGTTTGTTATCAGCGCACCAGTGTTTGAAATTGAATCTCCAGTTGTGGTCAAAAGATGAACATGGGGGGATCTATAAAGATAAGATTCCATCACCAATAGAGTATCATTGTATACCCATTCTGAAAGCCAAAAACAAATTGAAAAACATTGTTGTCATTAGTTTTTGGTAAATTTGGTAATGGCTCTTTTACTACTGAAGTTAAAAAGGGCTCTATCAAAATGTCAAAGCAGACATCTATTTCAGTGCAACAGATCAACAAAGGTAAGACATAAGTGGCTCTTAACATTTGGGTTGCTGTTCCCTGGTGTAGGGAAATCACAGTAATTTGAACTGCTGGTAAGAGCTCTGCTTTGGAACTCTTGCTATTGGTTACTTTCAGTACGTTGTATTCTTTTTTGTGTACATTTTATTGTCCAGCTGCAGACTGTAATCACCTCACTGTGAGCATCTCAGTGTACAGATGTCCTTGGCATATTGTACATCTGACAAACAAAAGATTTTGACTTCAAATGGGAACAACTGTATGGCTAGATATTTCATAACGTCATTGTCCAGAAACTGCCATAATGAAAAAGTGAGTTAAAAGGTCAAAGCGAGAGAGGAAGCAGCAGTTTGCTCTAATCAGAGCTTTGTGGAAATGCTGCTTCCGTCAGCAACTGATATGGGGCCATATTGTGTTTAAGAGGAGTTGCTGCTGCTAGTAAAGCGCTTTACAATCTGCATTAAAGGGGGGAGGGACCAGCGGAGCTTAAGATCAGGATCAGTGCTGACAAATGGCTGGAATGCACGGCTGATGGAGCTATGCTATGCTAATGCTATGCAGAAAGCTATACAGCTGGCCTGAGGCCCAGGCATCTGCCACTGGGACACCTGGCACAGGCTAGGCACAGCCTATGTCGACCCACCATGTGGCATGCTCTGAAAAGGCCGCGGGGATGCCATGGGCTCATTGGTAAACATTAAACTGCTGTAATGCTCAGCAGATAGACAACAAAATATTGCTTGGCTGAGGTTAACGAGAACATACTGACAGTGCCATATGCCAATCGCCAAATTAGTCAGTCGAGGATTTCCTCTGTTTTGACTACATTTGAATCAAGGCACTTTTGCAGTTTAAAATCACTCACCTTGGTGAGTCATTCAGATCATATGTTCGAAATCCGTGAGACAGATTTCCAAGAAAAAAGATCAAAACGGGCACAAAATTTTGGACGTAATGATAAACTAATAGAAAATACATTTCCTATGTGAATAAATGATGAAGGGCTGCCAACTCTCATTTGAATTTCAGGCCTTGCCAGCTCGATCTTGCTTATTTTGTTATGAACTTCTGGGACGAGTGCCGTAGAGGCATTTAAAAGTGTTTTAATTGCATCACAAAATTAATTACAAGTCTGAGAATAATCACAGCTTACTACCTTTTATCATTCAGCAGGAGCTGTGGTAGGCTGTCTATCTGCCAGGGACACGAAACCTCTCTAGATGGACCTCTCGCAGTCAAAACTTGTTTTCCTCCAAGCGTTTCCATCGCTCAGGGTCAGACGTGACTGTTAAGCCAGGCTGGCTTTGTATGTGAAACTTACGTGCAACCTTAGTCATATAGATTTTCCTCCAGTTGCATAATGTAAAGTGTCTTGCAACTCACTTGCAACTCAGCTGCAACAGTTGAGACTGTCTCAAGTTTCATGAAACAGCCAATCAAAACGCTGATAATGCATCACATTGAAGGCTGTAATCTTATCTCACCGGACTGATAAGCAAGAAAATGGAATTGTAGATGGTTCATTGGATCGTGGAATAGGAAATAACTTTACTCTTGATAAACTTTACGCAAGTTTGCTCAGTATCCTCAGAGTCTCAGTGCCATGACAAGCAAATTTTTACAGTTTTAATATTTCTATAGCTGGCATAAATAGCAAGCTAACGCAAACAGCTGTTTGAATGGCTTCGTTTATTCTTCTTTAGCCTGCTGTTATTGTCATCTAGATTCATTTTCTTCTCTTTTGATGCTCCTGATTTTACACAGAGCTCATTGCTTCTAGGACAGCATTAATAAAAGCATAAAGGCTGGTTAAACGTTCATTTTCAAAGGCTTAACATACAAAAAATAGATTTGAAACTCAAATATGCAGTAAAAATCTTTTCCTGCTTCCTGATTTTAAACAGCAATAATCGCTGGAAAAAATTCACCAACGAAAATGCTACAAATATGTAAATAGAGATTGCAGATTACTTTATATATGGAGAACGATATGATGTATCAAAAATATGAGCTGCTAGTTTGGCTAACTAGTGGAGTAATAAAAAGGCTTGCATGCAAATTTGATTTCTTTTGAATTTGTTTCTTTGCATGCAACTCACAGCACGCAACTAGTTGCATGCAAGTTTCGTCGTGTAAAGCCAGCCCTGGACCTTGACGGCCTTGTAGAGAAGCTCACGATTCAAGCTTCTTAGAGTCATTAAACATGATGCTCCTCTATTTGAGGATGTCGCTGAATGGAAATAATTGGGAAGAGCAATGATGCTAGTCTTGCTAAAGGTTCACTCTTTGCTCTATCCACTTGCCAGCGACATTTTCTCTGCTCAGCTATTATAACAAGCCTCCGTAGCAAAGCAATCAATCCGGGATGGTATTTTACTTTAGAGGTAATTGCCTTCGCTCTTTCACATATTCAAATACTATCTGTGGGAAAACTTTTTGTCATTCTGTGCCGGAGAATTTTCAATTCAATTTCTACTTAAAAAAAACTCATCTTGGCCTATTCAAATATCAGTTACGCACTGTGCAGCTCTAGTGCAATCCAGCTATCAAAAATGAAGATGTGACTCCAGTGAAACACCCAGAGCAATCAAGTTCTGGCTATAGGATAGGATTTTCAACCGCAGTCCTGCTTCAGTGTATGTCCATGATTGACAACTAATCCTCCTTGGCAGCTGGATCAGCTTGGGTTCCTTATTTCATAATCACAGTGTTGGATTTTTGCTGCCGCTTCAGATGTTTATCAACATGATCAGAATGGAGATCAATAGGTCTGTTGCTGAGTCTGGAATTTAAAAGCCTTCTGAGAGGTAGAAAAGCTCTGCAAACTCGAGAAATGTCGATAATTTGCTCGGTTCTTCACAGCGGACAAGCTTATAGGGATGACTTGAATGTTCCTAGGATCCTGTTTACCATCTGGCAAACAGCACCACTGCTGTACTTCATGTATTAAAGATTTTTTTGGGATTTGATTTCATACTGAGAATGAGTGTATCGCTGCTGTCAGAACAAAACCTCCTATCTCCAAAAAGGTAACTTTATAGGACAAGCACAAACGCTCTTAACTTTTAATGGAAGTAAATGGGGAAATATATTTTTCCAAGTCATTTTGGACAGTTTTTGTTGGTCCGTTTATCAGGAAATTTTGAGATTACATAAAAGGCAACTGCCTTTTTCAAACTGGTTTAAAAAATTAAAAATGGAGATGCAAGGTTTTGTCCCGACAGCAGTGATACGTACAAAACTATGCAAAAGTCAGAGACCACCCTAGTGCACAGTATTCATTTTTCAGGTGATTCCTGATGAGATTAGATATAAGATAATCCATTTACACACGGAAGAGGAGGTCAAAGGAAAATTAGTGAAAAAAAACAGGAGTTTCCAAAACTGGAGTTCAAAAAATGATTAAAAGCTACAGAGAAAAAACTCCTAACAACCTCTTGGAAGACCTGGTGGACACCAAAACTGCCCCCATCAGATAAACAGCACTTAAAGCTTTCATCTTTGAGAGAGAGGAGAAAATCAAGCTGCTTCAGATCTGAAAACATCCACAGGTGTTTCTGTCCATCCTTCCACTGTGAGAAGACGACTCAGCGCTATGGGTCTGAAAGGATGTGTAGCTGTTCAAGAAGAACCTCACTGAGAAAAGGAGACAGACACATCAAACAAAGAAGCTGAACAATGGACTGACCACCCCAGAGTCCAGACCTCAACACCACTGAATGTGTTTGATTACTTCAGAAAACGATCAGCCAACTTCTAAGACTGGAGATGTGGAAAATAGCCCTGCAAATTTCTTAAAAAAACTTGTTAAATACTGAAAACGGAAACATTTAATACTGAAACATTAAATACTGTGGAATTGTGGAAACGTTAAATACTGAAAACATTAATATTCGATTTAGTTGTTGAGATTCTGTGTATTTTCAGTGTATTTTTCTGAAAATGAAAAACTTAATGGCCATTTTCACTGAATGAAGCATGGTCTCTGACTTTTGCACCGTACTCTGTATGCAAAGCAAGTTTCTCAATATCTATTTAAACATTGTCCCAGCTGGTCAACTGGTCTAACAAGGTGAATGTCCTCGCTAGCACACAGAAAAAGTTCAATAAGTGTTAAAAAGTTGTTTTTAAGATGTCCAATTGTGTTCCTGGTGTGCCAGGGTCCAGTAACCAAGTTTGATGTGTTGGACACCAGACTAGAGATGGACCCTGCTTGGCTAGAAGGTGTGGAACCCAAGAACTGACCTGCTCTGAGAGGTGTTTGGAGCGCAGGAAGAATCCCAGCAGGCAGCCGACCACCACGGCCATCACGGACATGATGAGGAGGCCATTCTGCTGGCACACGTTCTTCACCCGGCCCCATGCTGCACCGAGCGCCATGGTGATGCGTCTCCACGATCCACTGCCCGTTCAGTCAGCCATGCATTCAACCCAGCTCAGTGGTCCAAACAGGCAGGAAGGAAGTTGGAAAACGCACATGCAGGAGAGGCCTAGGAACTAGGAAGGTGTAGAGAAGTGCCTGCTGGGAAGAAGGTGAGTTTTTACGTCCCTTTTTGCAGGGTGAACGTCCAGGGTCGGTTACTCTTAGCAAGACTAAAGCCCATCACATTGTCCAGGCACATTCGCTGTCTCTCATTTCCTTTCTTTCTCTCTCTCTATCTATCTATCTCTCTCTATCTCTCTCTCTCTCTACCTTACCACACCCCCCTCGCCTACCGCCGCAGGCTGACCAATAGGGGGCTCTTCGACAGCTGGCGGTATTGTCCTGGGGTTAATACCAGCGATCCTATTAGGGCCGCACTGCATTAAGGGGATCTGGAGCTGGATTAAGGATCTTTGAACAATTGGAAAGGGGATTGTTTCATACTACAGAAGAAAAAGGGAACAGTAGACTGAAGTCAACAGAATAACATCTATGTACACGGCTTTATATGACTCCAATAAACCCCGGGCTTAACCAAAGCGCGCAAACACAGAAGATCGCCAGCTGGGAGATCTTTGTCCATTGGCTAGTGGACTTCTGTAGTCACCGATGACCACTGGGCAAGAGTAGGACAATCTGGCTCGACAGACGTGCAACAGCTCCACCCAATGATCAGTGTAGAAGCTGAAAGCTGCAAAGACCATGACATGGCATGGCTAGAGATGCTTTATAATCTTCATCCAACTAAACACAAAGCTAGATCTGGAGGAGCTGCAAAGACAAGAGGCAAAATTCAAGATTCAGTGCTTTACTGCCATCCCAAACAAAGTTGGGAGAAATTGACCTTAATGTTCTCATTTAAAGTCAAACACAGAAGACAGTATGACAGACAACACAGGTGGGTTAGAAACTAGAACTAGTCTCAACGCATTTTTGACAAAGTACATTGTTTGAAGAGGTGGTCAGTATCTTTGGCTTTTGGGAAATAGAAGGTTTTTGTTTGGAATGAAGCTGTTAAGAAGGCAAAAAAGAAAAAAAAATATGCAAATCCAACAAAGAAGCTGCTGATGTTCTCAGAACAATGGACTGACCACCCCAGCGTCCAGACTCCAGCATCGTTAAATGTGTTTGGGACTGCTTGCATGGTGACAACTGCAAAATGCAGCCAATTCCTAAGACTGAACTTGAGGTGTGGCCACAGATTTGTTTGAAAAACTGAAAGTGAGTCTCCTGAAAAGAATGGAAGCTGTAATAAAGATAAAGTGTGGACACAGTAAGTGTTGAAAATACTGATATTATATTCAGTTGTTGAGATTTCTGTGCAATTTTCTGTTAAATAGATGTTTCCTGTTTCTTCCTGATGTTGATGTTTGGACTGGAAGTTAAATAAATGAAGAGTGGTCTCTATATTCCACTTAAATCACAAAAGCTAAGGCATTTCATTGACAGATTTTTGTTTGATGTGCAGTTTTGTGACTGTATGACCAAGTGATATAGACCTTAGTATCACTCAACTGCTGAGTTGGTTTCGTAGACATGGACTAAGCCAAGTCCTGGACTAAACTGCAATGTTAATGGTGTTTTACCAGTAAAATCTCATTTAGGCTTAATCTGAGTCTGAGAACCCAGCTCCAAGATATTTTATCAGTAGAGCTCTAAACAAGGGATGTAGATCATGTCTATCTGTCATTATTACCCATTAAATATGAAATCTGTTTAAAAAACTCACACTGGTCAACCATTTGTATAGCTCACAGGGGTAGTTTGTCCACTACAGAAACAAAAAAGAGGAACTGACTCAAATAAGAACCGATAGTTTTTGCTGTAGTTCATTTTCCACCTGTTTAGAGACAGCTGGAACTATCGTAACACCTATTTTACAGCTGGCTAATTGTCGTGCTTGCTAATGAAATGATATACTGCACTGTTCTGCACACACACACACACACACACACACACACACACACACCACACACACCACACACACACAACTCACAAAAATGTCCACATTTACAGCCTCTTGTAGTGTTTTTATAGCATCAAGCAAAGCTTCAGGTTTTTTCCTGAGTGTCAAGCATTAGCTATCTTGCTAACTAGCTTAAACATTAACACTAAATTGTGCTCACAGGAAAAGCACACTTTTCTGAACCTACACTTTTCACAGAATAACGTGTACAATCAAGCAAAGCTTATTTTTTCTGACAAACGTGAAAATACAAGCAAAACAATTGTTCTGTGGCTGCTAGCATAAATGGTAGTAGCATTAGCAGCCTAACTAGCTTAATGTCAGAGAACCCTACATCACAACATGATAATTCTAAAGTCAACACATCAACATACCATTCTAGCTTACGTTCACGTCATGTAGTGTTTGGTAACTTTATCTTTACCCAGAAGAGTGACGAATTCGCTAACTTGTTGTTAGCTTTAGCTGCAAGTGCTAGCAAACACAGAGGAGAGCAGTCCTGTTGGTAAAAATCATTGATGCCAAAAGTTCTGGGACTTTGTGTTGTGGGAAAACATCTTTAAAGTGAGAATAAATTCATTCTAAATGCAGGCATTCATGTGTACAAATAGGACTAGGTTCCTGCTGAAAAAGAAACATTAGGATTAAAACCTAATGCTTTTGCTTTCTAGTTGAAAATGGCTTATTTGGTTCCAATAGAGACCACTAATTTCCTGTAGAACACCTTTAGATCCCATTAGGAAACCATCTAATGCATTTAGAATCAGCTATTGGTCACCTGTTAAACCATTAGGATCTTTACATTGTGATATCAACCCATTAAAAAAGCCAAAAAACATATTATAAAACCATTAGGAACCAACAGAAACACTTAATGGTTTCTACAGGCTTTTTCAGCAGGGGTGTACAAAAAAGTGCAAATACACTATATAGCTAAAAGTATGTGGACACGTGCCCATCACACCTATGTGAGGAATAGGAAAGAACTTTCCCCAAACTGCTGCCACAAAGTTGGAAGCATATATTTGGCTAAAATATCTTTGTGTGCTTTAGCATTACCATTACCCTCCATTGGGACCCTAAAAAAACAGCACATTATCCCCCCTCCACCAAACTTTACTGTTAACACTATGCAGTCAGGCAGGTAACGTTCTCCTGGCATCCACCAAACCCGGATTAATCAGACTGCCAGATAGTGAAGTGTGATTCAACATGTTTCCACTGCTCCAGAGTCCAGTAGCAACGTGCTTTACACCACTCAAGCCGACACTTGGCATTGCACATAGTGATCTTAGGCTTGTGTGCAGGTGCTCAGCAATGGAAACCCATTTCATGAACCTCCTGACGCACAGTTCTTGCAGTGATGTTGCTTCCAGAGGCAGTTTGGAAGTGATTTTGATGCCTGTGAGCTGTAGTCTACCAAAGCAGCTTGTTTACACTAGCCACCATTTCATGCATAGAACTATAGAAGTAGTAATAATTTTTATAAATGGTCTCTCTTTCGAAACGAGGACAGCCTAAATATCTTTCCTCCAAACTCTGAGCAGTCTATTCTGTTTGGTATTGTGATGTGTGCGTCATTTGTTTCCTGAATAATTCCCCATACAGAGTTTCTCCTGCACAGTAGCCAACTCGATTTGTCCGACATCCTGAACGTTCAATCATCATTCTACAGCGTGAGTGTTGTCTCCCAAAGAGGCTCACTGCGATGATGCTCTTCCTTCTCCTTTTAATGGCTTCGGCTTCATCCATCAAAAAGCCCAGCATCTCAGCAGACTGATGTTCCTCCAGCAATGGAGAAATTAATTGCTCTGTACAGAGACTGTTATCAGCCGGGCCTCAAAAATAGCGTGGCCGTGAAACTGTAACTAAAACTTTTAATTCGATATGAGTGCAGCTCATCTTCCTTTAATCAAATAGAGCCACTACTAAGGGGCCTTGAGTGAAGTTGACTGTCTTGATGTCCTTCATATGTCAGATTAGCCTAATAGCTTTGGGATCATCTGACTGCCTTCAGAGAATCGTGACCATGCTTGTTCGCTAGTGTTACTTTCAATTTAGAGAAATGATTTCAGTGTTGATTTAGTGCAGTGGAATGTGCTTCAGTTAATTTGAAAGAAGGATAATGTCATTTTGGGTGGCTAAATTAAATAGCATTTGATTATAGCTGTACTGCTTAAAAGAATGGCTCTGTATACAATCTGAATCAAGAATGTACACTGTTAGAAGTAAAGGCACTCGTACAAAAGGTACAAGGAATATAAACGTTCCCTCAAAGGTGCAACAGTGGTTTTAAGGCCCAGTTGTGAACCTTAAATAAGTTTTTCCAGGTGAAAAGTTCATATTTGTACTTTTTCATAGCCTGATGCCTTAAACCAGAACAAAGTCTGGAGACTTAGAAAATATCATTTCAGTGGGTTATGGTACCACCTCCCGTGACAAGAGGGGTCCTGTCCCAGTGACAGTTTTGTACATTTTTTTTCTGAGGCCTTAGAAGTAACTGGACAGTGACAGCGTTTGTTGCTTTGCTCTGTACTTCTGCATATTGGGTTTGAACTGAAATGATGACCATGAGGTTATGGTACAGAGTGTAAGCTTTATTTTGATGGTATTTATCTTCATTGGTGATCCAAATAAGACTTGCAGCTCTTTTTATTGCGTGTCAGCTCCCATTTCAGAGGAGCAAAGGTAATTGAACAAAGTTAGTCTTATTTAATATGGCCATGTTTCACCAGACACTCTGCCAAGCCTGTAATTCAGGCTTTTACAGTTCCTACTCATTTCAGGGGGCTTTTTGCCTCCAGTTTTGCCTTCAGAAAGTGAAATGCTGCTCAGTGGCTACATTTTGGGTGACTGACTTGGCCAATTCCACTTTTTAACCCGCCAAAGAACATAGCTGCTTTAGCTGTAGGCCTACACTTCAGACCATTGCCCTCATATGGGGTGGAGCACCATCCAGTCCTTTGTCCCAGAACTTTACAGGCTTTTTAAGTGTGTTTTTAGCAAACCAAACTTCACATGCAAGCGCCACATTAATTGTAGATCTGTTTTTTTGTGCACTGGTCACCGACCCTGGTCCTGGAGATCTTGGCTGCATCCAGAAACTCTTGCCACTGCTCCTGTCCTCCGCCTCCTCTCGTACTCCTCCTGTCCTACCCTGGAAGAGGAATGGAGAGAATGAGTAGAAACTGGGTTGACAGCCAGTAAGATGGTGCCATGAAATCAGTTTGTGGGTCAGGGAGGACGATCAGCAGGAAAGAGCAGTAACTTTTAGGGGTTTCTGGACGCAGCCCTATGTTCCCGTGGAATCTAGTTCAAACCACAATCTGTCACACAACTCCTCCCACTAATTAACTTCTTCAGAAGTTCTTGATTGGCTGGATCAGACGCATCGTTGTTACATAAGGAGGATGGGCAGTATGTTAGATGCAGGTTGAAAATAATTTTCCAAGAAAGTAGATCTCCAGGAAAAGGGGTTGGTGACCACAAGTCTAGTGCAATGACAGCCCAAAATGATGATTCCTATGTGGTTTACCCAGTAAAGATATAAATACCCTTAATTCACAGTTTCACATGTTAACAGTAATGTTTCACTTAAATCCCATTTAAGTATACAAGGCTAACATAACTGCAGTGCAATCACTGTGTTGTTGTTTGGGAGGGAGGGTATATCCCCATCTCTGTTCTCTTTTCCCGCCCCAGAGATGCAATTAACATGCATTTTGAATCATTTTCTGTAACTGTTTTAAAATCTTTTGAGAAAACAAAAGAATTCACTTGGCAGACACCCCTCTATCTTGAGTCTGCCTTAACTGTATGGGCATGTTTTATACATTTGTTACTTTTCATGTCAAAAACATGGCAAGCTGCCATCTGCTAAAAGTGTTAAGTACCCATAACAATTCTGCAAACCATATGGTGAAGGAAACAAAACACAAGTAAAACACCAATTTTGTAAGACTAAGTTGAGGAAAACGGGTGTCCCTCAAGGTTCAATTCTGGGTCCGCTACCATACTTACAGATGGTTTAGCAACAAGTCGTTGTCCTTACAAACTGTTTTGTTTTTGTAAACAACATATGTTTTTTTTGTTTTACACTTTACTGGTGTTCATCAGTAAACGTAGCACACAATCTAGGAGGACAAATGCAAACACACACCTGTGCCGATGTGTAGATAGTGTGAAACTGGCCTTGACACAAAATAGCAGGGGGCTTTGAAATAAGGCCCAGAAACACAGTGTCCACAATTCACATTTCAGATTGCCTCAATTAGTGAGAGATTCACAGCCACAATTAAATTCAGTTCATCAAGTACATTTCATGTTACGAAAAGAGCAATGGGCCAGGTAAGCCTTCCGTGAAAGTGCGGATTTATTGCAGCTCACAAAGCTGCTTAAAATTGCTTAGTGAGGCCTTCTGTTGTTCAAAGTAGAAAGTTTAAAATGGAAATAATGGTTATTTTAATTGTTTCGACCTTCTCGAGGCTGTTGCTGGAGTCCATATAATCAAGTCAAGTTAAGTCAGCTTTATTGTCAATATTACAATATGTACAGGACATACAGAGTATTGAAATTGCGTTACTCTCAGACCCCATGGTGTAGCAATAACATTAAATAGACGGTAAACAGGAAATGTGTGAATTAAATAAACACTAATTGTAGAAAAATAGAATAATAAAAAAATAGTATAAATATAAGAAGGTCCCTGAAATTAACAATAAAGTGACAATAATCGACACGAATGTACGATTTTCTTTGCGTATATGATACAGTGACTCAGGAACATTGTTGAAATGAAATGTCTAGTGCCTCATCCTCCCAGGCTCTGTATGTTTAATCCGTGTTTGCTGTCTTTCTTTCCCAAACAAAGGGAGATTGATGCTCCAAGGCTGTTTCAAGCTCCCCTTTCATGAACGCATAATTGGTATGTGCTCTGAACATGCCTGTGTTTCTTAAGTGCCTGCTGCCGACCCCGGCTATTCAATCTCTCTTGCTTAAGGTGCTATTTTTTGTGAATTGAGCACTCCACCTAAAAACAACGTTCCTCTACAAGGATTTCAACTAAAAGTTGGTTCAAATTGAGTTTGTAGAAATGTGTTTTATAACATAAGGACTATACACTGACCACTTCATTAAGTACACACCCTTGTATCTACACTCACTGTCCATTTTATCGGCCCCACCTACCAGGTATGTTTATGTCGAGGCTGCGTGCAACAGGATCTGTCACAGTTTCCCCATTGTCCCTTTGAGTGTGCCTGTTTCTTCCCCTGTCTTGTAGCCATGTGCTTTTGTTTTGTTTTGGTTTCTTGCCCCGCCCCTTTTCCTGCCTACCATATTAGGATCCTCACCTGTTTGTAGTCTCTGTCTCCTCCCTCTCCCAGGTGTTCACTATTGTTTGTAGCTATATCAAGCCTTTTGTCTCAGTCTACGTTGCGTTACTTTTACGTTATGTTACTTTACGTTATTTTGTTACGTGTTGTGGTGATGTGCCTGCCCTACATGTGGTTTGCTCAACGTGTTTCTTGGTTTAAGGCCTTGTAGTTTGTGATTTAGTGTTGTACTCAGTATTTCTACTAGTTTGCTTTCTTTATTAAAGTTTGCTCACACTTACAACCAGCCTTATTACTGTCAACTCATGACAGGAACCTTTCAGACGGAAGCCTAACGCTGCATAAACACACACCGCGTGAGCTTGACTGCTATTTCTAACTTACTCAACTTTAATTCTGATTTAGACGTGGATTCATTCATAACACAGCATGTCAGTAAGAAATGAATGGAATTATCAAACGAATCCATCAAGAACATAGAATTAACTGTTCATCACTTCACTCGCAATAACACTCACATTCAGCAGGAACGCCACAATAAAAGTCCTGTATAATTCTACTGTTAAATGTTGGTGTACTTGACTTAACCAAACTATAAAATATTTATTAAACTCAATATGCATTCATACTAAAATATGTACTACTATTATACATCCTACTATATATTAAGTAGTTAAATTTCAAAATATGGGACACTTTCAGTCTCAGATGGCTGCTTTTAAAGCGTTAAACTCTAGAATGACGCATTTCACACCAGACCACCCGGAATGAATTTTAAACATCCCCCCCTTTCTGTACACAGAGTTCCAGTGAAGAACATTTGTTTAACCTAATCAAGACATTTTACTCATGCCAGGAGTTAATAAATGGCCTGTCAGGTTGCCCAGTTTGTACGGCTATGCCTGTTGCTTCTTTATTCGTGGTGAAAAATTAGCCGCTGTCAATTGCTAGCTTGCGCTAAGACGTGGAATACATTTAACATGGCTCATCAGAGCGTGAGTCATCCAGAGAATGACCATGACTGCAGTTAGTCCTTTGCTAGCTCTAGCAGCAGCTTGGTAGAATAGTAAATGGGTTTGAGAGGCAGTGATGAGGTTACACTGCACAGCACAACACCCAGAAGAATATGGCCAGGCTCTGAAGACAGATAGGCTAATTAGCATAACATTTCAGAGGGCACTACTCGCTAATGGCTGAGGTGGAGAGGGAATGTGTTAGATATCAAGATTCCCTGATTACTGAAAGCCTTTATATATGTACCTGAAGTCTGATCATAGTTGGAGGTCTGCTTGCCGTGCTGCTTTGTATGCCTGCGTTTGAACATGCCAATAAGAGAGATGCATCTGCAAGACCTGCTTGTCAATTTTGAAAAATGACTGACTTTTACGCTTCTCATTTGTGTGAGTCTGTGGGTGTGATTGAACTGTTTTCCTGATATCAGCGTTCCATCAAACCTTAATGACAGTGACGTCTCTCAGTAATTGCGCTCCCGTTTCACCTAACGTTGTCTGAGCAGGCTTTGGGCTTGTGCCGGGTACAAGCTATCTTTCATCGTTTTGGCTGTCTCTCTGAAAGAGATTTCAGATGTTGCTATGTATTTCATTGATATTGGGAAAAACACTGCAGTATGCGGCAACCCCATTTCCAAAAAAGTTGGGACAGAATGTAAATAAAAATAGAATTTAATGATGTGTAAATCATATAAACCATATTTTTAAAGGGAAATACTCCAAAGACAATATGTCAAATGTTAGAACTGAGCAATTTTATTGTCTTTTGAAAAATATCTGCCCAGTTTGAATTTGATGCCAACAACACGTTCCAAAAAAGTTGGGATGGGGGCCTGTTTACCACTGTGTTTCATCAGCTCTTCTTTAAACAACACTCTGTAAGCATTCGAGAACTGAGGAGACACTGCTGTAGTTTTAAAGGTGAAATGTTTTCCATTCTTGTTTGATATAGGATTTCAGCTTCTCAACAGTTTGGGGTCTATTTTTTCATGCTTTCCTTTCGAAATGCAGCAAATGTTGTCAGTGGGTGTCAGGTTTGGACTGCAGGCAGGTCAGTTTAGCGCCCAGACTCTTTCAATATGGAGCAATGCTGTTGTAATACATGCAGAATGTGGTTTGACACTGTCTTACTGAAATAATCAAGGCCTTCCCTGAAAAAGACGTTGTCTGGATGGCAGCATATGTTGCCAAAACATGTATATATTGTTCAGCATTAGTGGTGCCTTCACAGATGTGCACGTCACACATACCATGTGAACTAATGCCCCCTTATACCATCATGAATACTGACTTTTGAACTGTGCGCTGATAACAAGCTGAGTGGTCTTTAGCCCAGAGGACAAAGTGTCCATGATTTCCAAAAAGAATTTCAAATGTTGATTCATCGGACCACAGGACACTTTTCCACTTTGCCTCACTCCATTTTAAATGAGTTCAGGCCCCGAGAAGGTGGCAGCGTTTCTGGATCCTATTTATGTACAGTTTCTTCTTTGTGTTTTAGAGTTTTAACTTCCATTTGTGGATGCAGCGACAAACTGTTTTCACAGACAGTGTTTCAGAAGTGTTTCTGAGCCCATGCAGTGATTTCCACTACAAAATCATGTCTGTTTTTAAAGCAGTGCTGCCTGAGGGCCCAAAGATCATGGCCAGTCAGTACTGGTTTTTGGCCTTGTCCCTTACATACAGAGATTTCTCCAGATTCTCTGAATCTTTTAATGATATTATGTACCGTAGATGATGAAAAGCAAAAATTCTTTGCTATTTTATGTTGAGAAACGTTATTCTTGAATTGTTGCACTATTTGATCGTGCAGTCTTTCACAGAGTGGTGAACCCCTCCTCATCTTTACTTCTGAAAGACTCCGCCTCTCTGAGATGCTCTTTTTATACTCATGTTACTGACCTGTTGCCAATTAACCACCAGGTGTTTTTTTTAGCATTACACAACTTAACCAGCCTTTTGTTGCCCCCGTCCCAACTTGGAACATGTTGTTGGCATCAAATTCAAAATGTGCAAATATTTTTCAAAAACAATAAAATTTCTCATTTCAACATTTGAAATGTTGTCTTTGTACTATTTCCAATTAAATATAGGGTTTAAATGATTTGCACATCATTGCATTTAGTTTTTATTTACAATTTGCACAGCGTCCAAACTTTTTTGGAAATGGGGTTGTATATTAATATGAAATATGCCTATTATTAGATCGATTATTTAAGAGCTAATGAGCTTGAGTGCTCAAAGTGCAGTAGGGGAGCATAAGGAGCAACATAACGCTGGGCAAAAATGAACACAGACTTTTTACGTTGTTAAAGAAGCTGAAGCAGCGTGAGCTTCTGGCCACTTCACCACGTTTCCTAGCTGTGGCCTCCCACCAAAATTCAGAGCAATTCTTCAGCATTTTGAAGAGATCTGTGCCAAAGAGTGTTTTCAGGGCATGTAAGTCATTTTTCTCAACGCAAGTTTTTTTGGTTACTGAAGTGTTTGTGTAAATCACCATCTTGTTTCCTAGAACGTAGGACTGTTTAGAAGCAGCTGACACGGTCACAGCAAGCGCTTGTTAGGCTTTATTAAACCTCTGTCCTGCAGGGTCAGTTGTTACACATTGTTATAGCTCAGACACTTTTAATACACAAAGACAAATAAAGTGCATTTAGTCTTTCTGTTCCATGTTCACACAGATTTTAAGATGAAAAAGAGAAACATCTGAAAACAAGGACTTTTCCTGCTTTATCAGTATCTTTCAGATGCCAGTATTTTGGTTTTAGATAAGTATATTAATGAAATTGACATTAGCAGTTAGTAAAACTGTAGTTATTCAGAAACAGTGTTCCATATTTTACTGGTGTATGATGTTTTTATTCTCCTTCACTGGAAAATAAATCTGTCATTGATTGACACTCAGTCTCCTGTCAGTGTTCATATATAATTTGATGTGTGTGTGTATCTATCAGTTGATCTGTCTGTCTGTCTTATAGATGATAATATTTAATGCTCTATGGCTGGAAAATATCTTTGTTTTTTACAATATAGAATTATATTGAATTAACTCTGTTTGCATTGATTCATTAGACATTTCTCGCAAGTGTTAAATTGACCCTTTGTCTGTTACAGCGAATCCACCCATGGGTTAAACCGTAACATTTTGCTTCCTGTAATTTGGGTGGAACTGTACATGAACGGTAGGTGCTAGAAACAAAGTTCAAGTGTTGGTTTGTAGCAGAGATGTTTGTGTTGATTGTATAGAAACATGATTATTCCAACTTCAATATTTTTAAAGTTATTCAACAAAAACCAAAATATATTAGGTTGTGCCCCGCTCTCCCCTACTACTGCTGGGCCAGAAAGACAAAACAATATGCAAATAAAGGTAGGTTTTTAAAAATGTGTCTTATAACATTACCTTATACACTGACTCTCCACTTCATTGAGTTCACCTCCTTGTTTCTACACTCATTGTCCATTTTATCAGCTCCTCTTACTATATAGGTGCACTTTGTAGTTCTACAGTTACAGACTGTAGTCCATCTGTTTCTCTGCATACTTTGTTACCCTGTTCTTCAGTGGTCAGGACCCCCACAGGACCCTCACAGAGCAGGTGTTATTCGGGTGGTGGATCATTCTCAGCACTGTACTTTGAATGTGCCAGTGTAAAAGTTTGGTAGCACTTTCTATTATGCCTGTATTTATAGGCCATTATAAATGCGCTTATAACTTTTCATAGCTTGGTAACAATTAAACTTCAATCATGCTTCAACAGGCTTTATTTACAAGACTGTAATGAAGTCGTTGACTTATAAACATGTAATAAACCAAATTCATTACAATTACAGACTCTTCATTATAATGCCTTACAAATGGATAATGACTTGTCTGTAATAATAAAGCACCTATAATACTTTTTAACAATTATAAAAACATTATAAACACTTAAAAATGCTTTGATATTTTATGTTATTCTTTGTTATAAATCAATTATACACTACTATAAACTTTTTGTAATGTGAGATCTGATCTGATCCTGCAATAATAAGATATACAGTATATTACCGAGCACAAAAACAGTGCATTTAACATTCAAATGTGCATGACATAAAATATCAGTCACTTTACTTAAAGCATGCACTGATGCAATTTTAAATGTTGATAATTGTTAAAAAGTATTATAGGTGCTTTATAATTATGTACAGGCCATTATCCATTGATATGACATTATAATGAATATAATGAATACATTTTTGTAGAACATATTGCAGCCCTATGAGGCATTATTAGAGTTTATAAGTATGCTTACAAAGCATTGTTACCACATTACAAAGAGTTATTAGCACATTTATAGCTATTTATGAATGCAGCCTTCTTGGAATGCATTAACAAAAGTTTTTTTTAACTTTAAAATTAGTTTTATTTATTCACTGTTTGGACAAATATTGACACCCCTGTTCTTTTTCAATAACTGTACTAATAAAAACTGTCTTATCTGCTATCTTTAACCCCTTAACATTCCTGGTTTGTTTTATGCAATGCCTCATTATTCAGTAACTACAGGGCCTTCGATGCAATAGAGCTATTCTTAGATTTTAGAGGTTTGTAATAAAACTTGAATATTCAACTATTCAGATATTTGTTCATTTGGTAGGTATTTGGTTGTTATTTTTGGGATTCGGATATTCCCGTTTTTTGGCTAAATGTAGGCTCTCAATATAGGCGAACCGCAAAATGCTGTAACGTTCAGGGTTCTCAGGAGAAACTTAGATGACTCGGGGCTTAGATGACTCACATGGTGAGAGGAAACAGCCTCTCCAGCGCTGACAGCTAAAAACACAGCCCTCTGCTATACTCCGGAACACCCACCACTCCACCCATATTCAGGCTCTTCGACATAAAAGTCTTTGTATGAATGAACCTAACACAGCCCAACATAAACATTTCTTCTCTTTAAAAGCTGAACTACTTGCATTGCGGAGCGGCAACACCACAGTACATTTTGTCAGCATGTTTTTGCAAGTGGAACATCATGCTATTGCGGTGCTAGACAGCATGTATTCCCAGTGTGTCCGCAAACAGTGCCCCGCTGTATCGGACTCTTAATAGGACCACAAGTTATGCCCTTGAGTTAGACCACCTCCGTGAAGCGCTGGTAAACCAGTGCATGCATGATAGCGCCCCCTAGCCTGCAGGCCTGGTAGACGGAGTGAGGCTGTGCTATCAGCACAGCAGCTAGCCTGGAGATTCAGATTTAAAATGGGTGTCAGACACGAATTTTCTCAGCCACCCCAACATCCCCACCCCCACCACGGCCTGATGTCTTCTGCTGAATCCCAGAGCCCAAAAAATGGTATTTGGGTCAGCCCTACAAAATATTTTGATTCTGAAGAACACAAACAAACAGAAAACAGGCGCAGCTGACTGACAACTGGCAAAATCTTCAGGCCGACAACAGACGACTGGGCCACTGACTGACTGACTGACTGACTGGCGCCAACTTTCAGCACTGCACATAGTGCATGTCACGGCTATGATATAATATCATGTTCTAAAAAAATATTCTAATGTTTGGAACCTGTGGGTTCACTGGGTCCCACTCCTGTTATAAGGAGGAGGAGGCTGTTTGCTAGTTCAACAGCTAATGAGAGAGCTCATAGTGCTCAACATGGCTTCTGTTTACAGGGAAAGTCCCACACGCTAGCTGGTAAAGCCTATTAGCTCAATTTAAAGCATTGTAAAAGAAAAAATATCTGATCAGAAGTGATATCATGCCATTTCCATTTTTCCACACTCCCTGAAGCTTACAGTGCTTCACTCGCACATAATTGGATGCCCCCTCTTTTCATGATGTTAGCTGTCAGCCTTGATACATATTGTGCATATCGCTGAAATGCACAAGTGGGATATACAAGGCTGTTCAGCATTCAGTTCATCACGCAGACTCAGCAATGGACTGAGAATCGGCTCGCTCTGGCCTGCAAAGGCTTTAATCTTGCGGCTTATGTGTAAAGAGTACTGAAATTCTAACTTGGGTGAAAGTTCAGTTAGGTGTAGCGTAGAGAGAATACCTGAGGAGACAGATAAGCCCATTCCCTGTGGGAACTACTCCAGGAAAAATACTTGTACTTTTATGTGACTTTTTCTTGAACTTCTGGTTATTTTGTCTAATCTCTAAAGCTCAGTTTGGAAGTATAGCATGGTAAAAAATAAAGTAAGTCGTAGGCCGCCAACATCCGGTAGTTTTGCTGTGGAGAGACTCTGTCTATACCTTAAGCACTGAATTATGCCGACATTTTGAAATATCAGTGGACTTCCCCTTTAAGTTTAAAGCCAGTAATGTCAATGCAATGCAATTTACTTTTCAGAACACCTTGCGCTAACCATGGCATAATCTCTTCATTAATACTTAAGTGTTGCTTTATAAACCCTTATTCATTACTTATGCATGTGCTATGAGGTCACTATGTAGGCCTTCAAACAAAGTGTTACCGAAATCAGAAGTGCTGTATTCCCAATGGAACTGTAGTGGAGCTTTCAGCATCTAAAAAAAAGCTGTGAGCAACAGCTCAGCAGCTCAGGAGCTGAACCAACACAACAGAATGAAGCCCAAAACAGGAATCGGTGAAGTAGAGCATGTGACTCATTCCACATGAAAAACACAACATAATGCAACAGTAAATCGCATTTGAAACATTTTATGTGAACTTAGGGGGGATTCATTTTCATTGTCTTCAATGACAGAGGTGTGTTTTGTTTGCTGGTTTTGTCAGCTGGACCCCTCGCTTTTTATGAGCCCTGGTGCTGAGCTCTCCGGGCACCCTGAACTGAAAAAAGGACGCTATGAAATGAGTGTGTTTTCTGTGGAAGCCTGTTTACACCACTGGAGAAAAACACATAGTCATTTAGTAGCTAAGTCATAATAATGATTATAGCAAGAAGATTTTATATAATTATGACTATTATGATTATGATAATTATGATTATTAATTAATTATTTAGTATTTAGTCATTATTAATCATAATTATCAGATATTAAGTCATAATTATGAGAAAGTAAGTCATGATCATGAGATACTAAGTCATAATTATGAGAATGTAAGTTATAATTATGAGATACTAAGCCATAATTACTAGAAAGTAAGTTGTAATTATGGGATACGAAGTCATAATCATGAGATATTAGGTCTTAATTATGAGAAAGTAAGTCATAATTAAGAGATGGTAAGTCATTATTATGAGAAAGTAAGTCATAATTATGAGATATTAAGTCAGAATTATGAGATATTAAGTCATAATTATGTGATGGTAAGTCATTATTATGAGAACGTAAGCCACAATTATGAGATAATAAGTCATATTTATGAAAAAGTAAGTTATTATTATGAGATATTAAGTCACAATAATGAACAAGTAAGTCATAATTGTGAGATATTAAGTCATAGTTATGAGAAAGTAATTCATGAGATGCTAAGTCATAATTATGAGATGCTTAGCCATAATTATGAGAACATAAGTCATAATTTTGATGCTGAGTCATAATTATGAGATAGCAAGTCATTATTATGAGATACTGAGTCATGATTATGAATAATATCTCATTATTATGAAATAGCAAGTGGTAATAATTAAATGCTGTTATATTTATGTGAAAGTAAGTCTCATTGAAAACGTTCTCATTATTATGATTTACTAAATGACTATACATTTTTTTACTTTTTTGTATGTAAAAAAAGAAAAAAAACTTTTGAATATGTAGTAATAACATAAGAGGAATGTTTTTCATTTTTTCATAATTATATCATTAAAATGTAAACAAAATCATTCAGAGTGGTCTGATGTGGAACAAGCAGTCAGAATTGTTCTCAACAGTGATGATAGGAACCAGACGTCTGAGGAGTTTAAAGGGGGATTCCACCTGTATTTCAAAATTGCATAATTTAATGTTTAAGACGTAAACAGGGTTGTTCAGAGTGGTTTGGTGGGAAACGCTCCGTTCTAGAGAAACTTACCGAGTCAGAACTGTTCACAGTGGTGGTGATAGGAACCAGACGTCCACCTCTAAAAGCTCTTTACACAGGTTATTGCACAAAATGGTTTTGAATTCGCTGCCTGATGTCTTGTTTTACGATAGTTTTGAGAATACGTTAGTCTAAAAGATATTTTTAAAATCCATTCATGGAGAAGGGATGCATGCAGGGTGTCTAAAGGCAAAACAGTACCAAAATAAAACTTAATTTTAACTATTTTTTTTTACTAATTTAATGCTATTCTACCATCATTAACATTACGTAGAAAAACTCAGAAGACTCGTGTCGGTTCGCTGGTGGTTTAAGATGGTCTATATTTGTGTTGTAGACATGGCAACTCCTGGTTCCTATCACCACCACTGTAAAGAAATCTGAATACGTTTGTCTGCAATTTACAGAGCCCCGCTGGTGACATCCTATAGAAATAAAAATAATGCGTGGCCACGCCTTATTAACATGTGGAAACGAGATCCCACGCCTTACTAAGTTGTGGCCATGCATTAGAATCTCATTCCTATGGCCTACTAAATCGTGGCCACGACTTAACTATCTTGTTCCCATGGCTTACTAAGTCGTGGCCACACCAGCGAGGCTCCGTAGGCAATTAACCATTTTCACATAAAAACACTCTGAATAACATCTCAGCGACTGAGTTATGTAGAAAAATTTAGAATTTGGTGGAATTCCCCTTTAAATGAACGTAAACTGCAGGCCCCTAGTTCTCAAATGATGTTGTTGTCAGGGGGCGTGCCACGCTGTTGCCAGGGGGCGTGGCCCAAGTGAACAGATAAAACTGACCCCCAAGTTGGAGTAACGGACTTTTTTTGAATTCGAATAACGGTTATTTCTGTTTGACCGGCTCTGGTAACGAAAATTACAGTAAAAATGGAAACAAATTCTCGAAGTTTCGTCTCAAAAAGAGAAAAATAAAGGCATCCTGGCACCCACGGTGGAAGTACAAGCGTGTGAGGGCGATGAAAAGCGGTGCGAAGCGGGTCTTGCCGTTAGCATGAGCTCGGTGTGCTCGGGTTACTACACCCCGGAGAAAGCGTTCGTCCGCGGCTTCACCTGCCCCAAACCGGGCGGCGACCAGCGGGCGGCGTTCTGCTGCGGATTTAACGACATTAAATACTGCTGCGACGACCCGAACAGCTTTTTCCCCTACGAATATGGGTACATGTGGTGGCTGAGGTGAGTCTGTGAGCCCCTGGAAGGCGTACTGAGTTGTTTCTTACGAGGCTGAAGTTGGATACCTCGCTATTCGCCAGGTTCTTGTTCGCATCTTCCCGTTCCACCTTAAATGGTGAAGCAGTAACATTGCCAGAATGTATGTGCTGCACCAGTTAAGGTGGAACGGGAAAGTTCGAAGAAGAACAGGTTTTATTCCCCCGTAGTTTTGTAAGGAGGAGGTTCTGATAGGCTCTGTTTCCTTTAATAAGAATCTGCAGTTGCAGGACTTTATAATCATCAGATGAACAGCTAACATTAGTTCATGTGTTTATTTTTGTTCTTCTTTAGTGTCTATTTTAATGTACAGTCTGCTTATGTCTAAATCTTCCTCTTTTTCTCCTTTTCTCCTTCCATCCCTCCATCTACCACTGTCATTTTTCTTCTCTTATCCTGTGTCCATCTTTCTTTCCCTCTCTTCTTTCTCCTCTCCTTGTCTCACTCTCTCTGTTTCTCCCTGCCTCTCTCTGTCTCTCTGTCTTTCTTTCTTTCTCTCTCTCCCCCTCTCTTTCTGTCTCCCTTTCTCTCTCTTTCACTCTCTGTCTTTCTTTCTCTCTTTTTGTCTCTCTCCCCGTCTCTCTCTTTCTGTCTCTCGTTCTTTTTTTGTCTCTCTCTTTCTCTCTCTCTCTCTCTGTCTCTCTCTCACCTTCTCTCCCTCCCTCTGTCTGTCTCTCTCTCTCTCTTTCACTCTCTCTGTCTTTCTTTCTCTTTTTGTCTCTCTCCCCGTCTCTCTTTCTGTCTCTCATTCTTTCTTTTTGTCTCTCTTTCTGTCTCTGTCTGTCTGTCTCTCTCTCACCTTCTCTCCCTCCCTCTGTCTGTCTCTCTCTCTCTTTCACTCTCTCTGTCTTTCTTTCTCTCTTTTTGTCTCTCTCCCCTTCTCTTTCTCTCTCTCTCTCTTTCTTTTTGTCTCTCTCTCTCTCTCTTTTGTTTTGTATCTCACTCTCTATCTCTCTCTCTCTCTTTCTTTCTTCCCTTCTCCCCCTCTCTCTTTCTCTCTCTCTCTCTACCTTTTTCGCTCTCTGTCTCCCTCTCTCCGTCTCTCTCTCTCTTTCTTTTTGTCTCTCACTCTTTGTCTCTCTCTATTTCTCTTTCTCTCTCTCTCTTTCTCTCTGTCTCTGTGTCTCTCTCTTTTTCTCTGTCTCTATCTGTCTCTGTCCCCTCTTTTTTGTCCCTCTCCCTGACTCTCTCTCTTTCTCTCTCTCGCTCTCTTTTTCTCTCTCTGTCACTCTCCCCTTTTCTCCTCCCTCTCTCTGTCTGTGTCTCCTTTTCTCTCTCTTTCACTCTCTGTCGTTCTTTCTCTCTTTTTGTCTCTCTCCCATCTCTCTCTCTCTTTATCTGTCTATTTCTCTCTCTGTCTTTCTCTCTCTCTCTGTCTATTTGTCTGTTTCTTTCTCTGTCTCTCATTCTCTCTGTCTCTCTCTCTTTCTCTATTTCTTTCTCTCTCTCTCTCTCTCTCTCTCTCTCTCTCTCTCTCTCTCTCTCTCTCTCAGTGTTGGAGCTCTGGTAGGTCTCTCTATCGCTGCTGTTGTCCTGCTGGCGTTCCTCATCACTGTCTGTGTTCTCTGCTACCTCTTCATCGCCACTAAACCGAGCCGCCTGGACAGCGGCCTACCTCTCAGCGCCCCCGGTCAGTCAGACACAGACAGATAGACAGAGTGAAAAAATACTGGAGGACAAGTGAAATAGGCAGACTGATTCATTTATAGACCATGGCTCATTCAGTTCAGATATGTTGTCAGAAAATGAAACATGTAAGAACTGACAGGTTTAATCACCAGTTTTCAGGAGAAATCATATGTTTCAGCTTTCAGAGTATTTATAGTCTTAAAGGGCTCATTTCACACATTCTCACAAGGTGCAGTACTGTGGGAACACCAGAGACCACCATTCATTTATTACGTTTCCAGTCAAAATGACCATTAAGTACAAGATATTGGTTTTTCAGAGGAGATTAGATATGAGATAATCTACTGGCATTAAGAAGGAGAAAGTCAAAGGAAAATATATGGAAAAACCATGAGTTTCCAGATTTTGAGTTCAAATACTGATTAAAAGCTACAGAGAAAATGGAGAAACAACCACCTGGAAGACCTGGTAGGCACCAAAACTGTCCCCATCAGATAAACAGCACTTAAAGCTTTCATCTTTGAGAAAGAGGAGAAAATCAAGCTGCTTCAGATCTGAAAACATCCACAGGTGTTTCTGTCCATCCTTCCACTGTGAGAAGACGACTCAGCGCTGTGGGTCTGAAAGGATGTGTAGCTGTCAAGAAGAACCTCACTGAGAAAAGGAGACGGACACATCAAACAAAGAAGCTGAACAATGGACTGACCACCCCAGAGTCCAGACCTCAACACCACTGAATGTGTTTGATTACTTAAAAACATGATATTATATTTAGAATAGTTGTTGAGATTTTTGTCTAATATTCTGTTAATTTTTTCTGCTTTTTTCTGACACTGAAAAATTAATAACTTAGAGAGAAATGACTGAAGGGTGGTCTCTTTTGCACAGTGCTGTAACCATAAAGCAAAGGTCTAAGGGGCATTTCTATAGACCACTGTGGTCGTGTCATCATTCTGTAGTCGGCGCCATGCTCTTATCCCTGTATAAGGAACTCTGCATCTCAAAGAGATTTCTCTATGAGAAAAATAAATGGAGTTTTCAAAAAAATTACCTCTTTCACATCATGTTATGGTCAAAAATGTTCCAAAACTGATATGTTTTGTCCTGTGAACATTCTTCTCTCGGACATCACTGGATCTTCTAAATTCCGAGGTCAGTAAAGAGTCGAAATAAGCACAGTCAATTCACGTCATTAGACTGGCAGCCTCCTTAAGCACACATTGCCAGTGTGGTAGCGTATTTCCATGTACAGACTGAAGGCAATGAAAAGACATCAGAACAAAAGAAGCAGTTTTCCCTGCAGTTCTCTGTTCTTCATCTGATTCTCACTGAAACGTGATAGATTTGTCCAATCAGTACACAGCTTGATTTGAAAAGCACTACAAACTTACCTACACTCAGGCTAATTCAGTACAGACTCAACTTAATATCACTGCTCACCCCTGATTTAGGCTATTAACATATCCTAATTATTATTTTAATGCTAGTAACATCTTCTAAAGACATTTTCTTAGGACATTCGCCAGCTGCTTGTTTGAATTTGCCTGTTCCAATTTAAATGGTGGAGCAGCTACTGTCTGATGCCTGAGGCGTTATAACAACTGCTATGCCATTTAAGGTGGAACTGGAAAATTCACACAAGCAGCTGGCGAAAAAGAAGCTTCATGGAGAGCTGAAAGGCGTGATGTAAGCTGGTAGCTTCATTTCGGCTTGACAGCTGATTAACATTTAACTTCTTTTTGCTGTTTCACAGAATCAACAGGTCATTTTTTTGTCCCGTTTGCTGATGTATGTAATAACAAATCACAACTGGTTCATCTTTAAGATGGAAAGAGATTACAGCCTCGTAGTTTTGATGCTGGTAGTGTTTTTATAAGGAGCTTTTAGGCTGTCGAAATATCCTACCTAGAGGTTTTTTACAGGCATACCTATAAATATGTGCTACGGTGAGACATTTTGATAGGGTAGCATAACTTAGAACACTGCTGTAGCCCGCCTTACCTTCAAGTGGGTTAGGGACATCAAATTGATGCGCAGTAGCTTAGCTTGCATGTAGCAATATTAGTATTAAGACTTTTAATGACCTCGTAATTCAGAGGATCCACACAATAACACACAATAACACAAATGTATAAATAAAAATAATGCATGGCCACGGCTTGGTAAGGCATGGGAATGAGATAACACGACATGATCTTGTTCCCACGCCTTACTAAGTGGTGGCCACACCTTAGGATCCCATGTGTTAATATGGACATTTTTATCTACCACAAAACCCCCTTTCATTCTGGACATAGAGAAATCACGCTTAGACCCGGAATTCCTAATATGGGCATAACGCAGACTACAGAATGAGGCACGACCACAGTGGTCTATCACCATGTAAAATCCTACATGTCTGTCAGCCGTGTGATGTTATGGCATAATGAAAGTGAATGCCGAAGAGGAGATATGATGGTGGGAGGATTGTGACACTAAATTAAAGGCAGAGTGTCACTCAGGTGCTGTTCACTAATGTTCCTTTCATTCTGCACCAGACATTCATGTTTAAAAGCGTTGGAGAAGACGTGAGGAATAAAAGCGCAGAACGTGAACACAGGCATGAAAGCCTGGATGCATTTTTTAATTAGGTTCTCTGTATTCGGTTGGGTCGCCTCCATAGACCTCTCTCAAAGACAATGCGTCCAAATGGACTAGAGAAACATTACTGAATGCGCCCGAGTTACAAAGAGGAGCAGGCAGTATGTGATAGTGTTTGGTATGCGGATCCTTGCTCCTGGATTGTGAAACAAAATGAGACATGTTTTATTCTGAATCATTCTGTGGGTCTTTAAAGGAGGTTTATATGATGTTGTCACCTTTGCGCATTTGAAAATGAGCTGACAGACTTGTTTCTTTTCATCAATTGATGCTTAGTTATCATAGAAATCACTCTGTTGGGCATGTTTTCAGAGCTGATTGTTTCTTTTTTCACTTTTAATGTATTTTTATGTGATCAGATAAGCTTCTGACAAAGAAATACAGCTAACCTTTTGTTTTATTCAAATGGATATGCTAAAATATGTAATTTAACTTAAATTATGCTGAATACTGTGTAGATTGTCAAAGTATATTGACTTTTGCATCCATTTTTAGGAGCAGAATAGCTGTGATTGGTTAACCTTTTCAGTAACACTTTCTATGAATACCATATCTCTCAGAATCTATGGACACATTTGTAACATGTTATAATACATTTATAAGGCATTATAAACATGGCTATAAATATGTATAAAATGCATCGTACTTTATAGTCATGTTTGTAATGCCCTATGAATGCATTATAATATGTTATTAATGAATTGTTAACATTTCGCATTATAAGTAGTGTTCATTCCTTCGTAGTCATAAAGAAACACAGAGTAATGCCATGGTTTCCTTTAATAGCTTGATCTGTTATGAAATATTAGCCTATTATTAGTCATTTTTAATGCATTTCACTGTATAGTGACAGCGTTTATATATATATATATAATTATGGGTATTGATTATTAATAGATATATGATATAAACTAGTTAAAATAACAAGTTTCATTTGTAAGCTGTTTATACAGTGTGATATATTTTAGAAGGTTTATTTATGTTTTATTTATGTTTATGTTCGTTTATGATTAGGTTATGAACACTTAATATATATTATATGTATATATATATATATAACCTGGATTATCTGAACATTTCATAATGCTTTATATACACTGCTATAAAGTGTAATGCATTTTTTTTTATATTTGGTAACGCTTTATAGGAACTACATGTACATGGAGCACTCATGGCATATTCATAAACAGTACAGGAACAATCCATTACAGTTGCATAGTCATTCATTGATGGGCAATGAATATGTAATGTAATGAATTGAAAACACTTGCTTAGCATAAACATCATATGATCATGAATAAATTAAAGTCTATTCAGGGAATAAACAGCCTAAGTAGCCTAAACACTCAGCACAAGGCAAGCCGATTCAAGAGAGATCCAAATTACATTCATTGTTGTGTAAGAGGGTTTATGATCATCAAGCATCACAAGATCTAAGCAAGCTGCGATACCAACTCATACATGAAATATTCCTGTAGCATTCACGAACTGTACAGTAAAATCACAGTAATATCACATTCTCAGGATAATCACTTTATGAAATATTAATGGATATTTTATCTCATGAGTTACATGTAATGTATAGAAATATTTCAGCCATGAATGCTTTTTGAATGTTATTAAGATTAATATCAATAATGATGCATTATTGCAGGATGGAAACCTTTTGAACATCATGTGCTTTGAATCGTAGTTGTTCCCTGAAATGTTAACATATTTATGATCATATCTCTGATTGTGTTTCCAGTTCTTTACATTATATGTTCATCACTAATGAATGAATGTATTTAATGAAGGTTTAACAATGATTATGTGATAATAATGGAGTTACTGTACTGTTCATGAATACCATGATCGCTTCATGTATATGTAGTTCCTGTAAAGCGATATTAAATGTCTATTGCCACACTTTTAATGCTTTATGACTGCATTGTAATGTGTTATGAATATGTAATGTGTTTCTCAGACATGCACAAGGTATTTTCACTCTCAAAGTACTTTAAAATGTAATACTCATTTAAAAAAGTGTAAATGCATGTAAATAAACATACATTTCGCTGTTGACGGAAGAAAACCTCGTATCTCCATTTTCGTAGTTTTTCAGTGTTTGACATAATTTGAAAATACCTGTTGTTCTTTACATTGTGTGTAAATTTCATGACAAATGGACCAAAAGAAATGACCCAAAATAACTTGTAAAAAAGTCTGGTTCCATTGACTTACATTAAAAGTAAAGTAGTTTTTTCCTTCTCCTGTAAAGTTACCATTTTTAAGATACAAAGTTTTTTTCCGACAGCAGCGATATCCTGTGTTTTAATGCTGCTGTTGTTAATTTACAAAAATACAGTGTAAATTCATAAAACAAATGATCGCCTTTATTTCACAGACATTCATATTTTTTTTAACAGCTGTTCCTGTTATTACAGTAAAATACTGTATATCAGAATAAGTAGCTGAACTACTGATATATTGATGAATATTTTAAGCAACCAAAGCAATATTTTATATAATAATATAAGTAATTTATATGACTGCAACTTCACAGATTTTTACTATGATTAAGAGAACATAATTTTACTTTTAATTAACCGATTTTGTCTGGAACCTTGATGTTGGCTTTTTTTTTTCTTGTTTTTGATTTATTTTTACAGATTTTTTTTTTACGGTGTGGTATTTATATAAAGTATTACCACCTTTTCTTTATAACAAGTGATGTTTTTTTTATAACAAATGGTCATCTCTTCAGAGATTAGAGATAGTGGACTGACAGGTTTATACACCACGCTGCTCAGATGCCTCTTCAAGCTAATCTTTTAGAGCTAGAGTGCTGCGCCTTATTAGTTTACATCTCGCAAAGTGCTCTTACAGAGTGATGCTAATAGATAATAATGAAAAGCTATGAAAAAGAGACCTAACGCTTAGGAGTCGTTGGTTGCCACCTCCAGGCAAAGAGACTTAAGGAGTTTCTAACTTGGCTTTGCTGATTGATTTCTTTACATTATTTATACACTCTTGTCTTTTCTGATGCAGAGCCAGAGCCCAGTCCCGAGCCCAGCCATGCCGCCGGCCCTCAGGGTTTCCGCAGACACTTCCCAAACAGTAAACTGGACTGCGCCAACCAGCCGGCCGAGCCTGAGCGCCTCTTTCAGCGCTGCTTCGTGGCCACTGTCAGCAGGGTGAACGATGAAGGCCCTTCCTAGGATTCCATTCTGTACCTCAGGTTTTCCTTCTCATCTCTGGAGATATTGAGAGTTTTTGGGCTGGGCGCCGGACACGACTGAGCTACTGTTCGTTTGAAGATAAGTCCGTTATGTGCCTACAACTGAATGTGTCCAGTGTTTGCTGCAGCAAAGTATTGCAAGAAGATCATATTGCCAGTGGATGTACTCAACATAAAAACTCAAAGACTTTCATCATGCTTCTGCTTGTTTTCAGCGGGACGTTTGCCCCCTGGCGTTGTGGCTTTTGAGCCAAAGCTAAGTCAAGTTCTAAAGAGTCTGCTATCAAGTTGGCCTCAAGACTTTGTTTGGAAGTTTAACAAAGCTGAGATGATTAATATTCACACTGGAGATAACGCAGTTAGCACTTTGTTTTCCGATACGCACCGCAAATGCAAATTTTGGCAGTTTGCACGCCAACAGACTATCTGTTGTGAAATGCATAGTTCTGGTTCTGAAATCTGATTGGCTGAGCTGCATTCTAACACGTTGTAGAACACTTGATACACACATACTTATGAGTGCACACATTAAATGAATTCTGTATTAATGTACTTAAATATTAAGAAGTGTTTGTTGTACAGAACACAGTATTGGAACCAGAAATGACTGTGTACTTAAACCATATTAAACATTATTATACCTGACATAAGAACCAGGTTTTGTTTAACTGCGGGTAGGGCTGAACGATTAATTGTGTTTATACTGAAATCGCAATTTGAAAGACTACGGTTTTTAAATTGCAAGAGCTGCAATTTTTATTATAGTCAACGGCGACACATTGCAGGTTTTGAGTAACCTAATTACATTGAGCTTGTGAACTGCTTTTAGATGAATTCGACTAATCAAAAGCAACTAAACTTGTGACATCACAACCACTGGCGGGCTGGCACACAGTGTTAAGCGTTTGAGCCTCAAAGCAGAAAAAATATACGCTGGTCTTCTTAGGCACAAAAAAGGCCCAAACCTCAGTTTATAGAAAACAATTTATAGAAAACTTTTTCAAATTAAATCAAAACTGCAATACTGGTCAGAAAAGATGGAATTAGAAATTTTGCTAAAGTCGTTCAGCCCTAACTGAGGGGCTGATACTGTATCATGTTCATGATTACTTGACCAAAGTCTAAAAAGTTGATGAAATGGCTAAGATACATGATGCTTGCCTACTGAAAGTCCTACATTACAAAATTCTAAGGTTATATTTACCACTCATTATCACGCCAAGTCAAAATGAACAGAAATGCCGTGACTGAGACTAGGACTGAAAGATTAATGTTGTTGTTAATGATGTTTTATATTGAAATCACAATTTTACGAGAGCACAATTTTCAAATCACAAGTGCTGCAATTTTTTAAATTGTAGTCTATATTGTCAGCGACGTTGTCTTAAGTTTTAAGTGGGAAACTGAACCTAATAACACAGCTTGTAAACTCCCTGATGAATTAGACCAATTAAGGTCTACCACTCCTCCATGTGTTGTGACATTACAGCTTACTAGCAGTCTGGCACACTGCATTCAGGGGTCAAGCCTCAAGCCAGAAAGGGTGGATGTTCTGGTCTTCTTAGCCAAAAAGACCCTCATTTATAGAAAATAATTGCAATTGAAAGTCACAATTTTAGTCAGAACAATCACAATTTGATATTTTCACCAAATTTTCATTCTCCAAGTCGATACCTTCCTCAAAAATGTCCTGACTGAGGCAGCTTTGGCTCAGTGTACCTCAGTAGCTCTCGTCTGTCCACCATATCCTTTATGATTTTGCATTACCTTGTGTCATTAACTCACATGCAGTGCATCACACTTTGTCTTGGAGAACATGGGCAAGAGAAAGTGCTGTCTTATTGCTGGAGGATGTTTGCATTTAATGTTGTACCTGGTTGTGCCATCATCCTCTCAAAGTGCTCCCGGACACCACTATTTTTAGCCATGCGCTTCATTTTTTAGTAGGCCTGTTTAACAGAACCAGTTTTCTATTGTGCAATTAAGCGTACAACTCAGAAATTTACCAAGTATTGGCCCATTTTTCTTTAAAAGCTACCAAGCTTTAAAATGAGCTATTTTTCATTGAAGCACTTCACTTAAGATGATAACTAACTATTCAATCATTCTATTAACCCCACAGCTAACATCATCACAGTGCGAGTGTGCTATTTCAGGGTAGGTTTGTTACAGGACTGGATTGGATTTTCTCTCCAATATCATATATATTTTCTCTCCAATATATATATATATATATATATATATTTTTTTTTATTTATTTGGTGCATTCACATGATTGCAATTTATTATATATATATATATATATATATATATATATATATAAATAATAAATTGCAATCATGTGAATGCATCAGTCAGAGAGCTCACAGTTCTATTTGTGGTGTTTATATGAGCAGCTTTTTCTATTTTATTTTATTTTTAAACGTATTTGAGGCATCAGCTCTTTCACAAGGCTTTTCAAAAGCACAAAATCATTATTATTTATTATTATTATTTATATAAAATGTTTCAGAATCAGAATTGGGGGCCAGATTCACAAAAGCTGTCATAAGAAAAAACTTACAAAGGTAAGACAAACCCTAAAGTGTTTGGTAACACTTTACTGTAGGGTACTGTTCATAAGGCTACATGACACCTACATAAGCTTGTCATGACAACTGATATAACCCTACATAAATATTGATAACTGCTTATTCCAATAGGTGTCATCTGTCATAAAGACCACATTAGCTAACTTTGATCAAAACTGGCAAATGTAACCTTTATAGCGAATTACACCTGTTGGAATAAGCATTTATAAACATTTAAGTAGGGTTATGTCAGTTGTCATGACAAGCTTATGTAGGTGTCATGAAGTCTTATGAATAGTACCATACAGTAGTGTTACCGAATGTCCTTAAATGCAATTCTCAAGAAAAAAAAAAATTCTCAGATATTCTCTTAAGATAATCTTAATTACTTTCTTAAGATTTCCTTAAGAAAATCTTCATTGTTTTCGTATGTATGCTTTTACCATGTAACATAAACGATGTGAACAAGAACTAGAGGTGATGGTGGAAGAAACAGCCAACAGGAAAAAATCCTCATTGGAAAATACGATAGTTGTGGGGTGACGGACGAGGATAGGTAGGAGGAGCAGAAGCAGCGTCCAAGATAAATTTAGATGCTGACCTTGTCGACTCTTACAGCCTAAGACAAGTGTGAGACTGTCGTAAGGTTAAGAGAATATTTAAGAACATAACATTCAGTTAAGAAAAGACAATTTGAGTTATTTGAGGAATAACAATTTGAGAAGATTTATTAATGTGAACTCGTTTACATGGTATTTCATCAGGATTTCAGAAACAAGGTTGAATTTAATTGGTTGTGTTGTTGCATATCTGCCAATCACGGAAAACAAACAAGTGGGTGAAAACTAAGAGTAGCAACGTTATGTTTCCTGTAATCTTTTTGTTTATTATCACTGAAGGCTGCCAATAATTCCTGGCTTTAGTGTATGAGAGTTAGCATATAGCAGAAATGCTTTGGCTCAGTTACAGTTCTATCTGATGGTTAGAAGTTATTAGCTCTTATTGTATCACCATTATGATTCAGTATGATTATGACCATAATCATACGAGTTTGAGCAGGAAAATAACCAAACTGTCCAGCAGTCCGGCCCTCCAGGCCTGGGATTCTCGCCCTTGGTTTGAAATATTAGAAGGTCTTGGAGTTACAGTCCTGTGCAAAAGTTTAGGCAGCCCTGGTCAAATCAAATGTGTTATTGATTTTGTAAGTGTAAATAAGTGAACACATCCTCTACAGAGAAAACACTTCTGCACATTTTAATGCACAATTACTGTTTATTTACTTTACTTACTATGTGGGGAAAAAATGCATAAAATGTGACCTATTTTTCTAATGAGCTCACCGGACAAAAAATTAGTCACCATGTGTGTTTAAGGTGGGAGTAACTTCAGGCTCCTGCAGATGGCTATAAATACCTTCAGGGTGTGTGACGGAATTCATAGATTGAGAAGAGGTGGTACAGTGCAGTGAATGTCAGCAGATGTCAACGATTGGCAAAAAGGAGTGATTGTTTCTTGTTCGTGTCAAAGGCCACAGTGTGAAGGAAGTAGCTGAATTTGCAGGTGTATCAAAGCGTACGGTCATACAGGTTGACCAGCAGTGGCAAAAAATACTAGTCTACTCATTAGAATTGTGGCCTGAAAGATGGAACTGACTGACAGGGACCACTGACGTGTTTCGCGCCTTTGCTTCCAGGCAAGAACTGCTTCTGGAAGTCGATGCAGGCTCGGTGTTGTGTTCATCATAGACCTCAGGAAGCCTTCAATGAGGACAAGGTGTGGTTCAAACTGGAGGAGCTCTGTGATGTTCTGGGGTGTTTTAATTACGCAGAAATGGGTTCTTTGGTTGGGGTGACAGTAAATTTGTACCGCAGTGCCGACACTGAGCTGCTGGACAACCAGGTTTTGCCTTTTAATCATCATCTTACAGAGGAGCATAACATTCCTATCCCTGTATTACATGGTGATGATTATCGCGTTCACAGGGCTGCAAATGTGACTGATTGGCATGATGAACATTCAGGATCATTCACACATCTGGACTGGCCCGCAAAATCCCCAGATCTGAAGCCTCTTGAAAATCTGTGGGGCTACCTGGAACAGCGAGTATCCATGAAATCTGGCCGAACTGTGCAATTCTTTGACGCAAGAGTGGCTGAACGTTGATGTCGCCTACATCAGAAACGTATTGCATGCACTATTAGGTACGTTTTAGTCACGGGACTAATTTTCTGTCCGGTGAGCTGATGTTAGACCAAATAAATAGTAACTGTGCTCTAATAATTTGCAGAAAAATGCCACGTTTAAGTTTGTTTTCTGTAGAAGAAGTAATTTTTCACTTTGAAAATCAACAACATGATGAGCACGGGTATTCAAACTTTTGCATGTGGTGTTATGTGGGACCAGTTAATATAAAGTTTACGTAAAGACTATCCTGAGCATGTGACCAATCACCATTTCGACCTGCTTCCTGCATCTTTCCGATTGATCACCTGCATTAAGTTATTAATGTCATAATACTGCGACACAGATCAGACAAAATCAAAACAAATAACTGGCCGATTCTAGTCTTGGCCAATCATGCATGTTTGAGGGTTTTCAGTGTTCAGTCTTTTATCTTTAAGTGAAAGTCCTGCTCAGCTGGATTTTGACTGAAGAACTACTTTGGCCTTTTTTCCTTGCCAAACTCTTGCCTTGGCTTGACGTTTTGTTAGTAGCATAATGTTTTATGCTGGGGATAAAACTTGAAGTTTCAGCATGATGCAGGGTTTATAGCCACCCTGTCATTCAGAGCACACACATGTGTATTGTCTGTACTCCTGAGGCTGCAGGTAATCAAAGTTGTTTTTAAGGCTCGAGTTACAGCTTTTGTACAGTCATCAGCCGTAGTTGTTGCTTTTCTGCCAGCATCACTTTTCCTGATTGCAACGTACACCATGTATATTTCTATCATTTTTTAAAGATATATGTTAATGTGTTTTCTATGTATGTTTCTGATTGAATTGTTCTTATCAAGCATTTACATGCTTTTCTTCTCAAACACTTCAAATGAAGAAGCTGCTTTATGCATAACTAGCACCACATCCAGGAGATATGTGACCAAAAACTGAGCTTTATTCTCTCTTAGCTCAGTCGAAGGTGTTCTGAAGACAACTATAAATTATGATGTGTATATTTAATAAATACATGACACATATCAAATTATTCAGCAGTGCCTCTTTTATGTGAAACAATTTTCAGTGCATCCATATAAAATTCATTTTAGTTTTTTTTTTTTGCCTCCAAAACTTTAAAAATGTCAGGTGTATATAGTTATATACAATTCTAAATGAAATTGTTTGGCATGATTTTATGATTGAAAACTTTAAAATAAAACACGTTGCAAAATAAGTCAATTTTAAGTATACGTATAATATATAACATTAAGTATATATCGCTCTTGTCAGAAGAAAACCTCATATCCATTTTTGTCATTTTTCAGTTTATGACATAATCTGAAAACGCCTGTTGCCCGTTACATTGTATGTAAATTTCATGAAGAATGGACCAAAAGAAACGGCCAAAAATTATTTGGAAAAAACTCTGGTTCCATTGACTTACATTAAAAGTAAAGTAGGTTTTTTCCTTCTCCTGTAAAGTTACCATTTTGGAGATACGAGGTTTTTTTCCAACAACAGCGATATATATATATTATATAAAGTATATATAAAGTGGATTATCTGATATCTAATCTCCTCAAAAACATTTCTTCTGCTTGATGTTTTAACTGAAAATTAAGTGAAGTATGGTCTCTGAATTTGCACAGTACTGTAAGTGCACAATCAGACTGTAGCTCTGTTGCTGCACAGTTTATCCCCCGCTGTACCTCATTCATCACTGGTCAGTTTCTGACCGCAGGATTGCTGTTATTGACGTTATCTGGTGGTTCTCATTCTCAGCACAGCAGTGACACTGACATGGTGGCGTGTGTGGTGCTGGTGTGAGTGTATCAGACACAGCGGTGACGCTGGGGTTGAGAGTGGACCACCATCCAAAAATATCCAGCCAAGAGCAGCTCAGAAACTGGCCACTGATGAAGGGACAGAGCAGTGGGCACTAACCATCCCTGTGGAGATCTACTTTTCTGCTTCTCACGTGGTGACCCCCTTACTGACCCCCTTACCGCACTAATGCGTCTGATCCAGCAAATCAAGGGTTTCTGAAGATGTTGTGGAGCTGGTGTGATTGTGGTTAGAGCTCGACTCAGTAGGAAGGCAAATCTCCAGAGCATGGTTGGTGACCGCTGAGCTGGACAATGACTGCACAAACTGTACGTCAACAGATCAGCTACCGTCTCCAGTAAGATGGAGCTGCAGGTAAGGCTATTTTATTGCAGTGTCCGACTCTGCTGGAGATCTGAGTTCCAACTTACTAAAAAAAGATGGTTCTTCAAAGAGAGAACCATTGATGTAAAGAAAATGTTCTATATAGAACCATGAACGCTCAAAGACCCTTTGCAAGGGTCTTTTGCATCATGAAAGGGTTCTTAAGTATGTGCTGTAGATGGTTCTACATATAACCTTTTTGGAAAGGGTTCTATATAGCACCAAAAAGGGTTCTGCTATTGTCGCGATGTAAGCTTGTAAGAATAGATGAAGGTTCTATATAGAACCCTTTATAGCACATTCTCCATCAATCTGAAGAACGCATTCGCGATGCAAAGAACCCTTTAATCATGCAAAGGGTTCTTTAAGTGTTCTGCCCCAAACTCCAGGAAGGCAGTACAGTGGAAATGGTGCCATTTTCTCACTTTTTGATGCATCGCTCTTGAAAAAAGATGGTTCTTCACGGGTTCGTTAGTAAAGTAAATGGTTCTGTATAGAACCATGAACACTCAAAGAACCATATGCATGCCTAAATTATTCACTGCATGGTGAAACGGTTCTTCAGATCGATGGAGAGTGAGTTGTATGTGGTTGTACATGGAACCTTTTTGAAAAGGGTTCTATATAACACCAAAAAGGGTTCTTCTATTGTTATAATTTCAAGCTTGTATCGATAGAAGAACCCTTTTGGGTGCTATACAGAACCCTTTTTAACAAGGTTCTGTATAGAACCATCTACAGCACATTCTCCATCAATCTGAAGAACCCTTTCATGATGCAAAGAACCCTTTAATCATGCAGAGGGTTCTTTAAGTGTTCAGCCCCAAACTCCAGGAAGGCAATACAGTGGAAATTGTGCCATTTTCTCACTTTTTGAGGCATCGCTCTTAAAAGAACATGGCTATTCACAGGTTCTTTAGTAAAGAATATGGTTCCATAGAGAACTATGAACACTCAAAGAACCATTTGCATGCTTAAATGGTTCTTTGCATGGTGAAATGGTTCTTCAGATCGATGAAGAATGTGTTGTAATTTGTTTTATACAGAACCTTTTCGAAAAGGGTTCTGCTATTTTTAATAACACCAAGCTTGTAACAATAGAAGAACCCTATTTGGAGCTATATAGAACCATATACAACACAACTTAGTTCACTGGTATTTAGAACAGCTTCATTGCGAGCAGGCCTTCCTTCATACCTGCACTCAGAAAAACAGAACCCACACTGTCCTCTCCTGGACAGAGAACAGAAGCACAGCTGGAAAACTGACCAGCGTTAATCCACATGTGGCAGCTTGGTCAGTCTCATAAAGCAAAGCGGAGTGAGACCAGCTAAGCGTACTGCATTATAGAGTGTTTATAATGATGTTATTATAATCACAATTCAAAAAGCAGAGAAGAAATGTGCTAAAATGGAACATTTACACGTTTAAGGGCCACTTATACAGACTAATTAAACGGTTATAAAAGTTATTTATCAACTGGCCTCTGCTGGAATGCGCTGCTCCTCCTTCAACCTTTGCTCAAGACATTTCTATAGCAGCCTAATGTCTGTGCTACTGCGCTGAAGACGCTCTCCAGCCTGTCCTTCACACTGTGCCGGGAAATTCACTTCATTTGAAGTGTTTCTGATTCTGGATTGTAGCTGTAGCCGTTCGGTAAGCACTTGATTTCTGACGTTTCATAAAATGCCGGTGTGATGTCGTGTAGATGTTAACTATCATTCAGTGTGGCTCACATGATGGTCATATGACTTCTGTGAAGAACTCATGGCTGTTTTTCAGTGGAAGACGACATGAAAGCTATTCAGTACAGCTTTACTGTTATCAGCGCTTGTGTCAGTTGTAACAGCGTCAGCCGTGTTCAGATAATCTGATACTCCTCTGATTTAACCATTTCAGATAGAATGAATTCTTAGACGTCCATTTAATTAGGGAATGTCCACTGACTTTTTTGGAATTTCTGTATAATTCAGCGGTTGAGATGTAAACGAAGTCGTTCAGAGTGTTTTGTTTTAAAGTTCGTTGTAGAAAACATTGAGAACTTCTCTGACTCAGATTTCTTTACAGTGGTGGTGATAGGAACCAGACGGCACCATGACTACAACACAAATATAGACATTTTATTTACTATCCAAAACCACCAGAGAACCTACACGAGTCTTCTGAGCTTATATATGTAATGTTGATGATGGAAAAATAGTCATAAATCTGAAAAAGTAGTTTAATTTGGGGGAGTTTTTTTGCCTTAGAGCAAGCTGAGTGTATATCTTCACCATGAATGGCTTAAAAATGACATTTTATGCCAAAGTCTGAACTTAAAACCATCGTAAAAAACATTCGTCAAGCATATTCTTAACCGTTTCATGTAGTAACTTTCTGTGAGGGAGCTTTTAGAGGTGGACGTCTGGTTCCTATCACCACCACTGTGAACAATTCTGACTCTGTAAGTTTCTCTAGAACAGAGAGTTTCACACCAAACCACCCTGAATGACTCTGTTTACATCTAAATCATTTAATTATGCAGAGATTTTGAAAAAAATCTGTGAAATGTTGGCTTACTTCTCATTTCTTTGGGAGCCCATAAAGTGTTAGCCCATAAAACTGTAATAAAGTTGTGAATTTTTACCTTTTACATGACTTACACTGTCATGACATTTTTAATCATACTCTTTGAGTTAACGTGTTAATTTCCCATAAAACCTGTTGGACTCATTTGAAAATGACAGATTGAGAATCGCTGTGTTGCTCCCTCTTAACAGCTTGAACTGCTTAAAACTAGCATTTATCATGTTGTTCATCATGTTCTGTAATATTGCATCCCTCAGCCTCACCAGTTTGACAGAATTCATGGCTTTGTTTCCTTTTGTGTTCTCATCTATCAATGTTCTCTAACTTCAATACCCAGCGTGCATTGCACAAAGACATCATACAACCCAGCGGCAACAAAGAAAGCCTGACTGCTAGCGTAGCCACTGATGTAGAGGCTAATACGTACAGATTTAACTGTCTAGCTGTAATGTAAAGTTCCTTCCTCCTTCAAGATACGTCATCAAAAAGGGGGTCTCCTAGTCTTTAAACCAGACATTCTCACTCTAGAGCTGCGGTCACTAACCCTGGACCTGGAGATCTACCTTCCTGTGGAATCCAGGTCCAACCACAACCTACCACACCTGCTCCAGCTAATTAACTTCACCAGAAGTTCCTGATTGGCTGCATCAGATGCATTAGTGTTAGGTAAAGGGGGAGGGGTATGTAAGATGGTGGTTGGGACTAAACTCTGCAAAAGAGTACATATCTAGGAAGAGGGTTGGTGACCACTGCTCTAGAGCAGGCATGTCAAACTGGGGACGTTCCAGGCCAAAGTGCTGCAGATATGAAGTCCTTGCTAATTAGCTGACGAGCTGAATCAGGTGTGTTTAATGAGGCAGTGTGCTGAAGTCTGCAGTGTTTCAGCCTGTGAGGACTGGAGCCTGACACATGCGGGAGGCGAGATTCGCAGCTATGTTCTTTCTCTTTTGGTGACAGGGCATCATGGGCAATGTAGGCAACAGTGCCTGGCTACTTCTGGGCCTGTGTTTTTGGGTGGTTATCACTGCATGTGGATGTGCACCTTCCCCGCACATAGAAGACTCTTCAAACCTCCAGGAGCATGTAGGAGATACTGGTTGGTGGAACCCTTTGCAAAATGGCCAATCAGAAAATGTCAGATATATTACACATCTTTTTTTCCAAATTATTCTAAAACAAAGGCACATCAAGGCTCATTGATTTGGCTCAGAAATGTCTTAACTTTGTTCTTTGTTCCTTCCACTGGCAGAACAAATGCAGAGTGAGAGCCGTCTGGGACGATTACAGAGGAAACTGCTGATAGAGGATGATGAACCTTTGAACATCAATGCAACTCTAAACGGTAAAGAATTCATATCTCAGTGATTCACTGATTGCAATGTAAACAGAGTGATTCAGAGTGGTTTGGTGTGAAATGGTTCAGATGTCTTTACAGTGGTGGTGATAGGAACCAGGGGTCGCCATGACAACAACACAAATATAGACATTTTATTTACTATCCAGAACCACCAGCGAACTCACATGTGTCCTCTGAGCTTTTATATGTAATGATAATGATGGTAAAATAGTCATAAATCTGAAAATAATACGTTTTCTATGGGGACTATTTTGCCTTACAACACCCTGAATGTATCCCTCCACCAAGAATGGATTTAAATACACATTTAAATACACATTTCTGCCTCTGTCAGTTTCTCTAGAACAGAGCGTTTCACACCAAACCCCTCTGAATGACTCTGTTTGCTTAATCATTTAATTATTTTTCACATTTTGAAAAATCTGTCCAATAAAGTGAGAAAAATCCCTGCAAAGGTTTTATCATCGTAAAACAGCTCTGTGCTAATCCTTTAGGCATATTTGGCTTCAGCACTCAGCTTCGTCATCATCAAAGTGTCTTCCATGGTCTGTAGAGAAAGTTTTCCCTGAAGAAAATAATAATTTGACAGTTTTTTTTTTATTTGGCCTGCCAGAAAATTACCCTGATTCTGCCCCTCACCCAGCGAGAGAAAAGACATATTTGTGTACTGTATATAACTTATTGAATTCTTTTTTTTTCCTGTTACTTAGTAACAAAATATAGTATTATTAAATCTAGCCTGTCCAGGGTGTATCCTGCCTTCCTCCCAATGACCACAGGCTCCAGCACCCCACGACTCAGAAGGATAAGTGGCTTAGAAAATGTGTATGTGTGTATTAAATCTATTTTTTCAAAACTTGATTTGTATATTATTTAGTCTTTTTAGCCCTCAACCCACCAAAACATTGCACTATGACCCCCGAGACAAAACATTTGGTCTAAATTAGTAGAAACATTTAGTCACATGTCGACTTGTGGTGGCCTGGGAGTCGACCTGAAATCATAACTGGCCATTTTCACTTTGTTAGTTTATGTTCCTGATCATATGAAGCACAATTTGTCATTTGAAAGACAAAATCTCTGTTTTGTGGAAGTGTAGTGACTCATGCCTGCCTTTAAATTGTCTTCTGATTTTTGATTACTTCACTGTGCAACAACAGGCGGGGCAAAATAATATTAACCAATAATATTATCACCTCCCTCACCTGCCACACCCACCTATCATGGAGAGGAGGCACTCAGAGACCCTCCCTCTTACAAATCAGATCAGAAAACAAATAAAAGTCATAAAAGAGCAGCTGTGTCATCAGAACTCAGCGGTGTATAAATGGATGTATTTAACATTATTATTCTTTATGCTTCTTCTGTTCTAACTCAGCCTCCAACTCCGAGATATCAGACAACACCAGCTCCAGTCCATGGCCAATACTGCTTGGCCTGCTGTTCTCCGTGCTGTGTGTGGCCATTGTGATCGCGCTGGTCGTCAAGTTCCGGATCGTCCAGCGCTTCTTCGGCGGCTACAACGAAGCTCTTCTGCCAGAGGGCGACACGGCCAGCCAGTTCAGCCAACCTGGGACCCTCACTGGCAACTTCCCTGCCCACAGCATGAGGGAGAGGCAGGAGTATGGGGGTAACCATGACGACGACGACGACGGCTTCATCGAGGACAACTACATTGCGGCTGGAGGCAAGGAGAGGGCAGAGAGAGAGGAGGAGCAAGAGGAGGTCACGGACGAGGAGAGCGACGATGAACTGGACATCCACTTCTCAATTGATTGAACTCAGGGACTGTTTAGTTAAAGCGGAATTCCAGTGATTTTTCCATTTTCCACAATAATTGAATGGTTAAGATGTAAACAGAGTCGTTCAGAGTGGTTTGGTGTGAAACGCTCTGTTCTGGAGAAACTTACTGAGTCAGAACTGTTCACAGTGGTGGTGATAGGAACCAGACGTCCACCTCTAAAAGCTCCCTCACAGAAAGTTATTACAGAAAATAGTTACTAAAGTGCTGCCGGATGTCTGAGACTTTGTTTCACGTTAGTTTTGCAATAAAGTTTAGGCCTAAAACTTACTGTTTTATAGAATCCATTCATGGTGGAGGGATACATGCAGGGCATTGTGAGACGAAATAGTCCCCAAAGAAAGCACATTTTTTTAAATTTAACATTATTTTACCATCAATATTACATATAAACACTCAGAAGACACGCATACGTTCACGAAGGGTTTGGGTAGTAAATAAAATGGCTATATTTGTATTGTAGACATGGCGACCCCTGGTTTCCATCACCACCACTGTAAAGAAATCAGTGGTGTAGGAGTCTCTACAATCGGCAATTTCACACCAAACCACTCTGAATGACTCTGTTTACATCTTAACCATTGACTTATGTGGAAATTTGGAAAAATTAATGCAATTCCCCTTTAACGTTTCTTTCCTATGTTCACTTTAGAGCAGACTTGTGTGTCAATGAGCTGCTGTTTTACTGTATAGGGCCAACACTTTTCTGACCATTTATCCATTTATGTGATCAAAGATAAACATTAGCTAAGAAATCACAACAACACTGCTACATAACATACATGTATGCAGCCTAATAATCTGTTAATAGTCAGACCATTAGCTCAATTGGAATAGAATACGTCCATGTAAACACCATGTAAACACACAGAAGCTATTATTCTTCTATTTAACAGATTATTTACAGGATTACATTCCTTGTTCAATTGGATAGAAATTCCGAAGGGCCTCAATTGGACTAGTCTATTCCAGTTGAGGCCCTTTGGAATTTCTATCCAATTGAACAAAGAATGTAATCCTGTAAATAATCTGTTAAATAGAAGAATAATATCCGTGTAAACGCCTGTATCTGATTACATTCCCTGTCAGAAAGTTTAAGTACATTCTGATCATGTGCGTCACGTCATAGTGAAAGTTTATACCGTTCAACATGGCGGAGCAGAAACTGGTCTGCAGAGGAGACGAAGTTCATGCTCTGATCTTTAAAAGACGGCGGTGGGACGGACGTCCAGCTTATGTGTCTCAGAACACGACGTCTTCCTCTCGGCCTTCTTTAATAAGGACATGTGAAGGACGTTTTCCTGAGTCTGACATCATTTTAAAGCAATTAAAAACACAAGCGCTGCTCACTGCTGCTCGTCTCACTCTGACTGGACTCACGTGATGCTCGTTGTCATGGTAACGTCAACATTAAGTCGTTCTCTAATCATGCGCGTCATTTTGGACTGGATTACTTGTAATGAGCATGTAAACAGAGATTTGCCATCAGATTGTTGAGTAGAGTGAGAATAAACACCTCAGTCTTAATCTGTATTCGGAATGTATTCAGTCGGATTGGCAACAGTCTTTGCATGTAAACACAGCCAGTGACATAACCAGGCCATAAACATGTCATGGCAAATGACATGTTTATGGCCTGGTTATGGCTGTTTTATAGCAGCGTCCAAGTAAAGTGTTGTCCAAACCTCAAGGTGATGCAAAGGCTAAAGAAAGTATTTGTTACTGTAGTTTCACTTATTTTCAGCAATCAGGATTATTTTTCAGCGAGAATATCAGGTGAGGAATCGACCTTGTTCCACAGCTGCATTTCGGTCCGTCACATTTAGGTCCTTTTTTGGGTTTAATTTCATTCGGTTCTGCTGGTTCAGCTGCTGGGCTGCTTTACTATCAGTCACAACTTTCAAATTTTAACATTTTTCTTTTGATTTTCATACTTTTGCATCTTTTATTTTAACTTTTGATCTTTTTCGTTTTATATTAGACCAAAAGAATCACAAAAAAGAGAAGAACAGAGCCTAACAAGTGTCAGTTACATGCTGATAGATGCTGGTTGTAGCTATGGAAAGTATCTTTGTGGCCAGTACATGATTGAGTTCCTTAACACAGTATGGTTTTACACAGACTAACCTTCAGTACTGTACGTCACATGATCTGGAGTTAATTACAAAACTTGTCCACTAGAGTGCGCTGCAACTTATGACAAAGAATGAAAAAAGAAGAAGACTGTTCATTTTATCAGCTCCACTGACCACATAGTTTCACTTTGTAGTTCTACAGTTACAGACTGTAGTCCATCTGTTTCTCTGCACACTTTATTACCCTGTTCTTCAGTGGTCAGGACCCCCACAGGACCACCACAGAGCAGGTACTATTTGGGTGGTGGATCATTCTCAGCACTGCAGTAACACTGACGTGGTGGTGGTGTGTTAGTGTGTAGTGTGTGTTGTGCTGGTCTGAGTGGATCAGACAGACCACTGCTGCTGGAGTTTTTAAACACTGTGTCCACTCACTGTCCACTCTGTTAGACACTCCTACCTTGTCAGTCCACCTTGTAGATGTAAAGTCAGAGACAATAGCTCGTCTGCTGCTGCACAGTTTGTGTTGGTCATCCTCTAGTCCTTCATCAGTGGTCACAGGACGCTGCCCACAGGACGCTGTTGGCTGGATATTTTTGGTTGGTGGACTATTCTCAGTCCAGCAGTGACACTGAGGTGTTTAAAAACTCCAGCAGCACTGCTGTGTCTGATCCACTTGCACCAGCATAACACACACTAACGCACCACCACCATGTCAGTGTCACTGCTGGACTGAGAACCATAAAATATTATATTATATTATATTATATTATATATATATATATATATATATATATATATATATATATATATACACAAATTTTCGAAATACTTAAGAATCAGTGAAGTATTTTCCAGCCTTGAAACTCATCTGCTCTTTGTGTCTCTGTGCCTCTGTTCTCATATCAGACTGTAGTTTCCTGGTTTTGTCCAGCAGGGGGCGCTGTGACCTATGAAAAACAAAACAGTGTGACCAGAAAAAAGGGAGCTTGCTGGTGAAAATCCAAATATGTTGTGAGATTTATCTCCTCTTATTACTTTTGTTGCTCCGGCCTACTAGACGGCACAACAGCTAGTGAAAAGAGTGACGGAGAAAAGCTACTGAAGAAAAACATTTTATGAATATTTTACTGAACACAAACACACATTAGCCCTGTTTCAGTTCTTTTTAGAGCCTGACCCCACCCTCTTCAACTCACCACTCGGATGTGCATCACACCTGTGTTCCAAAAGTGGTCGCTGGTTGCAAAAGTGGAGGAGGGGACAGTGAGGAGCGGCTTACTCAGACAGAACACACGCTCAGCTAGGTTAGCTTCAGTGAGCTAATCAGATAGCCATGCAAACACAGGCATGGTGTATATAATGTGTGTGAGTAACTGCTTTATCTGGCTATGAACAGCACAGCTGAGCTGTAGTGCCTTTCCTTTTGTTATTGTTAGCCATGTAGCCTTTAGCATGCTAGCGAACCAGCTGGCAGAGTACAGTGATGAAGTCGTATCAGCTGAGTTGGGGCCGTGTTACGGAAAATCCTGTAGTCTGAGATCATATCTTATCTGCTTTGTTGTCGTGGCAACTTCAGTTAAGACTGAATTTAGGACAAAAGCCGTAACGGTTCTTAAGTCTATAATCTCATCTTATTTCCAGATAAGAAAACGGTTTTACAGAAACATCCTAAGTTGGCAAAATATCCTAAATATTTTCTTAACTTTAAGATAAACTTAAAAGCTTAACTTCTGTTTTAATCGTCTGTTTCTATTATTTTGTGTTGTGAGAGGCAGCAGCGTTCACTATAACCAGCATAATGACGCTACATTGATCTACACCGAAAACGCTGCTTTCACTGTGAGATGATTTTCTTTTCTAACTCTGCGTTTTAAAGATCTCAGACGCTGCAGACTCGATCTCCACCGCCCCTCTGATCACCTTCGTGTGTTAATGTTGATGATGAAATATTACAGTGATGGTGGTAAATAATGAGGAGACGGAGCTGAACGTGTGTCTGTTTATTAGGAGGAGTAACGTTAGCGCGCTCAGCTAAAGCGTTTGGGAAATGGAGACTGAGACTGTGGAACAGTAAACAGCAGGGGGCGCTAACACAACATTCTTAACTCTCAGTTTATCGCGCTTTAGTTTTGTTTGACTTTCTTTACACCAATAACGGTAGCAAACGTTAGCTGTCTGGCTAACCTGATTACGTGTTTACCTTTCAGCTGTGCGCATATGGTCGGTTGCTAGGTAACAGACATGACAGTTGATTGTCAACTTCAGTCAAGAAAGTTAAGATTTCCTAAGTTGAGATAAGATGAGATGCTGTAAGACAAGATTCTTTAATTAAGATCAGATTTGCTTCTGTAATACGAATTTGTGGAAAATCTTAAGTTAAGACAAAAAGATAGGAAGTTTCTGTAATACGGCCCCTGGTTTATGAGGAGCCTGGCCACGTTCTGTTTCCCCCGTTATATCAAAAACAGGACTGCAAAACGCCAGAGGGCACCAGAGGGCGCCCCCAAGCAAGTCCTCAATAAATGGGAGTAAATAGAGCTAAACCTTCTGAACTTTCCTATAGTTTTAGAAAGTAGAAGGATGTATTTTCACTAAAAAGCAGAGAAATCTCACCTGTATGTTTCCTTTTTTCTATAGCAAACAGGTTTTAGGCAGAAGGACGCTGGCATTACTGCTACTGCTGTTTTATGATAATCAGTGTTCAGGAAATTAATGAATTCTTTTACATTAAAAATGTTTAATCATTTATAAACTCTGATTTTGCTCCAATGCTCCATTTTAACCCATTCATTTTGGACTCGCTCGGGAGCGCCCTCTAGTGTTTGAGAAACCCTGAAGACATTACAGAGCGGTAATTCTCCTCCCTACTGTTCCAAGTTCTCTGGTATCAGTTTGAAAAGGGAAATGCGTCAGATACAGCACACGCATGTTCACGTTGGCCTGAGTGAAACGTGTTAGCGTGCTTTCCGTGAGCTACCGTGTTTCTTATCACGGTATAAAAGAAGCACGAGGCTTCCTTTATTGTTGGATGCATTGTTTTTTGTTTTGTTTAACCAGATAAAACAACAAAACGCAACTGATGTGACTTATATTCCTGTTCATGCATTTTCTTGTTCGAAAAGGTAGACAGACGAATAAATATCTGTGAACTTTTGGTTTTGTTAGATCACATTTTCAAATATCAAATCAATAAATGCAACAACAACATTAAGAAACCATGTGATTAACAGAGAACAGCAGATAAAATGGCAGAAATAGTCACATTTTTGTTTTAAACATCATTCAAAAAGAGAACTCGTCATCACTCTTTTTCCAAGATCAGTGACGAAATTTATTTATTGATTTTTCTAATAATGTCCCCCCAGAGGCCACTTATGAAAAAGAGCATAACTTGGCAGGAAAAAAATAGCTAGTGGGGAAAATTGTGAACCTTATATGGACTTTTATTTTAAAATGAAACATCATTCAAAACCATCACAGTAAACTTGATTTCGAAGACAATGTTCTGATATTTCTTCCCTTTTCTTGTTGAGTCTTTGTTTTGTCCACTAGAGGGCGCTGCAACTTTTGAGTTGACAACAAACTCGTCTGTTGGTTGAGGGGGAGTTTGGAGTCTACAAACCTTTTACAAACCTTACTTTTCTATAGACACACATTTTAAACGTCATTCAATAACTTGATTTAACAGTGCGTTTGATTTTGTCCGCAAATTCACTTTCATCATTTTTTTCTCTGTTTGAAATGTCAATTTGAGCATTTGACCATTTGCAAAATTAGGAATGGCACGCCTCTCAGCCAGTTACAGTAATCTCAACACAGAGATCATCAAGTGAAGGAAAAACTGAGGAAACACCTCAGAACAAACCTGCAGTGAGAACGGCAGTGGTGGTAAATTACCCTGCTAGAAAAACCAGCATAGACCTGCATGTCTGGTCACCAGCAAAACCAGCATATGTTGTGTTTTGGGTACTGGTGTGCTGATCAAACAGCATGACCATGCTGGGTGACCAGCTAAACCAGTATTAACCAGCTGAGACCAGCATGGAATTCACTAAACTTTATCTTGGCTACTATATTGGCTAAAAATGATGTGTAATAAGTCAAACACAATCACATTTGCAATTTTTAAAACGTTGTATATGAAGATAAATATCAGTGTACTGAACATTGTGATGTAATTTATGTTAATGTACACATCACTCTTTGTGTTGTTTCATTAAAGTTTGCTAAAAGACGACAAGTTCTCCTTAGCAGTTAACATTGCTCTGATTAGCTCCAGTGTTAGCTTTAGCATTAGCTGATATGGTAACTTTACAGGAAAAGATAAAAACCTACTTTACTTTTAATGTAAATCAATGGAACCTTTTTTCCCCCAAATCATTTTGGGACGTTTCTTTTGGTCTATTCTTCATAAAATTTACACACAATATAAAGGACAACAGGCATTTTCAAATGATGGCAAAAACTGAAAAATGACAAAAATGGAGATGGTGTTCTTCCGACAGCAGCGATATAGTGATCTATCTATCTATAATGTCCTGCTAGCATCTCGTTGTGCTGTGGCTACACAGAGCGGCGAGTGCAGAGCACCAAACCACTGTGCTTAAATAATGTGAATAGTTGTTGTTGTGGGCTTGGTCATGTGTTTATGTGCTGTTCCTGTTGCTTTGTGCTGGTCTGTGGGGCTGGTTAGTGGGTCTGCATACCTACCATTACAGTGAGATGTACGGTCGGAGGTGACCAACGCTGCTGCGGCCGTTCTGGCAGCGCTGGTGGTGGGTTAGCCCAGCTGCATGTAAATAAAAGAGCACTTGTTCGAAGCGTCTTCTTCTCCTACGCTGATGCTACACTATTTTGTCAGTTCTCAGACACATATCTCTGCACTAAACAGTTTTGTTTTTAATGAAAAAAGTTTTAAATGAGCTTCTGAATTTTCCTTTGTACTTTGAAGATGCTACCTGGCAGCCTGAAGTGAATGTTTGACGCACATGGCAACAATAAATGAGGCTGAACTTTTTCTGAATTTTGCAAACGGTCAGTTAATTTATCTTGATTTAACAGTTCACTTGATTAAACTTCAAGCGGCATGGTGGTGGCACTGTTGCCTCCCAGCAAGTAAGGGCCTGGGTTCGATTCCCCGGCCGGGTGACCAGGGTACTTTCTTCATGAAGTTTGCATGTTCTCCCTGTCCGAAGACATACGGGCAGACAAATGGAAGATGCTAATTTGCCCCTAGGTTTAAGTGTATATGTCTGTCTGTCTGCCCTGTGATGGACTGGCAACCTGTCCAGGGTGTTTCCTGCCTTCTGCCCAATGACTGCTTGGATAGGCTCCAGCAACCCCCACAACCCAGGAGGATAAGTGGCTTAGATAATGTGTAAACTTTTCTCTTTTGTCGTATTTCTGCTCCTCTAATCTCTCATATCAGACTTGCTTGACTGGAGGCCGAGTCTCTCCATGGCTGACTCCTCTGTGCTGTTACTGCGTACACTCTCACCCTCCTTCTCGTCCTCCTCCTCCTCCTTCTTGTCCTCCTTCTCCTCCATTCTTTCACATACACCACTGTTCCATATGCTGCCACGCCCAGCACTACGGCGCCCCCGCTAGCCAGGAGGACCGTCCCGGAGAGCAGCGTGTCCGAGCGGCTCAAGGCCAGCAGCAGCGCGGCGCCGCAGACCATCAAGGCCAGGCCGGTGGCCAGCAGGAGCAGAGGGTCCAGAGAGCCCCCGCTGCGCAGCTGCAGGATCCTCCTCCGGCTCCGGATGCAGCCCATGTCCTGCACGGCCGAGCTGAGCAGCTGCTTGAGCAGGACGGCCAGCGCCAAGAGGCAGAGCGTGGAGCCCACGGCCAGCCGCCACAGCGCCGAGGGGCCAGTAGCAGAGCCGGCCGAGGACAGCAACAACACGCCCGCCAGGCCCAGGCCCAGCACCACCGTCACTGAGGTGCAGTAACAGAGCACGGAGACACAGGGGTCACCAAACCACCACAGCTCCACCTGCTCCTCCACATCACGTCTCCAGCGGTGCAGGGCGGGCGCAAGGTGGGGTCGGGGCAGCTGCTCCAGCTCAGACATCTCACATCAGCTCACACTGCGGAAGTGGAGTGGACATTATCAGAGGAGTCTCATACTCAACACACACTCAGGTAAAGGTCTGTTATGTATGGAGCCCCGATGATGACGTCCCTTCTAAATTAAAGTAATATGTGGCCATGACTTACTAAGGCATGGTAACGACTTAATCATCTTGTTCTTCATTAAGCTGTGGCCATGACTTAACTAGTAAAACTGAATTATCTTGTTCCCACACCTTACTGACTTGTGGCCACGCCTTAATATGTTGTGGCCATGAATTACTGATTTTATCCCATGCTTAATAAATTGTGGTCATGGCTTTACTATCTTGTTTTCATGCATTAAAAAGTTGTGCTTATGATTGAACTCATTCCCACACCTTACTAATTTTTAGCCAGGACTTAATTATCTCATTCCCGCACCTAAATTGTAGCCACGGCTTAACTATCTTGTTCCCATGCCTTAATAAGTAAAGGCCAAGGCCTGTCTTGTTCCCACACCTCAGTAAGTTTTAGCCATGACTTCATTATCTCTTTCCCATGCCTTACTAAGTTGTGGCCACAATTTACTATCTTGTTCCCACACCAAAGTTATGACCACGACTTAAATATCTCATTCCCATGCCTTATTAACTTAACTGTCTTGTTCCCACACCTTACTTAGTTTTAGCCATGACTTAATTACATCTTTCCAATGTTTTACTAAGTTGTGGCCACAACTTAATTATCTTCTTCCCATAACCTAACCTTATGGCCACGATGAACTATCTTGTCCCCATGCCTCAATAAATTGAGGCCACAATTTACTATCTTGTTCCCACACAAAATTATGGCCACAACTTAACTATCTCATTCCTACATGTTAGTAAGTTGTGGTCAATCCTTAACTGTCTTCTTCCCACACCGTACTAAGTTTTAGCCACTTAGTTATCTCTTCCCCATGCATTACTAAGTTGTGGCCACAACTTAACTATCTTGTTCCCACACCTAAGTTATGACCACAACTTAATTATCTCCTTCCTACGCCTTACTAAGTTGTTGGCCAGAACTTAACTGTCTTGTTTTCACACCTAAATTATGGCCATGACTTAACTATCTCGTTCCCACACCTTACTAAGTTTCAGCCATGACTTAATTATCTCTTTCCCGTGCCTTACTAAGTTGTAGCCACAACTTAAATATCTTGTTCCCACACAATACTAAGCTGTGGCCATTGCTTAATTCATTAATCGCATTCTCATGCCTAAATTGTGGCCATGACTTAACTATCTTGTTCCCATGACTTAGTAAGATGTGGCCACACATTATTTTAACGAAGAAGGGATGTCACCAGCAGGGGTCTGTATTTACTGTAAATTAATGACAAACGTTGAAGGACTTTACTAAAAACAACTTGAGCTCAAAAAACTCATCCAGAACTGAGTGACTTAAGAACGTCCAGCGTCCATCAGCACAGTGAAGACAGTGAAGTCTGTTAGGCTGTTCTTCTGTTTTTGGGATCCTCCTGTCTATAATACAATGCTAAAGCTCTAACGCGAGAGCTGTGCGCAACAGTACAGCAGTCGCCTGTGGCTGCCAATATAACGCCATGAAATAAGACACAAAAAAGGAATAATCTGGATTTATTCATGGCGTAGAGGTACATGCATGCAGTAGTAAGGCAAGATAGTTCCAAAGAAAATTTGATGTTATCCAGTTTTACTGCTATTTTATCATCAACATTCCATATAAAAGCTCAAAAGACTTGTGTAGGTTCACTGGTGGTTTTAGACAGTAAATAAAATGGCTCTATTTGAGTTGTAGTCATGGTGACGTCTGGTTCCTATCACCACCACTGTAAAGAGTCTCTACAATGGGCCGTTTCACATCACAACACTCAGAGTTTGTTCTGAATTATGCAGAAATTCTGGAAAATGGGTGGAATTCCCCTTTAATTGTTTTCTATGAGAGTATCTGCTCACCTTCTGTCATTCCTTCTTCAGATGTGTGAGTCCTCCAGATCCATTTGTTCTGACTTTCCACATGTTGATGATGAAGCAGCAGTGAGGGGCAGTTTCTCCTGAGTGACCGGCTCTCTTACTGTCTGTAGAGGTTTATATTCTTGGACATAAGCTTGATTTAGCAGCAGTAAATGACTCTACGAACTCCCACACTGGTGTGTCCTGCACCTTCACCTCTGTGTATCTGCCTGCCCGCTTGTTTCCTCAGCTCGTGCACGCTCTCAGTGGCCTGTCATGGGAAGAGCTGACCAGTGACTGGTGCCTGACTATCATGACAGTGGACACATGCACTCCCTTGGTGTTCTTCTCCTATCTGGCCCTTCTGCACAATGACAGTGGGAGAGGTCTCATTGCTCACTGCTGAATGGTGTGGCTGAGAACAGTGACCACACACATACGCACCCACAGACGGCTCTGGGGGGCTCAGGAAGGCAGCGGGCAGACGGCCACTCGCGGAGAAGCAGTGAGATCTTTCAGGGCATTGTGGGAGACACAATAGGCCGAGCGGAGGAACATGCCGGCCTCCAGATCAGCCCTGATGTCACACTGGAGAGCATAAAGGCTGTTCTGTCACTGCGGGGATGCTGTCATTCACGTGATCTAAACCCAGAAGCACTGCTGAGACCCCCAGCCTGGCCTTACTCACTAACACGCAGCCTGAAACAGCACTTTTACCACAAAAGCCATCTGATCTCATCAGGGCATTGTTATCATGCATTACGAGCAGTGGTGGAGAAAAGACTGGGGCTGCACTGATACCTTATCACACTGTACACTCTCAGAAATAAGAGGACTAAACTGTCACTGGGGTGGTACCACTCTTGTCACTGGGGTATCTCAGTACCTTTAGTCAGGGAACATAACTGAACCATAATCCACTGAAATGATATTTAAGCTGTACTGACTCCACACACCCCGTCTTTTCACCTGGAAAAACTTATTTAAGGTTTATTTATTTATTTAAATCAGACCTTAAACCCACTGTTGTACCTTTGAGGGAATATTTACACTGTTTGTACCTTGATGAACGAAAAATGTACCTGTGCAGAACCTTTATTCCTAACAGTGTAGTGTAGTTTATCTATATATTGTTCAGTTGTTTTTTTGCATAATAAAAATATTGCTAATAAAAAAAATAAAATAACTGTCCTTATTTATAAATATTATTCATAAATATAATAAATGTTTAGTTTTAATTGTATTATTTTAAATACTAACTATATGTTGATGCTGTCATGCAAAAACCTTGTATCTCCATTTTTAAAATTTTTTTATTGCTTGCACAATTTGAAAAGTACCCCTCAGTTACCGTCTGCACTGGGCTAAAATTGTATGATAAACAGACTAATAGAAATGGTCCAAAATTACTTGAAAAAAATCGTTACATTGCCTACCATTACAATAATAAAACATGACATATAATAACATATTGGAAAAAATAATGAACATAAATTGTGGTCTGTGCAAAAGTTTATATGTTAAATTTTCCCAATATTTAGTTTTTGTTTTTTTTTTATGCCACACTGCAACAAAAATGCTCTCTGCATATGATGTATTGAAACATACCAAAAAAAAAACAAGAACATGCCAAGCTTGAATGGCATTTACTTGTTGGCTGTTGCTAAGTTGCGACTGGAAATTCAGTATTTAGGGGAGAGTGTCACGCATCCCTCCAGCCATGACTCACAGGACTCCAATTCCCAGAACCCTCTGGGTGAACATGTGATGTCAAGGTCACCAGGTTCCACATATCAGAGATCAGCTTCCCCAGTGATGTTCTTCACCTGTGTTATGTATCATGTGACTAGATCCAGTTAGTTTATAGGCCCGGGCTTTAGGTTAGGTCAGTTGTGAGGTATTGCTTCTTTCATAGAGCTACTGAGCGTTGTTGTCCGTGTTCTGATCTACTCTTTGTGTATCTGACCCATTGTTTGTATTTTTGACTCTCCCTTTTTGGACTTTGGTTGCCTGGATTTGTCTTTGTTATGTTTGTATATTGTTGGCTCGTTTTGGTTTTGACCTCCTGTTTTTCGACCTCGATTGTGGATTCTGGACAAACTAGTAAAGCCTCTTTTTCACATTTTAACCGCACGCGTCTGGCTAAGTCTGACTCGAGAGTCGAGAGATGTAGTGAAGTGTGCTTTGGTTTGATTTGATCATTGGTTTGATTTATCTTAGAAAGTTCAACTATTCTTTTGTATATTATAGAAAATCTAGTTTTTACTTGACAGTATCTAGCAGAAAAGTAAAAACTAGGAGATTACTTTACTAATAAAGTGAAGTCTCAAAAAAAGGAAATACTATATAAAGGAGAAATACTACAGAAAAAAGTACTTAAAGCTACACTATGTAAGATTTGGTGATTTGGAGACCTCTCTGGTGAAAATGTGTAACTGCATGCAAGGTGTGGACGAACATTTTGCAATGACCCCTTCCCCAGGCAAATTAATCTGATTGTGTGTTGAAAGAGTATTCAAAAAGTGCTCTTTGTGGTCCAAAAAATCCCCTGACCCAACACCTCAGACTTTTGAAAGATTATTTCAGGATTTACAGGGCAACTTGCAGTAGCACACGCACTATAATTTAGTTTTATATCTTCTGACTCAGCAATGCTACTTCTTTCCATTTTAATGAAAAATTTATAGTGCAGCTTTAGACACAGTAAGACAGTAGATGTACTTTGTAACTGTCCACTACTGATTATGGGTATAGGAGACTGTATGAGTGACCCAGCACTTCATAACCGGAACAACTGAATCATTGATGCACTGAAGCAATGCTCAGATATTAGGGAGAACAAAACAGGACAGAGTCGGTATTAAACTAGCTTGTATTTAAATATATATTTACACACTTCAGTGTGATCAGACGTAGAATTCCCTGTTTTGTGATCTCATATTCACTCACTGGCCACTTTATTATCTACATTCATTTGTTTTACCAGGTCCATTTACCATATCGCTGTTGTCAGAAGAAAAGCTTGTATCTCCAAAACGGTAACTTTACAGGAGAAGGAAAAAACCTACTTTACTTTTAATGGAAGTCAATGGAACCAGACTTTTTCCCCAAGTCATTTTGGGCCATAAATGTAAAGAGCAACAGGCATTTTCAAATTATGTCAAAAACTGAAAAACAACAAAAATGGTGATATAAGGCTTTCTTCTGACAGCAGCGATATACATACAGATTGTAGTCCATCTGCATAATTTGGTAGCCCCCTTTACCCTGTTCATCAGTGGTCAGGACCCCCACAGCTCCACCACTGAACAGGTATCATCTGAGAGGTGGATCACTGTCAGAAAAGAATCAGATGAACTACAAAGTGCACCTATACAGCAAGTGAACCTGAAAAAGTGGACAATGAGCAAAGATACAAGGTATGTATATCTAATAAAGTGGCCAGTGAGTCGTAATAATTAATAGTCAATATAAATCAGGGTGTCCAGTTGCAGTCCTATAGTGCCTCCAGCAAAGTCAGTTGATTTCCAAGCTCAAACACTGTTAATTCAACTCAACAGTTCGTTACCAGGTTTATTAGATGTGTTAAAGCAAGGAAATCACCACACTGTGCTGGACACTGGCCCTCCAGGATCAGAACTGGACACCTTGATATAAATCATGCTTAGACATTTGTAATCATTGTTCATTACGCCCAGCATTAAAAGAGAAACACCTGCAATGTAGCGTTACGTAAAACAGAAATTACATTATGTGGCCCTTATGGTTTGGCATGGGCTCAGTGGTGTTCACGCGGTCAGGGCTGGTAGTTTGGTGCTGGCTGAAGGCGTGGGCGGCGTGAGAGTTCGGCTCTGACCCTGCAGCTCCTGCCTGAGCCTCTGGATCTCCAGGCGCTGCAGCTGGATAATCCGCTCAGCCTCCTCCTCGAAGTTCAGCCGCATCACTGTTCCTGCTGAGGCTGCTGCTGTGGTGAGAAATAAAGGCGGAAGAATGTCGAGTGAGTTATGATATGAGTGATAAGCTGCCTGTTTTGCTGGACCTGATGCTGTTGTAAGGGTTTTTTCTTCCTCTAAGATACATCGAACACCTGCAGCCTTTCCCAGAGGTCCACTTAGGATGTTTGTGTGGTTTTATGTACTGAAAACAGTTACAATTCATTCTTTCATGACCATTTTCTAATCTTTCCAACCTGCGCCTTTAAGAGTTAATGTAAGACATATGTAAATAGCTCTGTTTTGACTGGCTGGTCTGTTTTATGTCTCATTCTAAAAGCAACACTACTTATAACCTCTGTGTGAGTGGGCGGAGCTAAACTACTGAGTGAATGAGTGAATGGGTGTATATAAGCTCACCAAACAAAAAATTAGTCCATTTTGACTGAAACGTAGCTAATAGCGTGTAATACCTCCACGAGCACGAATAACAGCTGCGATTCGATTTGGCCTGGACCGGACAAGTTTCTGGATGAAGGCGACATCAACGTTCAGCCACTCTTGCATCAAAGGATTGCGCAGTTCGGCCAGAATTTGTAGATGCCGTCCCTGGCCTCTTGCTCGCTGTTCCAGGTTGTCCCACAGATTTTCAAAAGGATTCAGATCTGGGGATTTTGCAGGCCAGTCCAGATGTGTGAAAGATCCTGAATGTTCATCATGCCAATCAGTCACATTTGCAGCCCTGTGAACGCGAGAATCGTCATCTTGGAATTCAGGGATAGGAATGTTATGTTCCTCATTGAGATGATTAGCAAAAGACAAAACATGGCTGTCCAGCAGCTCAGTGTTGGCACTGCAGTTCAAATATATGGTTACCTCAACCAAAGGACCCATTTCAGTGTAATTAAAACACCCCAGAACATCACAGAGCCTTTGACCACACCTTGCATGCAGTCCTCATTGAAGGCTTTCTGAGCTCTACAATGAACATGATGCCTAAAGTCATTCACACACAGGCAGAAACGAGATTCATCTGACCAGACAACACGTTTCCAGTCATGAACAGTCCAGTTTTTGTGTCTCTTCGTCCACTGTAACCGGGCAACTTTGCGAGCAGGAATAGTCAAAGGCCTCTTGCATGCCGTTCTGCTCCACATGTTTATGGTATGCAGTTCCCTGCGAAGGGTTCTTTCAGAAATTGGTTGTGAAGGACCTGCGTTGACTTCTAGAAGCAATTCTTGCCTGGAAGCGAAGCCGTGAAACACGCCGGTGGTTCTTGTCTGTCAGTTTCGTCTTTTGGCCACAATTCTGATGAGAATTTCCTGTAGACTAGGATTTCTGCCACTGCTGGTCGAGCCGTATGACCGTATGCTTTGATACACCTGCAAATTCAGCTACTTCCTTCACACCGTGGCCTTTGACAGGAACAAAAACCAATCACCTCCTTTTTCCATTTTTCACACATCGACTGCATCACTGTACCACCTCTTCTCAATCCATGAATTCCATCACACACCCCTCAGGTATTTATAGCCATCTGCAGGAGCCTGAAGTTACTACCACCTTAAACACGCAAGGTGAATAATTTTTTGTCCGGGGAGCTTATGTACCAACAAAAATATATGAGGCAATAATAATAATAATGAATTAAACAGGCTGTTTTGGCAGTGTAGATTCCAAATATCAACTGCATAGCTGAGGAGCGAACGGTACGTTTTGAACTTTTAACAGCGTTTACATTCTATAAAAAAATATGCTGTTCCATGACATGAGCTCTAAACTCACTATTGTTATTGATCCTAAATATGCTATTAAGACATTTAATACATGGAATTTAAAGTGTACTGTTATCAGACAGATAAAAAGAGGTTAACCCCTCAACAGGCCATGTTTTATTACACACATCTATAACCAAATAATTGTCTGATTGTAATGGGTTAAAGACCCTGACCACTGTCCCTAAAAGTTTTTTCGTCTTGTCTGGCTTACTTCTGATGTCTGTGGTGCTCCTGGGCTTGTTCTTCTTATTGAGGCCTACTTGGCTCTCGTAGTCATGGACCTGTGCTCGGACCACCCTCAGCTCCTTCCGCAAATCATTGATTTCCTTAATCAGAGAGACATTCTCCTGCACACCAGCAAAACACAGCATGTCAAACAGTGTTCTATTTTTAGGCAGCCCAGGCAACAAGCACAGCGTTCACTAATTTGATTTGACTCATTAAGAGCCAATTTAATTGTGTGCACTAATCTGTAGTGGGTGAGCCACGGCTTTGACATAGAAACAAACTAAGAAAACACAGAACCGCAGACGTCACAAGATGTAAAATGAATGATAATCTAAACCAAGTGTGTAATGACATATAGTTCTGTGCAAAAGTCATAGACCACCCCTTATTTATTTTCTTTCCAGTCAAAATAGTCATTCAGTACAAGTTGTTAATTTTTCAGGAGATATTTCTGAGGAGATCAAATCTAAGATAATCCACTACATAAAGAAGAGAAAGTCAAAAGAAAATAAGTGGGAAAAAAAGGAGCTTTCAAAACTGGAGGTAAAACTGATTATGAGCTCCAGAGAAAATGGGCCTCCTAAAAACCACCTGGAAGACCTGGTGGACACCAAAACTGTCCCCATCAGATAAACAGCACTTAAAGCTTTCCTCTTTGAGAGAGAGGAGAAAATCAAGCTGCTTCAGATCTGAAAACATCCACAGGTGTTTCTGTCCATCCTTCCACTGTGAGAAGACGACTCAGTGCTATGGGTCTGAAAGGATGTGTAGCTGTCAAGAAGAACCTCACTGAGAAAAGGAGACGGACACATCAAACAAAGAAGCTGAACAATGGACTGACCACCCCAGAGTCCAGACCTCAACACCACTGAATGTGTTTGATTACTTCAGAAAATGATCAACCAGCTTCTAAGACTGAACTTTGGAGGTGTGTCTGCAGATTCTTTGAGAAACTGAAAGTGAGTCTCCTGAAAAGAATGGAAGCTGGAATGAAGGAAAAGAGTAATTTTCTATTAAATACATCTGTTGCATTTTTTCAGCATTAAGGTTATGGCCGTTTTAACTGGAAGTAAAATAAATAAAAGGTTATGTCTGATATTTTATGTAATATCCACAGCCTGTATTGCAAAAGAAAATACACATTAATAAATAATAACTGTAAACTGTAGGCCACACCATTAAAGTACATAAAGCACATCATTACCAAGGTTGTACAGTGAGATTCACTCGAAAGAGGCCCCGAATATTCTGTTGTAACTCCCGTTAGGATGAAGCAATCTGAACGAAAAAATAAGCTACATCCCTTGACGTATATATAATCGATTGCATTACATGCGATGCTGGAAGTGATCTCCGTTTTCTGCCAGACACATTTCGACGCGGCACTCCATGTTCCTCAACGTATCGGCAAGCATATCGGGGGAAATAGCAGCAATTTCACATTGGATGTTTTCCTTCACATCTTCCGTAGTGCGAGGCTTGTTCCGATAGACTATTCCTTTGAGCAAACCCCAAAGGAAGAAGTCTGGTGGTGTCAGATTCGGCGAACGCAGTGGCCAAAGCCCCTTCGGATTTACCCTGTTAACTCACGGTCATCCAGTTGATTCACGAACTGTTCAAAAATGTCCAGGTATACATCTGTGTTCACGGTGGTGTCAAAGAAAACGGGGCCTATGATGTGCAACTGAGACATTGCGCACCATACACCGACTTTTTGATCATGGAGCGCTTTTTGGTGAGTGGCAAAGGGATTTTCAGCGACCCATATACGGAGGTTAAACATCACGACAGCTGTCCGGCGCCTCATCGCTCTGACGCAGGGGCATCCCGGCTTGTTCGAGGCTCCATATACTGAGGAGCACATTACACGTTGTTTTGTTCAGATTGCTTCATCCTAGCAAGAGTTATTACAGAATATTTGGGGCCTCTTTCGTGTGAATCTCCCTGTATTTGTGGTTTCTGTTTCTGAGTATAAGAAAATAAAAAAAGAAATAAATAAGAAAGCTTCCCTGCCTTCATGATCTTGACGTTGTCTGCTCGGTGGACTTCTGTGTCCTTGGCCAGTTTCCTTTTCAGAGAGGCCACGTTCTTCTCCAGGTGCTCCCTCTGCCTGCTGTACTCCCTCTGGATGTCCGCGTCCACACCAACTATCTCCACCTGCCGTGGTGATCTCACTCAGTCCAGTATGAATTTACTGAGGGGTGTGTGTGTATATGTGTATGTTTGTTTCTCTCACCACGTCTGACTGTTGAACATAGCGCTCATAGAGCTCTCGGATGCTTTCTTTCAGCTTCTTGGGTTCCTGGATGAACCCCACGCAGTTGTGAAGGTCAGTCTTAAACCTCCGTACCAGGGCCTCCACGTCTCTGACCTGAGGAGACAAAGCCAGGCTGGATGAGGGAGGAGATTAATTGCAAATTACATTTTCTATTATTTTGCCATTTAAATGAGTTTGAATATGCCAAATCATGTCTGAGAGACAAAAGCAATAATGACCCATCAAAAATCCTACATCGTACATTCAGTGACTGGCCACTTCAGTGGTAGTGCCTAATAGAGCCACTATACAGGTGTACAGTTACAGCCTGTACCCTCTATTCTTTCATCATTGGTCAGTTTCTGACCGCAGGACTGCTGTTCACTAGACATTATTTGATTGGTGGACCACTGTCAGAACTCTGACTGGAAGTACAGCACTGTGCAAAGGACAGAGACCACACTTTCATTTATTTGATTTTCACTCCAAACAGCCATTAGTGACTGATTAATAATCATTTTTTTGCATTGAAAAGCAGAAATTATATGTATATTTAACAGAAAAATACAAGGAAGCCTCAACAACTTAATATATTTTTATTTTCAGTATTTTGCATCTATTCTTTGCCTTTTATTACAGCTTATTCAAAGAAATCTGCAGGAATATTTTTCTTAAAAGTTGGTTGGATTTTCTGCATTTTCAGCTGTGGTTTGAACATTTTTTAGTACTGTTTATCTGAAGGGGTCAGTTTTGGTGGTCTAAAAGCAGGTCTTGCATGGTTGTTAGGAGTCCCATTTTCTCTGCATTCTTCATTTTTTGAACATTTTACACATTTTCCTGTTAAATGGTTTCTCTATCATGCTATTTCTGACACTAAAAAATGAATAACCTGTAAATAATGGCCCTCTACTAACCCTCTACTGCCTGCATTATGAGAGCATTTAAAAAAAATCAATTCACTTGTCTTGCATAAATTGGTCTTTATTTTTTTCAGACCTGACTATTAAATTCAACATTTAAAAATTAAAAATGTGTGCAGGGGCCCTTTTGGAGTATGTTGCCTTGAGCAACATTGTGTGACAATGGGAAGAAACGATATAGACCCATGTTTCCTGAAGTGGTGAGACCTGGCTTGTGACTGGCTAAATCTATTCCACTATCATACAATGTTGCTTCTAGGCAACAAACATTTCTGCAAATTCTGCAAAAAAAAAAAACTTGTACTGAATGTTAAAATTGAGGTTTAAATGTGTCCACCAAGAGACAATATGACTAAATACATGCTTTTTATGGACTTACTCAAACTCTTCCCTTTATTAACCCTATCGCTGTCTTTAAATATGTAAATCATTATTGTAAAGAGAGAAAAATGAGCTTGTTGCCCTGAGGCAACACAGTGCAATAGAGGGTTAAATAAATGGAGTCACACCGGCTAAATGAAAAATAATAACTCTGGCACCTTCTTCAACCATTTTCAGGCCTGTTTTACACATTCTTCCTCTGCATGGCTTGAATGACATGGAATGTCTTACTTTACATTTCAGAAGTTGAAACATTTCGCCACTTTCAAACATGTTTTGGCTGATTTGGAGTAACAGGAATATTTGATTTTCTGCTAAAATTACATCGTTTAAAAAAAACAAGCACACTGTACTTGATGATGTCTATATAAATTAAAGCATAGCATTTGGGGAAAACGGTAAATTTGTGTGGTCTACCAGGTCTTGCATGGTTGTTAGGAGTCCCATTTTCTCTGTATCCTTACTTTTTTGAACATTTTACACATTTTCCTGTTAAATGCTTTCTCTGTCATGCTATTTCTGACTTACAAAATGAATAACCTATAATTAATGGCTGAACTAAATAAATGAAAGGGTGGATGGATGTTCCAAAGCACTGTGTACAGTATCAAAACTAACCCGCTGCATTTCTTTGTGCATCTCTTTATCCGTGGCTTTCAGTTTCAGCTTCAGATCAGCAATGGTCAGCTCCAGCTGAGTGTTCTTCTTGTGGAACTGATCCAGTTCTCCCTCCATCTGACAAAAACAGCATCTTTTGATTAGCAGTGAGCAACGTGATATTCATTTAGTGATATTGATAGCAGTTTTGAATGTGATGTGTCTGAAGTCTCTTAAACGGTATGTATGAAGTGTTATTGTCACAAAACTCATGTATCTCTTAACCCCTCAAAAGGCCATGAGCCTGACGGCAGGCCCGACGTTTTATCACGCACTTCTATAATCTAAGCTCAACCAGTTTGCACTAAAGTCTCTGTAGTTGCTGAATAATAAGCCTTATTATGTAATAAGCCTGAGATTTTAAGGGGTTAAACAGACTTCAGCAGGCCACCTTTGCAGGTGTAGGACTACATTTCCCACCTCTTGGATCTGCTCCTTCATCTCTTTGATGTCATTCTCCCTCGGCTCGATTTTCGTCTTCAGGTCTTTGATTTTGTAGTCCAGCACAAATTTGAACTTCTCCAGCTCCAGGTTCTTCTTCTTTAGATCATAAATGAGGTTATCCTGCAGGAAGAGAATGAAGAATAATCTCATCCATTGCCCAGCTCAGTCTGTCCTGAATGGTTTATTGTGTTACACCACGGAACCACGACCTTCAGTATTTCATCGCTGACAACCATATTACACACACACGGCACAGATTTTCTATTATAAGTCCCAAACGCGACTGGCTTTTATCTTGCAAAAACATTGTAAATATAATCCGTCTGCTGATTTATGAGCAGTCAGAGGAACAAAACAGAACAGTGTCCAGAATACCATTACACTCTGCGCTGTTTTCACAAACCCTTAAAGGAAGAGTGTGGGGTAAAAATCAAGTTCACACAATTTTGGCCCCTTTTGTAGACAATTAGACTACTTCTGTTGTTGCTACTGTTTTCAGTAACGTGACGTACTTTCGTCCATGTTTACGGAAACAGTATGTAATGTAATGTCAGAAATTACTTGAGGAAGCAGTTATTTAGATTAGGGCTAATAAGCGATTTTGAGAAATGAATTAATGAAGACAAAATTATTGAAAAACAATTTTTTGTTCATTATTAAAACCACAGATATTTTACAGTTACCAATACCTATGCCAGTTTCTGATCGCACCAGATGGTGGTGACAAAGCCTGTCTGCCTACTGGCCTTTTCGCAGTCCGAATTTTACAGACCATAAAAAATGAACTATTTTAGCAGAATGGGCTGTTAACCAGGGTCTTGGAGTCACACTGGCTAAAACGCTGCTACTGATTCATGAATGCAGTTTTTCCTCTCTGTGCATTCATCCGTCCCCCTTTTTCAGGTGTTTCACATATTCTGTCTCTGCTTGGCTTGAGCAAAGTGAAATGTCTTACTTTGTATTTGCCGCTAATGTTAACAGGTTGGCTTTCAAACAGGTTTTGGCTGATTTGGAGTAAGAGAGATATTTCATTTTTCCGCTAAACGTACACACAAAAAAAAAACAGCACCTTTCAGACTTGATGTCTATATGAAATAAATTGAAGCAGAGCGTATGGGGGAAATTGGTAAATCTGTGCAAAAATATTTTAAAAAATTAAAGGTGCAGTGTGTAAGATTTAGAGGGCTCTATTAGCAGAAATGGAATATAGTATAAAAAAACATTTGCGTTAGTGTCTAATCACCTCTAACCACAAATCATTGTGTTTTTTTAGCTTAGAATGAGCCCTTCATATCTACATAAGGAGCAGCTCTTCTTCAAACAGGGCCAACATGTTGCGCACCATGTTTGTACAGTAGCCCAGAACAGACAAACCAAACACTGGCTCTAGAGGCGCCTTTTGCATTTTTACGTCAAAGCAGCAGCTTGAATTTGGTGGCGCTGTAGCTCCAGTTGGAAGATGTAGAAAGAAGCAGAATCAGTAGTTGCTGCTGGGGTGCTGGCTAAACATTTTGTGTTGTGAGAAGTTCAAGAACCCAAATTTTGACAAATGGAGAATCTTGCTTATTATTTAGCACAAGATAAAGCGACGGAGGGTGAATCCTCATTGTCAAAGAAGCGAAATCATGAAGAAAAACGACACTCTAGGTTCTACTAGACGCTTGAAAAGGGAGGAATGAGGGAGGGGGATTTGGTTGGTTGCAATCTGCAATCTCACCACTAGATGCTGCTAAATCTTACACACTGCACCTTTAAATCAGCTTTATTCTACCATATACCACTACAAACTTTTTTACAAAGCAGTGTGGAAAAATCACATTTAAACTTTTGTCTCCAGTATGCTCGTCTGCTTTTCTGAGGGTTTTTCATTTACTGTCTTTCACAGAAACCACTGTCAACAATAAGAACCAGCCATGTGGCTGCATCCTATCAGGATGAAGTGAGAAGAGAAGGGGTGGGGCTTATGCTATGCATGCACCTACACACAAATGACTGGGCTTTTCTTCCAAAGTAACTTATAAATTGTAGCGGTTGTGATTACTGAGGTTTCCTACAGAGCTCTGTAGCATCAAGATATTTTTACCACACAATTTTCTTTAAATTGTATCAAATCTTGACCGTGAGCTAGTTTAGCGAGTTGTGCTCCTCTATGTTCCTCAAAGAGTATTTGTCCTTGTGGTGTCTGTACCAGCCTACCTTGTCCTGGATGGTCAGGTGTCTCTCCTGGATCCCCCTCTTCAGACCCAGGATGTCCTTCTCCAGTGACTTGATGACCGCCTGCAGCTTCTGCTGCTCCACCTTCAGCTTCTCGATCTCCATGTTTCTGTCATCGATCTCCCTCTGCAGGCTGCTGAACTACAGCAGCGCAACATGTACACATTTAGATAAAAGTGGGAGGAGGACAGACCCGTATATCATGTCAGAACAAACAAAAGCTGTTCGTTCAAGACATCTAATGTGTTTCAGTAGAGCAGATCAGATCAACAGCAAGGCTACAGACCTTCTTCTTCATGACACCTGTCTCTCCCTTGAGCCTCAGGTTGGTCTCCTTCTCTTCCCGCAGCTTGCACTCATATTTGACGCGGATGTCCTGGAGCTCGCGGTCGCTGTCCTCCTCCATCTGCTTCTTCATCTCCTCAAATTCTCGCACCTGCTGCCGCGATTCGTCCTGACACTGGAGTGAGGAGAGGATGAACAACGCAGTGCTAAACTTAATCCAAGGCTCAAATCAGAAATTGTTCATCAGGCCCAACATTCAAAAGCATGCAGCTTTGGTGAGGTAGTTACATTTTAGACAAAAAAAGATGCTAGAAGTCCTAGAAAGTACATTATGTCAACTGTCCTTTAAGAAACAGTACCTCTCTGTACCTGTGCTTCTGACAGTGTGAGCTTTTGCCCCTTATCAAGTCACCTCACAGCTGTCAAAGCAAAACCTCATATTTCCAAAATGATAACTTTACAATAGAAGGCAAAAACATTCTTTACTTTTAATGTAAGTCAATGGAACCAGACTTTTTTCCAATCAATTTTGGGTCGTTTCTTTTGGTCCATTAATATAAAAGAATATATTAGAAAATGTATGTATGTATGTGCAACAAAATTATTGTTATATTCCTAATAACAATGAGTGTGTTTACATGCACTTAACAGTCTGATCATAATCAGATTTCTGCAGTGATCTGATTATTCAAATGGTAATTTAAACAGCACACTCTGATTTCTTAGATCGGAGTAAGGTCTAGAAATTCGATTAAAAAATCTGATGAAGAGAGCTGGATTTTCAGGTTTCTCAGTGCATATAAACTCGGCAGTACCAGAAATAAGTGAGCGGCGTCAACGCAAGACGCAACAAAACACTTTTGGAGTGACGCTGAAACCGACTACATGCTTGACGAAATGAGGGATTTAAATATTCTTCATCTTCTAGATGATGTATGTTCATATTTTCAGGTAAAATGTTGCAGTGTTTTTTTAAAAAAGTTTGAGTTTTACATTACGTTCACGTGACGTCTTCTTCTGTGCGTTTATTGGCTGGTTGTAGAGCAGAAATCTGATTACTGTCTGACTCATGTACGCCTGGAGTTTCCCATTATCTGATTACTTAAGAGCATGTAAACGTGTTGATCGGATTACTGACAAAATCTGATTTTCTGCAGTTATCGGATTATTAAGTGCACGTAAACTGATTCAAAACCTTTGAACCCTACTGTATATTACATTACTTATAACACTAAGAGTTTGCTAAATATCGCCTGATAATTATGTTAATTAGATAATTCTTTAAAAAGATAGAAGTCTTTTTTACTATTGGTAAAGTGTGGCGTACATCTAATACAGCACACTGCATGCTACAGTCTAACACCACCACTGTCTGTATATTACTGTTATAGAGCTGTAAAACACCTGAGACGTTAGGTGACCCAAATAATAATAAAATAATAAAAGAGATCAATGACTCATTAAACCTAAGGTGAGAAAGGCTGTTTGCTAAACTGCTGACCTTCACCAGCATGGTGTCCTCACCTGGCCCAGCGTGAGGACCTTCTCCTGCATCTTGGCCTCGTAGAACTGCGTGATCTCCTCCAGGGCGCGGACTTTGCTGTCCTCCAGCTGCCGCAGCTTCTCCTCATAGCTGTCCTGCATCTGCTGAGACTTCAGCTGGAGCTCATGGTACTTCTCATACTCCAGCATCAGCTTCTGGTTGTTGGTGGACTCTGCAAACGCAAGTTCCTGCTAGCCTTAGTAAACAAATGACTAGTGGCTAACTCATGTCTCAGCTCGGACTGGAGAGGCTACGTGTAGTCATCATAGGTGAGAACTAATTCTGTGGCCACAATGGATGAACTACATTATTTAGCTACTCTATGCAATGTTTAAGCAACAGAACACGAGAAAGAGTGTGTTATCGTGAAATCACATCACGGCTGTGATGTGGTCGCCGTAGACACAGCCATAATGTTATTTGCGATAACACATGACCTCGAGTGTTCTATTGCTTTGCAAGTAAGAAATTAATAAACTGGGCCGTGAATGCGGCATTTAATATGCTTTAATGTTCGCAGTTCCTTCACCAAATTATAGTTCCTTAACAAGCAGCTTGTTGCTACGTCAGAGTAACGAGCCCCGCCCACTCGCTGCACAGCCGGCAGTTTGTTCTCCAGCTCCTCACACTAAATTCCCAAACTGCCATCACCACTGAGCAGCTTTTCAGTCGGCAGCTGTGACAGAAGAACAGCTGAACAACCTGGAATCAGCCAGAAATGAGCTGAATACCATTCACCAAACGTGTGGTCTGATCTTCAGAGTCTGACCAAATTGGACTGAGCCATAAAACTGATGCAATATCAAGTTCAGCTCAGTTTTGTCAGTTTTTGTCAGATCAATATTAATTTTGTTTTATTCCAGCCAGTCTGTAAAGCATCTTACAGCCCATTTAGTTTGGTGAATGGTGTTCAGCTTATTTCTGGTTGATTCCAGGTTGTTTAGCTGTTCTTCTGTCACAGCTGCCGACTGAAAAGCTGCTCAGTGGTGATGACAGTTTGGGAATTTAGTGTCGTCTCATCTTCAGAGTCTGACCAAATCGGCTGTCGGTCAAATGTGATCTTAAAAGTATCCATTTTCTGTTTGTGGCAAAGTAAGAAGTAAAAACGTTCAAATGGCTTGAGCGTCTCCTACAGCGGTCAAAGTCGTTGCTTAGCAACAGCGTCTCAGCGGAGTGATACAGTGTTTGTGAAAAAAACGTGATGTTGTGGTGAACGCTTCTCAACCAATCAGCTTGCATGCCCCGGAACTAACTGTTGTATAATATAAACTATAATGTAATAATTAGCTAATTAGTTAATACACTTAGTTTATATTTCTAATATAATATGAGTGCTTATTGAGTGTAGCATCACCATTGTCTTTAAAGGGGACCTATTATACTTTTCTGTTTTTTCCCTTTCCTTTAGTGTGTTATGTATACAGGCGTTTACACGGTTATTATTCTTCTATTTAACTGATTATTTACAGGATTACCCACCTCGTTCAATCAGATAGAAATTGTATTCCGAATGGCCTCATTTGGACTAGACTATTCCGATTGAGCTATTAGTTGGATAATTAACAGATTATTAGGCTGCATGTAAACGTGGATATTGAAGTTTATTTTAGTAGGGCTACTAAAAAACATTAAACTAACCCTGATTCTAATTCTAATAAGTGCAGTGTGAAACAGAACAACGTTGTTGAACTATGGAGAGTTGTTATGTACCCAGGTCCTGCTGCTCTTTGCTATGTTTCTCCATGACCTCACTCAGGGCCTCTTGGTGTACGACCTCCTGTTTCTCCTTCTCTGTTTTCAACACCTGCAGTGAGATACAGAGCGATATTCATTTTGGGGGAAACAATGTCTTTCACACTGAGAACAAAACTATGTATTTCAAGGTTATTACATTTTTCTTATAGACCACAGTTACATTTTTAACCCTTGTGTGGTGTTCAGGTCTGTGGGACCCATTTCAATGTTTACCAAAAGAAAAAATTATGTGATTTATTATTATTTCAGCCTCAGATTCTTGGCCTTTGCTCATTTTCTGTGAAGAACATATAAAATAACCCATTTTCAGTGTCTTCACTCTGTTCACCCCCCACACATTTATATTACATGTGGTGTTGGGTGAACCCGCGGGGAGTAAAAGTGTGGAGGTGCTGTGTCCTTCACTCTGTTCTCCTCCTACATGGTCTGCTGTTAGTGTGTGTGTCTGTCTTTGTATATGTGTGTGTGTGTGTGAGGGTGGACAATATGGACAGGCTGCTGACTGGCTACAGCTGCTAAAGGAGAACCCTACGCTGGCCACTTATGATATTTTAAACATCTGGTATTTTTACATAAATTGTTATGGCTGTATTGATTTAATAAAACAATAAAGCGGTGGATTCATCGCATTACTGAGTAACAAACACATCAACACCACAAAGGTTAAGGTGGTTACACTGCTGAATTATCTGTATGCGATTCAGAGCTCTAACCTTATTTTCGGTCCTGAATGACTCCATCTGCTGGGTGAACTTCTCGGTGAGGTCTTTGATCTTCTCGTTGTAGTTCATGTCCTTCAGCCGCAGCTGGTATTCATTCTCCATCTTTAGCTCCTCCACTCTGGTCTTCAGCTCCAGCATGATTTGATTCTGGATAATGACACACAAAATCATCTGATGAGGCTGAAGACTGGCAGAAACCTCCATGGTCCAAAGTGTCGGACCTGATGTTTACCCTTCATACCCTTAAATGAAGCAATTTTCCTTCCTATTCTTTGAAATGGCTATTTGGTTAAACTAATGTAGTTGTCAACAGCCAGTGAGTGTTTGGTGTATAGGTATCTTCCTCAGGCCTGTTGGAAAAGCATCTCAGGTAATTCCTCACGAAGCTTCCTGAAGGAATGCTAAGATTGTGCAGAGCTGCACTATTGTAAATATAGGCCTACTTAAAAGAATCTAAATTATAAGGCAGTTAGAACACATTTTTGGGTCATTTTGTCTTCACTACAATGTAGGAAATAGTAAAAATCTTCATGAGTGTGACCATTGAATGTCAATATATAGTACGCAGTAAGAGTCCACCTACGTTTATTTTACTTTACAGTCAAAACGGCCAGCAAGTACAACTTATTCAATTTCCAGTGTCAGGAAAAAAACATCAGAAGTCACAACAAATTAATGTATGTTTTCAGTATTTAATGTGTCACTCTTTGCCATTATTCCAGCTTCCATTCTTTTCAGGAGACTCACTTTCAGTTCCTCAAAGAATCTGCAGACACACCTCCAAAGTTCAGTCTTACAAGCTGGTTGATCATTTTCTGAAGTGGTCAAACACATTCAGTGGTGTTGAGGTCTGGACTCTGGGGTGGTCAGTCCATTGATCAGCTTCTTTGTTTGATGTGTCCGTCTCCTTTTCTCAGTGAGGTTCTTCTTGACAGCTACACATCCTTTCAGACCCACAGCGCTGAGTCGTCTTCTCACAGTGGAAGGATGGACAGAAACACCTGAGGATGTTTTCAGATCTGAAGCAGCTTGATTTTCTCCTCTCTCTCAAAGATGAAAGCTTTGAATGCTGTTTAACTGATGGGGGCAGTTTTGTTGTCTTCTAGGTCTTCCAGGTGGTTGTTAGGAGGCCCATTTTCTCTGTAGCTTTTAATCATTTTTTGAACTCCTGTTTTTCACCTATTTTCCTTTGACTTATGCAAGTAGATTATCTCATATCTAATCTCCTCAGAATTATCTCTTTTTTTTTAAGTTAAATTAAATAAAGGGAGGTCTCTGACCTTTGCACAGTACTCTACAAGGATTTCAAGGAGAGCTTCTGAGACTTCTTATATGCAGTATATGATGTATTACTCAAGTTTACCTTTTCCTCCAGATCAGACTTGGTAATCAGGATCTCCTCTGCATAGGTCATTTCTTTGTCTCGTTTCAGCCCCCGCCCTTCCTTGTCAATGATTTTCCAGATGAGGAGACAGCCGTCCTCTGAAACGGTCAGTAGGTACTGGTCATCAAATGTAACAACCATCTGTGGACAAAAGGCAACATTAGTGTGATGTTATTAATAGAACACGGCAGATCAATAACCTTTTCGACCATATATATACTTTGGTGATGGGAGCAGAATGAGCCTGGTACTCTGTCCATTCTTTTTGCAGGGGTAGAGGGTATTTGATGGCCCTCACGGACCCAGTGGCAGTGCCTGTAAAGAGCGCTCTCCCCGAACGGGTCATGGCGATGGTTGTGTACAGGACGTCGTCTGAAACCACTTCCCTTAGGATCTGATGCAAGGACAAATAAAGAAGTCTAAATTTCATTCCAAAATCACTCAAAACATAAAGTAAGTTTAAGCAAGTTTCCTCTTATGCCAAAAGTACATGATCTCACAAGTTTGGTGCTTGGTGTCTAAAGTTTGCTTCTTTAAAGGGCCACACTGGCCAAGGCTAAAGATTTAACCATTACTACATTTGTTGTTAACGTCTACTCACCTCCTACCGCCTCAAAGCTCCAGCGCCAAACAAAAGAAGCAAACTTCTGACACCAAACATGTCTCTACGATTGACTACGTTTTGGGGTATATATGGTGAATGTATGATGTCAGTATGATGTCATGCCTGGCAGTCATGGATCTCCTTCAGTGTGCAGTCGCTCCCCACAGCAAAGATGGATTTGGTTTCGGGGGACAGGACCACGCCCGTGTAGCTGCAGGACTTGAGCACGCTCTCAGACTCGCGCTTTCCACTCAGAGTGTTCCACTCGTACACGGCTCCGTCCATCCCGCACGAGACCAGACGGCTGTCGTCCGCGCTCCATGCGATCGACCGCACCTGTGGAGTCGAAATCAGAGTCAGAGTGCCTGGCAGTACTGTTAAAAAGTCAGAGACCACCTCTCATTTATTTAATTTCCAGTCAAAACGGCCATTAGGTACAAGATATTAAATTAGATAGTACATTTTTCAGTAGATGTTTCTGTAGATATAAGATAAACCACTTGAATAAGGAGGCAGCAAGTCAAAGGAAAATTAGTGAAAACCCAAGAGTTTCCAAAACTGGAGTTCAAAAATTGATTAAAAGCTACAGAGAAACTGGGACTCCTAACAACCACCTGGAAGACCTGGTAGACACCAAAACTGCCCCCATCAGATAAACAGCACTTAAAGTTTTCATCTTTGAGAGAGAGGAGAAAATCAAGCTGCTTCAGATCTGAAAACATCCACAGGTGTTTCTGTCCATTCTTCCACTGTGAGAAGACGACTCAGTGCTATGGGTCTGAAAGGATGTGTAGCTGTCAAGAAGAACCTCACTGAGAAAAGGAGACGGACACATCAAACAGAGAAGCTGAACAATGGACTGACCACCCCAGAGTCCAGACCTCAACATCACTGAATGTGTTTGGAATTACTTTGGAAAAATATTTTTTTTCTGTCACTGTAAAACAAATAATTGTACTTATTGTAAATCAAATAAATAAAGTGTGGTCTCTGACTTTTGCACAGTACTGCATATGTATTTTAAAAACAGTTTGAATATATTACACTTTTAAGGTGGTGTATGGTTGGTTTTGCTGTACAGAAATTAGAAATGTGAGTCATTAATTTCTTAAATGTATGAATTCAGATTATTTAATATAACTGCTTTTAGGACATCAACATAATCCTGGCACATAATGAAATACATGCATTGAGTTCTATCTCCAATAGTTCTGCTGGAGCAGACATTTTTATGCTGCCTAGTATTATCAACAAGAGGTATCAGTGGGGCACTCTGTCCTACATAGAGTGATGATGACCTCTTTCTGGGCCAAATGTTTGAACTTTAGATGTTATTAAACTTGAGCAATGGCAGCTGATTCCTATCAGATGGTAAAATCTGCTGTTGTTGATCTTGTGCTATTTTAGGGGTCAGCCATATGGCACAGATGACTTTCTCAAAAACAGCTGAGCTTTACTAAACGAGTTGAGGCTTATGTCACCCTGAAACATATGGACATGCACACAAAAGCCAGAAAAGCACTCAGTGCTTACATCTGCTCCAAAACACTGCTGACTACTCTGGTGTATTCGATGGAGTTTCAGGCAGCTGTTTGGCAGATTGAAACAATGTAAAACTCACTGTAGTATGAGACAGCATTGGGACTAACCTTCCCATTATGGCCCTTCAGGTTCAAGATGTTGTCGAATGTGGTGGTCGAGTAGATGTGGATCACGTTGCCGTTGACAGCGGCGAACATGTGTCCCCCGTGGCTGAACGCACACTGAAAAGAGACGAAGAATACATTTACACCACTGACTCATGCATCAGTTCACTCGCTAAGGCTTCTAGGCCGTCTGTACGCAGTTGTTTCATCATGTGACAACATGGTAATAACTTTGACCAGAGGGTGGCGCTGCATTGAAATGACTGAAAAAAATGTAATCTCAAATAACAGGTATTTTTTAAATGTAGATATATTCTGGAATGGGTTATTTTACATTAACATGTACAGTATATCTATTTTGTATTTTCAAGGGGCTCTTGGCTCATGGGGGCAACTGCCTACCTTTGCCTAGTACAGGGGTCGGCAACATGTGGCTGTTTTACTGCCCTGTTGCGGCTCCAAAGAATTAGATTTTTAGGTAAACATTAAGTGATTCTCTTTTACAGCAAAATAAAGCTCTGCTGATCGTTCAACACAGTTTTAACAATAAATGGTCTTAAACACTGGAGTTAATGTAGAACTGCTAATTCACCCTTTAAACCCGAAGATCAGTGCACAGACTGCTGGTCACCATAGTAACACAGACAACAATCTCACTTAGCTTATAGCTAATGAAAAGGCAAAGAGAAATATTTAAGACGAACATCAATAATTTGGAGACGAATGGACTTATTTGCATTTATAATCACTCCAGCTGGTTTCCTGATATGTTAAATCTGCAATGAGAAACTGTCAAACACTGTTGTTCCTGTTCCACCTTAAATGGTGCAGCAGTTACATTCTGGCACCTCAGGCACCATTTAAGGTGGAACGGGAAAATTTGAACAAGAAGTTGGCGAATGAGAAGCGACTTCAGCCTCGTAAAAAGTTGAAAATTGGGAGACATTTTACAAGAAACTATTCCACTTTTGCAGAAAAGTTTCCTGCCGGAGATGCGAGAAAAGCGGCTATAGCTATAGTTTGTGTTTATATTATATTTTCAGCCTATATTAGTACATCAGCACATACTGAGACATATTTACAGCCATAATGGTAAATGGTAAATGGTAAAACAGACATAAAATGTTGTTTCAAGGTGGTTTGATTTTTATTGAAAGGACAAAATGGCTCTTCTTAACATTTGGGTTGCTGACCCCTGGCCCAGTGCGCAGACCACCCCTGCTCAAGTAAAATTCTGTTTAATGCAAGCTTAAAGCTACGGAATTTGCATGAAAATTTCAAAGTCTAAAGCCAACCTAACTCTATACACAGCTGTGGACCAAAGGCCAGTGCCACCCTGTCATAAAGCATGGCCGCCATCATCATCAATAAAGCATAAACCATGCTTATGGTGGGAATCAGGGGGAAGTTATCAATAACTGCTAATATTCTGATGATACTGTATTTAATGAGCAAACTGGTGAGTGAATGTGCACTGGGTCCCTTCAGCACTCTTTGAGCTACATCAAGAAATAGACTAAAATTCGTCAGCTGTAATCGATTATCATGCTGACTAATGATTAACTAATGTACAGAGAAAAAAAAACTCTTCATCCTTTGTGTGTGATTTTCACACAGTAATGCTAGTTTATTTACTTTACCTGGCCAGCCCATTCGAAACGTTCTAGCTACGCCCCTGCTGTGGACGTGTGGAATATTTCATACATTTTCGAGAGCCTCACACAGGTAGTTTGCATGAAAAGACATGGACACGAGCAGACAGACAATCAACTAGGCAAAGTGAACCTCTCGGCAGCCGCGCACGGTGAACTCCTTGAAGGTTCGGATGTCATCGATGAGCAGATTCATGAGCCGGATCTTGTCGGAGAAGCCCACCAGGATGAAGAGTCCAGAGGGGTGGAGGGCCACGCTGTACGACTCCTCCTGGAACTCCTTGTAGAGCTCCAGAGCACTGCAGAGCAACAAATCTCCATTCAGCCTCAACTACAGCCGTGATGATTCTACGATTAATCACAATTCTTACTCTGAACACATCTTTCTATTCATTCCCACTGCTATAGGTCAGTCAGTATGGATAAAGTACCTTCTAAATGCCTATAGATGGCAGTAGGTATGAAAAGCTTGTAAAACTAAATTAAATGTTCCTCTTTTTGAAGATTTTCAGTACTAGAATTTTCATAGTGATTCAATTTGAAGAAAGAAACAGGTTTCTTGACCTTTTTGTTTATCATTTTTCACATTGAAACAAACAGTAAAAGTCACAGGTGCAGACTTAATCTATTGAACATAAATGGAATTCACTGCATAACTACATATATGATTAATTGTGTAATTACATTAAAACAGTATTGGAAAAAAATGTAGTAACTATTTATATTACTATACAAATTGTAGTAAGCATGAGTGATATGGCAAAATCATGACACTTTAACACATTTTCACTATACATCTCAATATAAGGTGAAACAAACACAATGCACCTGTAATGCCACATTTAAAATGCACTCATTTCAACTCAATACTCAATATAATTAATTACTCGGCTATAAAAAATCATTGATTAAAAAGTATGTTCGGCTGAGCGATCATTATGAAACTTAAATGATAAACAGGTTTATTATAAAGCCATGTTTAGCTGAAAATCCTTCACAAGGGGGAGCTTAGCACAAAAATTATATTTGTGTGCAACACTGAAAGAGAGGAAACCCACACCAGCGGGATCTCACTAGGCTATGTTTGTTTTTAGTTACAAATGTAATATGTAAAGTAAAATTACTTAATTGTGTGTATATAAAGTAAAAGCTTTTGTTTAAAATAGGTATGTGCTGAACAGCTCACACTGAAATCCCCCTTAGAAGCGCTGATGGAAACTAGCTTCATTGTAGCGGTGGCACTCAAAGATGTAAATTATCGCAAAATGCAATCACATTGCCCACCCCTAGTAATAACTCTACACTTCTAAGGCTTAATCAGCCTCTTTGTCTCTTTTTGTGCTCTGAAGGAGCTGAGAGTGAATTATAAAGCTGTGTCTGAGCAGAATGTCCTCAGCTTGGAGCTCTGAAGCTGAGGATTGGTTACCCTGGTGCCAGCAGAAGGTCCCTCACTGCTCTGCCACACCAGAGAGCACAAGCTTTAAATTAAACGCATGACTTCTCTCACTACTGAACCTTTAGATTTATTACCTCTCTAAACACTGTCCACTCAAATGAAATACCACCAGAAAATGAGATGCCATGCTTCTAGCCAGCTGAAAAAATTAAAGCGGTCAGAAATGATTCTGTACAGTGGAGGAGCTCTCTGAGAGAACTTAAACTGCCAATCTGCCTCCTTTTTGCTGTTACTCGATGCAGCATTCTGTGGCAGAAAAACCGGATCAGGTTGTGCTTTGCAGGAGCTGGATACCCTGAATCTAAATGACCACTATGGCTGCAGCCGTTCTTACTTGGTTTCAAAGTTCCAGATCCGCACAGAGTGGTCCAGCGAGCAGGTGGCGATGAGAGGTTTGCGCATGCAGATGGACAGACCTGTGATGACGCTCGAGTGGAAGGAGTGGGACAGGAACTCAAACTGGGCCTGTTCACCCTGAACAAGTATGAGGGAAGCAAAGCATTGTACACATGGTACTACAGAACCGGACAGGGTCCATGGTGAAATTATTATTTTAAGCCACACGCAATAAAAGACGTGGCATAACATCCATAACTACGGCTTAGATACAGCTAACCCTTCTTAGCTATAAGGCTAACATGGCAAAGAAACACTGGAAGTCAATAGTCACCCAAATCATTTCTGTAAATACATTCTCAAAAGTGCTCTCAACTCGGTGAAACTGCATCCAGGTCTTCATTAAGGCTGCGAAGACTGTTAATGTAGCTTAGGACACCGACTTACTGTGAGCTATAACCGAACCATAAAACAGTAATGGAAACCCTGCAATAAGTATGACTTACTGAACAGAATAGAATATGAATAGAAACAACAGAAGCGAATGTAACCTGTAGTGTCCATATGGGCAGCTGAAGTTCAGCACAAAACCTGTTGTCTGAAATGGCTGCCCACTGTGTTCAGCTACACAGTGAAGTTTTGTTTATTTTGCAAAGATTTTTGTCAATCCGATTAAATACATTCTGATTATAGATTAAGACAGAGGTGTTTATATGTTCCCTCTATTTGCTCACTACAAGTAATATAATCCGAAATTATGTGCATGCGTAGAGAACCACTTAATGTAGACGTTACCCTGACAACCAGCATCACATGAGTCCAGTCAGAGTGAGATGAGCAGCAGTGAGCAGTGCTTGCGTTTTTAATTGCTTCAAAATGATGTCAGACTCAGGAAAACGTCCTTCACATGTCCTTATTAAAGAAGGCCGAGAGGAAGACGTCGTGTTCTGAGACACATAAGCTGGACGTCCGTCCCACCGCCGTCTTTTAAAGATCAGAGCATAAACTTTGTCTCCTCTGCAGACCAGTTTCTGCTCCGCCATGTTATACGATTGAGGTGTATACATGGACATAGTCCAATTGAGCTATTAGTGGGATTATTAACGGATTATTAGGCTGCATGTAAACGTGGCTAGTAAGTCATACTGTGTCCTAAACTACAGTGCTAGTCTGTGCAACCTTAATGAGGAGCTGGATGTGGTTTGAGCGGGTTTAAAGACGCTTTAGGGATTTATTTACAGAAGAGATTTGGGTGACTATTGACTTCTAGTGTTTGATAGCAGCATTAGACTTGTAGCTCCAGTGCTAAACTAAAGAAGAGAATTTGGACAACAAACATGTCTTGGCTGATCAGCTACACCTGAAGTTGGAGGAATAAGTATAACTCTATAATACTTTTAAGTGAACATAATCCAGTAAATGAACTATTATAAAATGGTACAAATCCTTATTTAGTGGATTTCTTACTGGAGGACATGAGTGTCCTTGTAATGTAAAATTGCATTCAGTAAATACAATAACCACAATTGGGTTTCCCCCCACGGGAACAAAGATACCCACTGATGCAGAGGCTGATAAATACAGATGTGATATTCGACTTCCTAGCATTCGACGTCCACTCTCATGTATTTGCCCCATAGTGCTCATAGGGGTTTTCTGGTCTTTAAGCCAGAAATATATCATCAAGTTTGACCCCATCCTAAGAGATGTTCCGGGGAAAAACTGTTGGTTAGCACCTTGCTCATCTCGGCTGAAGAGAGGGTGATGTGGTAGAGTTGGCCTCGATCAGTGCTGGTGGCCAGTGTCTCCTCTGAAGGGCTGATGCACAGGGTGGCGATCTCCTGCTGCTCCGCCTGACTCGGCTCATTACTGCACAGGTCTGGGGGGATCTGGAGATCATAGCAGAGAGAAAATTAATAATGACACTAACAAATCTGAAGCCAGTTCTGCCATCATTTACTCTGATCATTTAAATTAGATTTTTTCAATGAACAATTTAGTTAAAAAACAGACACAGTCACCTTTATTTCCCTGGTTTTCCTGTAGTTGTCCTTCTCCTCTGTTTTCTCGAAGAGACACACAGTGCCTGGGCCAGCTGAGCAGGCAAAGCCTTTAGAGTAGGCTGTGATGGCTGTCACCCGTGGCAATGAGGCAGGCACAGAGGGGGCGTCCTCTGACTTCCGCCTCTCCGTACGTCTGTCAGGCAAGAGATCAGGACACAGTAGGGTGAGAAAGGGAAAAACACAGCTAATTAAAAGTAATATACTGCCACGTTGGGCAACAGAGAGCTGTAAAGCTTCACACAGGACTGTTTAGTCGTCTTGGTCAGTAGTGTTTACTCACTGCCAACTCAGTTCAAATACGAATACACTCACATTTTATTCCTTACCTAAATGAACTCAATCAGCCAAGACACCTGAACATACTTCTGGAGCGATGGTAGAGATTAGCATTGTGCTAACTTCACGACAAAATCACCACACACTTTAAACCATGTTCAGTTTAGCACAGTCAGGTAGACCTGCTTATATGGTTTCTGATTCAGACACTCTTCAAAAAGATCGTTCTTTAAGGCACCTTTAGTCAAGAAAATTACAGGGTTCTTTGCATCACGGAGAATGTGCTATACATGGTTCTATATAGCATCCATTTTGAAAAGGGTTCTATATATCACCAAAAATGATTCTGCTGTTGTTACAAGCCAAAGAACCCACTTTTGCTAAGCGTGTAGCTCAGGGGTCGCAACCCAAATGTTAAGAAGAGCCATTTTGTCCTTTCAATAAAAAAACCAAACCACCTTGGGAGCCACAACATTTTATATCCGTTTTATCATCTTGGTTGTAAATATGTCTGAGTATGTGCTGATGTTCTAGTACAGACTAAAAATATAATATAAACGAAAACGCAGACTTACTTTGCTCTGCTTTAAGCTTTAGCTCAGCTATAGCCGCTTTTCTCGCATCTCTGGCAGGAAACTTTTCCTCAAAAGTAAAAGAATTTCTTGTAAAATGTCTCTCAACGTTAGATTTCTTTTGAAAGACTGAAGTCGCTTCTCATTCGCCAGATTCTTGTTCAAATTTTTCGGGACAATTTGAACGAGACGCTGGCGAATGAGAAACTGACTTCAGCCCCATGACTTTTTAGTGTTTGTCAGTTTCTCGTTGCAGATGAATTATCGATGTTCGTCTTAATTTTTTCTCTTTGCCGTTACGTTAAATTCTAGCTAGACGAGACTGTTGTCTGCGCAGTGTGCGCATCGATCTTTAGGGTTAAAGGGTGAATTAGCAGTTCTACATTAACTCCAGCATTTAAGTTATTGTTAAACTGTGTTGAACGATCAGCAGAGCTTTATTTTACTGAAAAGGAGGATTATTTTATTTTTACCTAGAAATCTGATTCTGCTGTGGAGCCGCAACAGAGCAGTAAAAGAACCACCGCATGCGGCTCCAGAGCCACATGTTGCCGACCCCTGGTGTGGGACATACTGCTATCTATAAATATGAAAAATGTACAGACAAAAAAATGTAGGCTTCAAGACGGGAGCTGCTCCAATTTTAACCGTGCAACATACTTTTGTCTGTTCTTGCAGACATTACGACTAGATTTGCCCTTGCAGCTCCAAACTCAAGAAGCACGGTTCGGATATTAAACGACCCACACTCTTAAAAAAGACGGTGCTTCAAGGGTTCTTTAGTAAGGAAAACAGTTCTTTAAAGAACCATAAACACTCAAAGAACGCTTTGCATGATTGAGGAGTTTTTTGCATCATGAAGTGGTTCTTCAGATTGATGGAGAGTGTGATGTAGATGGTTCTATATAGAACCTTTTTGAAAAGGGTTCTATATAGCACCAAAAAGGGTTCCACTATTGTTACAAGCCAAAAAAACTTTTTTGGTTCTATACAGAACCCTTTTTGCGAAGAGTGTACCTCTCAGCCTCCTGTGTGGACGCCTTGCTGGTCGCGCTCATCTCCCAGCGTAGGTCACCTGACTCGAACACCAGCAGTCGGCCCGTCTCAGTTCCAGCGATGACCCGCTCCTCGGACATCCAGGCGTGAGACAGGATGTTCTGCGTGTCCAGCTTTATGGAGTTGGACTGCTTCAAGGCCCCCTCGGCGTAGCGGAAAAGCTTGAACACGGCGTTACCGCTCACACATATCTGTGTGTTGTCCTGAGGGTTAAAGCTGACCTGTGGATGAGAAAAGAGAATGTTCTGAGTAAACACTTCACATCTTCACTGAGAATACAGCGGCTAAAACTGGTCAGCTCATGGTCATCAGTGAAGTACGCAGTGTCTGCGAAAGAGAACTGAATGTAAGTCATGAATGATGTTGTGAATGCCTAGAATACACAGTACTGGAATGGCAAGGCCAGTTCTTTTGATTTTGCTATACACTGAAGACATTTGGGTGAATGAATATGAGACGATACATCAGAACTTCAGCCTTTATTTCCCGATATTTACATCACAGCTGACATTCTGATCTCATATTTTACTTTTGATCTCAAACCCAAATGTCTTTAGTGAATAGCAAAACAAAAAGAATTGGCCTTGCTGTTCCAGTGCTTTCGCAGGAGAATGTATGTGACCAAAAAGTGTTGGTCTTGCCAGAATCTACACTGCAGACAATATATCGTCGCTGTCCAATGAAAAACAAGCATCTCCAAAATATTAACTTTATACGAGAGGGCAAAAACACTCTTACCTTTCAATGTAAGCCAATGTAAAGAGATTTAGTTCCAAGTGATTTTAGAGCATTTCCACTGGTCCATGCATCATGAAATGACAAAAATGGAGATACATGGTCTTCTTTGGACAGCGATGATATCTTACTCAATTAAATCATCTTTCATTGAAACTATGCAGTAAACCTAATCATATTCATTATGAAATGTTTGTGAGAATATTATAAGATGATTTTACTTACTTCTAGACGTTTCTTTACTTGTTCAAAGTCACTTTATCCAGTGAAATTGTCCTATTCAATGGGCAGTTCTCAAAATAAGCAAAAGATCTTAAGTAAAAATATCAGCATTATGTCTTGAAAGAAGCTGCTATTAGAATAAGACAATTCCAGTGGATGAAATGACTACAACAAAGTAAAAACCATCTACACTCTTAAAAAAGATGGTTCTTCAAGGGTTCTTTAGTCGAGAAAATAGATATATGTAGAACCATGAACACTCAAAGATTCCTTTGCATGATGTAAGGGTTCTTTTTATGGTGAAATGGTTCTTCAGGCTGATGGAGAACGTGCTGTAGATGGTTCTATATAGAACCTTTGTGAAAAGGGTTCTACATAGCACCAAAAAGTGTTCCACTATTGTTACAAGCCAAAGAACCCTTTTTGGTACTATATAGAACCCTTAGTGCTAATAGAAATAAGTAGAATAAATATTCTCACAACAGTCACATAATGAGAAACATTAGGTATAATAACTTAAAAAAAGATGGTTCTTCAAGGGTTCTTTAGTAAACACAATGGTTCTGTATAGAACTATGAACACCCAAAGAACTACTTGCATGATTAAGATGATGGAGAATGTATATGATTCTGTATGGAACCTGTTTGAAAAGGGTCCTATATAGCACCAGAAAGGGTTCTGCTGTCAAGCTTGTAACAATAGAAGAATCCTTTTAGAATCTACAGCACATTCTCCATCAATCTGAAGAACCATGCAAAGAACGAGCAAAGTTATTATACCATAATGTTTCTCATTATATGACTCTTAGAAGAATATTTCTACACTTATTTCTACACAAAAAAGCAAAATAGGTTGAATATAGTACCAAAAAAGGGTTCTTTGGCTGGTAACAACAGTGGAACCCTTTTTGGTGTAGATTTGAACTAGATCTCAACCACACAGGAGATGCTCCTTACTAAACCCAGTGACTTAGACAGATTTTTCACCATCATGTTTACATGTTCTGGGATTTTTTAACCTACCTGAGATATGGGGCCAGTGCTTGTGGTCTTCACAGTGGCCATCACCTTATGTTTATCCCAGACCCAGTAGAACAGGGTCCACTCGGGGCCTCCAGCTTGGCCTAGGAGGTATTTAGAGTCAGGAGAGAAGGCCATGCAGACGAACTCCTGCACCGGGACCTCTCCCCCGGTCAGCACCTTCCTCTTACGGCTCTGCTCGTGCTGCAGGTCATAAACGGTGATGGTGCCCTTCTCTCCGCGCTCGGCCACGGCCAGGTAGCGCCGGTTGGCACTGATGGCCAGTGCCTGCATGCCGTGACTCCTCTCTGTGCCTGTGTGAAGTTATAAGAAATGCAGTATAATGTGCAGAATGTTTATATAATGGATGAAAAACTGTGGAATGTCACAGCCAGAGGTAGAGGAGAGGAAGAGAGAGGAGAGCCTAGAACCAAGGATCCAAGTATTTTTACCTAAATCCTAATAAAAGTAGATGTAAAATTAGCTACCAAAAACTTGAGTAAAAAGTATCAGTTTTAAAAAGTCTGAGTTCCCCATAGAACCGCAGTGGATCTTCGTACATCCAGCATTCGTCAACATAGAAACTGAAGTCTGTTTGGCTCTGTTCTTCAAAATCTGGAGCCTTGCATCCTAAAATAAAACACTAAAGGTGCTCAAGCAACAGAACAGAATCAAATTCAACCTAAAATTGGAATTTAATATGAAGGCCTGAAATGGAAGTGTGAGAAATGTCTAGTAAATCCCACATGGAAAGTTGATATATGGCCATATATGCACACATATAATAAAGGGTGAGGCATATATTTCAAAACATATGTACAGATATGTGTGTGTACCAAATATTGGACATACATGCATAATACATGGACCATACACACGTCTGATAGGTAGGTGAACACATATATGGATAATATATCTTTTGTCTGTCTGATATATGTCTGATATTAAACTGGAAGATTTTTTAAAGGCAAAAATTAAAATTAAATACAGCAGCAACACACATGCAATAAAAACAAAAAAAAACTTGTAACGTGAAATATGAGTAATATATAACATCCATATATGAAAAATGCTTTCTATCATATATTGTTAAATACATGTATAACATATGCATACATATTTGAAAATGGCCAAGTTGGCATAAATGTCACATGTACTTCCACATGTGGCTAATAGTAGTTGGGTATAAGGGAAATCCGTAAATGGTACTATACACCGATCAGGCATAACATCATGACCACCTCCTTGTTTCTATGCTCATTGTCCATTTTATCAGCTCCACTTACTATATAGGTGCACTTTGTAGTTCTACAGTTACAGACTGTAGTCCATCTGTTTCTCTGCATACTTTGTTAGCCCCCTTTTACCCTGTTCTTCAGTGGTCAGGACCCCCATGGACCCTCACAGAGCAGGTACTATTTAGGTGGTGGATCATTCTCAGCACTGCAGTAACACTGATGTGGTGGTGGTGTGTTAGTGTGTGTTGTGCTGGTATGAGTGGATCAGACACAGCAGTGCTGCTGGAGTTTTTAAACACTGTGTCCACTCACTGTCCACTCTATTAGACACTCCTACCTTGTCAGTCCCTCTTGTAGATGTAAAGTCAGAGACGATAGCTTGTCTGCTGCTGCACAGTTTGTGTTGGTCATCCTCTAGTCCTTCATCAGTGGTCACTGGACGCTGCCCACAGGACGCTGGATATTTTTGGTTGGTGGACTATTCTCAGTCCAGCAGTGACACTGAAGTGTTTAAAAACTCCCCAGCACTGCTGTGTCTGATCCACTCAGACCAGCGCAACACTCACTAACACACCACCACCACATCAGTATTACTGCAGTGCTGAGAATGACCCACCACCCAAATAGTACCTGCTCTGTGAGGGTCCATGGGGTCCTGACCACTGAAGAACAGGGTGATAAAGTATGCAGAGAAACAGATGGACTACAGTCTGTAATTGTAGAACTACAAAGTGCACCTATATAGTAAGTGGAGCTGATAAAATGGACAGTGAGCGTAGAAACAAGGGGGTGGTCAGAATTTTATGCCTGATCGGTGTATCAGAAGTATAATGTAATAAGACCCAGGTAATGCTAAGCACACAGCCATCAAGTCATTTTTCTCAGAGCTCTCACCTGGAATGAACCTCTGCCATTTCTGGTCGATGTTATATCGCACACAGTTGTTTCCTGAAGGGAAGATGACAGTTTGCTCGTCGAAGAAGAGCAGGTTGTTCCTCACTCCTGTCCGGAGGCCGAATATGTGGTGGGACTGCGCCACCACCGCAGCCATGCCTCAGAAACTGAGCCAGCACAGCGCCAGGAAAGCGGGAAAGGAAAGATAACAGTCATTTTAATAATACATTTATAGTTTTTTTAATAGCTCAGAATGAACTCAAGGGCAGCACGACTCCAGCTAACGCGAAATAAGCGCGAAAACATACCGGGAACACTAACCTAACACTAACACTAACACTAACCTAACGTTAACATAGCATCGCTCAGTGTCTGCATAAACACAACAAATTCACCGACAGTTCTCATTAACGACAGCTAAACACACAAATAAACATCTCAAATTATTGCTTCTTCTGTATTAAAACACATTTACACAGCATTTACCTTGACAAACTGCCCTTTTATTCACAGAAACAGTGAACAGGCGGTGTAGTTAACTCGCCAGCTACTTAGCGTTAGCTAACTAGTGGTCTAAGTAGCTGCCTTGGTTTACGGTAACCATGGCAACGCCAAGCTGCCGTTACCATAGCAAAGACACAGATACCAATATTACAGACTGTTATTATTATTATTATTATTATTATTATTATTATTATTATTATTTAAAATAGTAGCGTTGCATTGTTATGGTTCGTTTTATTATTCATAATTATTATGATGTATTTTTTAAGCCTTTATCGTAACTTTATATCATTTAGATTGACATATTTATGAGCAGGGCAAGGTAGTAAATGTTTAATGACACAGTCGTAATCAGTATACTTGGGAACAGTTTTCATGGATTTGTTTTTTTTTTATTTTAATAATAACACTTTTACTTGTACTAAAATATATTTTCACTTAATACATTAAAATTCTCATAACTCGTGGCCTCGATATGGTAATTTGTGTACTCAGTACAGTAACTCATAGTCTCGATATAGTAACCTGAGGCCTCAGTATAGTAATAATAATCACAATGTCACCTTAGGAGTTCGTAATAGAAAAGAGTTTTCCTACAGAAATTCTGCTTTGTCGCGTTAATCTAATATGCGTTCTAAAATTTTGCACGTTATTGTTCAAAAAGGGATTCTAGCTGTGTTTCTGGACAGAAATGATGATAATGTTTTTTGTCACTCAGTTAAATAGCTACTGCAGTTGAAGTCTACCGAGCTTGAGGAGGCGACTCATGGTCGGAACTCTTGTCAGATGACCTCAGTTGCTACCCGGACAGTTTTTTGGCCCGGGCGCCGTTTTCGCACGCTGCCTGTGTGATTTGGCGACACGTGAAAGGAGAGAAGAGTTTTAATCCTCATAACAAACCAGATCACGGTTAAAATGGTAGATATGGAAGAGGAAACACAGCTCGGGCAGGAATCGGAGGAGGATTACTGCGAGTTATCGGACGGAGAGGTGAGAATAGTGATGATGATGATGATGGTGGAAGTTGAGCTCAGTGCTGCTGTGTGGTTCAGATAAAACTCATAAAACTAAAAACACTGACCCAACCGCTCTTACTGGACTTGTAGTGTGTAGTGTAGTGTAGTGTAGTGTAGTGTAGTGTAGCGTAGTGTAGTGTGTAGAAGAAGCCTTTATTTAATGACCCTATTTTTGGGAACAGGGCGACGTTTGAAATCTGCGGAGTCTCCTTCATATAAACTTCACTATGATCAGTAAATTGGGCCCAATTCTACACTATTCTACAAAGAGCCGGGCAAAATGACATCACAGTATGACACAACATGCTTTTCTGAGCACGTCGTGGATATCATAGCACTAAAAATCACTTCTGACTGCACATTTGGTCAAAAAGAGAGCAAAACTAGTCCTGTTTAATTGAATTCAGTGCAGCACTGTGTGTAAAACGTTATACAGGAATTGGATTCATAGTTTTTGATAGTATTTTAACCTCTTATTCTCCAGGGTATATTTTGGTTTGTCCATCTGAATTTACATGACCAAACTGTAAGGCAAATTATTCAGTACCTGCATGAAATAAATGTACATTATTATTTTATTTATTTACTTATTTTTTGTAAAAGCTCCCCTCAAATTAACAGAACATGTGTTTTATGATCACACATATTGCTATATCTGCTTACAATTTACTGCTGAAAGGCAAAAATCTTAGACGATCTTTGTGTTATTTTATAAAAGTAATTTTTACAGAGCAGATCACTGAAGAGACGCCATCTGTTTATAGTTTATAGCCCAGATTTGTGGAAAAATGGCTCAACTTTCAGTAGAAAAAAGAACTGAGTTCAGCTTCTTTTATTATAAGGGTTTAAAATTACATCACCCATCTATTTGAGTGGAAAGAAGACAGTTACAGCTCTCATATGACCCCCACCTTTAGAATGTAGCTTATGAAATATGAAAGTTTGAAGAATATGACGAAGTGCGTTTTGGAACCACCGGTAATTCCAAGGAGTTGAACAGGTTAAAAATGTGGCACTACTGTATACATTCTAACTTCAGGCGTCAGAAAAATAAACATCCTGTACTGAATTATCGTAATTTTACATTTGCCGTATCATCCACCTCTGATCCCACACGAGTAGCCCGTCTGAGAGCTGTGATCCTTTTTTTGATCATTTTTTATTTTAATTAGAACAAAAAAAAAAAACGACTGTTTATTTGCCACTTAAAAGGCTAAACCAGGACTGTATGATAATATTGGTGAAGGCTAACACAGGCTTCCTCCGAGTCCTGTGAAGCGCCACCGCTTCTTTTCGAGCTGCCGCTCACGCAACGTCATTGGACAGCCAAACGCGCTCGGAGGAAAGCGCCAACCGCCAGATCTGTTATGTCAGCTAACAGACGCCTGCGCTGACTAGCATTGCGCTGAGTGATGGGGGGAGAAGGAGGGGCAATCCCACCCACCCAGAGAGAGCGAGGCCAAAAAAAAAAAGTGAAAAGTGACAGTTTTAAGTCTGTAGAGGGCGTGTTACCCCTCTCTTAGAAAATCAGTGTATTGTTTGAGCAGGGATGTTCAAACGTTTGCATGCGATCTTGTATTTGGTGATTATCTACTTTGTCTGAAATACCTGCAAAACTGTGTGTGTCACCTAAAGATTGTCTCCTTTTTTATTCAGCTTCAGGAGGCGTTTGCCAAGGGGCTGCTCAAGCCTGGGTTGAATGTTCCTTTGGAAGAACCAAAGAAGGCCGTCAACAACATAGTGAGTCCCCTCTGCCGCTGTTCTTCACGCGAGTCACGCTGTGAGATGGTTGTGTAATATTAACAAGGTTGTGTTCTGTTTTACAAGGAGGGTCTGAAGAAGTGCCTGGCTGAGTTTAAGAAGAACCTGCCATGGGTCGAGAGGCTGGACCTCACTAACCACCCAGCTGTGGACGTTTTGGCGAAAATCGAGGGGACGTTAGAAGATAAACAAAGCAGTGGTGAAATCAATGCAGAGGATGATTTTCAGAGGGAAATGTGCTTGTAAGTGTGTGTTTTCTTTGATATGCAACTTATCACGGCTGGGAATCTCTGGGCACCTCACGATTCGATTTGCTTTTGATTGAGTGCCCAGATGTTCCCGACGCGTCTCTGTTTTCATTTCTGTACCCTACACTGTGGTTTTCTCCTGCATTCGTCAATAACAAGGTTCACTGCAGCGTAGACCTAATTTCTACTCCACTACTAGTTTATATGCTTTCGTAACATTAATTGACTTTATTAAATTTTCCATGAAAATTATGTTAACTATAATACATTAGTCAATAATGTAATATAACTATAACTATAATACATTAGTCAACATTTTTTTTTTAAAACTGTTGTGCCTCTCATTTTTCAAAGCTGCACTATGTAAAAAAAATAATAAATAAAAAAAAAAGCAAAATTGAATGAAGTAGCATTAGAGTCAGGAGAAGGAAAATGGGCTGAAATATGGTGAGCGTGTGCTGTTGTGAGTCGCCCTGTAAAGCCTGAAAGAATCATTTAAAAGTCAGAGGAGTCGAGTTGTTGCTCTGTCTGACCACATCATACGCCTTTGCATAGGGTGAAAAAGAAGGTCCAGCTTGACGGTTAGGTCTCAAACGCAAAATCAACATTATGCTAATGAAGATACGATGACAATAGTTGACAATTTACATTCTTGTAAGACGCGTCCTTCACCCAGTTTAGAATACACGTTGCATGCAATACTGCGTTTCCACCAGAGAGGTCTCCAAATCCCCAAAACTTATATAGTGTAGCTTTCAATGATGCACGCAGCTTTAGACTGCTGCCTGGGCTCGATTCAAGAAAATGAGTGAGTTCCAAAGCCACGTTCATCAAAAACAGTTAGTATTTTATAGAAAAGGAATAGCGCAATTTAAAATAAGGTGGATATAAAAATTCAGTTATGATGTTTTGTGAAGCGAGTCAGAATCTTTCAGGAGAGAATCTCGATACCGCCACTTTGGCTGCAGTTTCACAGTAGCTAAGTTATTTCACACTGTTCTTGGATCGTATGTATCTGAACACCTGTTGATGTGTTTGTTTGAGCCTGTCTTATGTCTGAGTAGCTATAACTGACCTTCAGGCGCCATGTATATGAATGCGTAACCTTTACGGTTGCACCCCCAGCTACCGCCAGGCTCAAGCGACTGTTCTAGAGGCCCTGCCGAAGTTAAAGAAGCTGCAGATTCCTACCAGGCGGCCGGATGATTACTTTGCAGAGATGGCTAAGACAGATCAGCATATGCAGAAGGTACATTCTTCACTTCACTCGCTGCCTCTGTGAACAACCAGCACCTTTATTTCTACAAGGGATGCTATTTTAAGGTGCTATGGAGCAGTGAAACTGTGTTCTCTGGAGTGAGGAGCTCCTTCCAATACCTTTAGGATGAGCTGGAGCATCCATAACTGATCATACTGCATCAGGACCTGACCTCGCTGATGCTCTTGTGACTGAATGCAATCCTCACAGCAATACGTCAGTTCTTTTATAGACATGACATGATTTGAGAAGACTGGCGGAGGAGATATGATGTTTATGGTTTGTGATAAACCTGCAGAATTGTAATTTTGAAGTGCTCTTGATTTTGACTACACTATAACATGAAAATACTGCTGCTCCTGAGTGTCAAGACCTGGAAAGTCATCATTTAACTCTTGTACATTCTTGGAAACACTGAACATTTATTTTTGTATCTTTTTTTCAGATCAGGAAAAAGCTCATGCAAAAGCAGATGGCAATCGAGAAGTCGGAAAAAGCCAAGAAGCTGAGAGAACAGAGGAAGTTTGGCAAAAAGGTCAGCTTTTAACTTGGCTCTTGCTGCAAATTAGCTCTGTGGGTGGTTTTTTCTTGCTCAAAAGTTTGGTATTCGAATTGCCTTTGCCTTTTTACAGGTGCAAGTAGAGGTACTGCAGAAGAGACAGAAAGAGAAAAAGGCCATGATGACCGCGGTCAAGAAATATCAGAAAGGTTTGGTCTTTTGTTCAGCTGTATAGCCATGTTTTTCTTTTTATACTCAGAAAATGAGCGAATGTGATTTAGGAACTTCAATTAATTGGGAGGAAAAACACTTTAATTGGTGTGCTGGTGGTCCTCAGGTATGACAGACAAATTGGACTTCTTGGAAGGAGATCAGGAGGAGAAGAAAGGGTCAGCTGCGTCCAAGCCACAGATGAGCAAAAAAGGGTGAGTATGACCTACTGTGTTTTGTAGGGTCCATATTCGTTATTTCTACTTGACTATTTTTCCAACATCTCTTTATTCCTTAGAATTAAACTGGCTGTTTTTGTTACTGAACCTGTTTAGACCCATATATGCAAATTATATCTGTTCTGATTGGCTATGCTGTATTGTGCCTCGTTCAAAAAGCAGTCCAGGCTGAAACACTTCTTATAACTTCAGTATGAGTGGGCAGGGCTGAAGTGATGAAGTGATGATAATTCAGTTGTGAAGATGTAAACAGTCATTCAGAGAGGTTTTGTTGGGAAATGCTCAGTTCAAGAGAAACTTACAGACTCAGATGTCTTTACAGTGGTGGTGATAGGAACCAGGGGTTACCATGACTACAACACAAATATAGACATTTTATTTACTATCCAGAACCACCAGTGAACCCACACGTGTCTTCCCTGGGACACACAAGAAGTGCATGAAATGTAATATTTTTAACTCCGTCATGAATAAACAGTCAATCAAAACATAAAGACTGAAGTAACATGCAATGCAAGTTACCGTGGAATAGCCTGAAGACCTTTTTAAATGGTGAAGTCTTATTAAAAACAGCCTTTTACACGTGGACATCATTGTTCCATTCAGTTTTAATGGCCTTCCACAGTGGTGGAAAACTTTTGTCCAGTTCATTTGTGGTTAATGTGAGATGGGATGATTTCAGTGAATAAATCTGGACGTTGACAAGGTCAGATTAATGGCAGCCGTATCTTATATCCAGGAGCTTGATCTTGAAAAATGACTTCTGATCGATCATCTTCTGGAAGTAGTTTCTCAGGCCTTTCTGTGAAACGTTTTGATATTCTGGGGCAGTGACAGAGGTCAGGAGGAAAGAATCTGGGCAGCCCAAAGCCACATCAGGTAGGGACAGCTGAAATTCATGGATTTGAAGGACAGAAAGAAAAGTTTTCAACAGGACTATTTCTACAAGAGCTATTGCAGAAGACTAGCACTGCCACGGCTATCAAAACATTTCGCTAAGTTAAAAATACTACACTTTACTAGGCCCTTTTTTCTCCCCAGAGTGTATATTGATGCTGTTGGAACAAAACCTTGTATCTCCATTTTGTCGTTTTGTGCTTTTTTACAGAATTTGAAAATGCCAGCTGCTCTTTACAGCTTGGTAAAATTTCCTGATAGATGGATCAATAGAAAAGCTCCAAAATTACTAGAAAATTCTCTTTATTATTCTCCATTAACTTCCATTCAAAGTAATGTTTTTTCCTTCTCCTGTAAAGTTGCCATTTTGGAGATACAAGGTTTCCTTCTGACGTCAGCGATAAGTAACGTTATCCATGGTACAATAATAGTAAATCAAAAAACAAAAGTTTTGTTGCAAGTTCTGCTTGTACCTCTGCACCATGAATGCTTTTAAAAAGACCTCAGCTATCGTAGATTAATGTCTCAGGCAGTTTTCATAGCCATTTCATGTCATAACTTTCTGTGAGGGAGCTTTTAGAGCCAATAAACTCTGCAAACGTCTGGTTCCTATCACCATTTCACATCAGACCACTCTGAATGGCTTTGTTTACTTCTTAAGGATTAGACTTAGTAGAAATTCAGAAAGATCAATGGAATTTGCTTTAAAGGAGGTGACTAGAATCAGCTTTCAGACACATTAACTTAATGAAATATGTAACTGGTCAGTGAGTAGAGAAAATAGCTTGGATTATTTTCAGAATATAAAAAAAATATATCACTGCTTTCAAAGACAGACCCATCCACCCGACCCCTCCATCCTTCCTTCTTTCCATCTCTACACCCACCCATCCAACCAACCATCTATCCATCCATCCATCCATCCATCCACCAACCCAACCCAACCATCCATCCAATCAACCATTCGTCCCCCCACCCAACCATTTGTCCACCCACCCACCCAAACCATCCATCCAAACCATCCATCCAAACCATCCAACCACCCAACTATCCATCCATCCATCCATCCATCCACCCACCCACCCACCTACCCAGCCAACCATCTATCCACCCACCCAACCAACCAACCATCAACCCATCAACCCACCCACCTAAAGCTTGTACGCCACTACTGCTGTGCCATTCAGGGCCTGTGTCCGTTTTCTGACCCTGTCTTGCTAGCAAGGCTAATGAAAGTAGTGCTGTATTTACTGTAGACGTAGACCGGCGCATGCAGAGCACATCTGCCAGTACTATGTAGCCTGTTGTGTCCCTGCAGAAGCATCATGTTTTGTTCCACATAGGCTTTTCCTAAAGTAAACCCTGTTCTATGTTCTGTCCTCAGCCCTAACGCTAAGAGGAAGTACAAGGATCAGAAGTTTGGTTTTGGGGGCAAGAAGAAAGGCTCCAAATGGAACACGAAAGAGAGCTTTAACGACGTGTCAGGATTCCGAGCCAAAACCGCTCACGGGAAAGGAGGAAAGAAGTTCAGCAAAGGAGGGAAGAAAAACGTAAGGCCCTCTTTGTGCCATCATAATGGCTTTATAACCGTTTATGGAGTGTTTAGGGATGTTAATGATTAACTGATTAACCGTTAATCGACAAATACATAAATGTTGGACCAGTGATAAATGTTCGACCAGTGCTTTCAGTTAAAAACTGAATTTAATTTCCAGTAAACAACTGATATTTGAATAGGTGGGTTTTTTCATTCAACTGGAGGACCGTTGTTTAATTGTACACATGAGGGCGCAAGAGCGTAACTTGTTCCGGTAGCCCTGTTTAGTGACCTACAACTCCAACTTTTCTCAACTCTTCAGCATCATCTAGTTTCAACTGATGGCGCCAGATCTGTGAGGTTAGGCCGGTTCTTCCTTTAATAACTCCTAAAGCCTTAAAGATATAACTATTTAACAGTCAGTTGTCGGTTAAAGGAAAATTAGCATTTTTAGTAGTGTTGTCAGAATAAAACGGGAGGCCACAAAAGGCTCTACACGTTAATTTAAATATTCAAAAACCTTCTAACTGTGGCGAATTCACTCTAAAGCAGTCTTAGTGGCTTATTTCTCCTATAAAATGTCAATAAAACACAGCAGTGTTTAATAAATAGTTACATTTATTGTTAAAACTAGCTGCAAAACATAATGCAGCAGCACTGCTGTGTCTGATCCACTCAGACCAGCACAACACACACTAACACACCACCACCACGTCAGTGTCACTGCAGTGCTGAGAATGATCCGCCACCCAAATAGTACCTGCTCTGTGAGGGTCCATGGGGGTCCTGACCACTGAAGAACAGGGTAAAACGGGGGCTAACAAAGTATCAGAGAAACAGATGGACTACAGTCTGTAACTGTAGAACTACAAAGGTCACCTATATAGTAAGTGGAGCTGATAAAATGGACAGTGAGCGTAGAAACAAGGAGGTGGTCAGAATGCTATGCCCGATCGGTGTGTATGGATGCTTTGTACCAGAATGTTCTTGTTGTGCTCATTTTTTGTTTGTTTCACAGAAGCGACCAGGGAAGGAGGCCAGGCGGAAAATGAAGGCCCGAAAGTGAGGGATATGTCCAGTTAGCGTCCCTCATGTTGATATCTAAGTGGACTTGTGTTAAGACTCTTGTCCTCTGCACTGCAGCGGCGTCTGTGTGGGCTGTGGTTGACTGCTTTTTCTGGTGAGAGGACTCTGAAATGCGACTCTTGAAGTAATTCCTACTTCGTTAGTCTGCTTTGCGGTGCCGTTCAAGGACCCTCCTCGGATTTCTTTTTTATTTTATGTCAGTTTTACTCTCAGCTGTTCTTTTTCTCTTTCTTTGAATTGTGCAACATGAACTAATTGGATGGATGTTTTTCTTGTAAAGGATTTTGTGATCCTTTGTGATCCCCAGGAGCTGATATTTTTGTATGTTAAGCTGGTGACTGGACAGAAGAAATGACGGACAATCCCCATGTTATGTAGATCAAGATAACCCTATGATTATAATGTTTATTTTGTAATTTGTGGTGAAAACTGCCATTGACTGTAATACTGGTAATCTGTCAGTCGTGTAGTGCGCTCATTATCTCAGTTATGCTTGCTTTCTGAGAGTAAATGGTGGCACAGAAACCCAAATATTTCTCTGTGTTAAAGTTGATGGTCTTAAATTAGCGCTGCTCTCATAATTATACGAATTAATTTAGCTTTCGGACTTGGAACAAGCAAAAACACTTGTCTTCCACTTCATTTGCCTGAATCTTCTGAATCTTGACATGGCTAAATCGGCTTTAAATGCTCCACTCAGCTGTGCCAGCGGATGATATTAATATTCATGGGAGCGTAATGGACGGCTGTGCTAATTGGCTTAGCCGCCCACCGGCCCTGTTTGAAGTCTGTCGACAGCGCGGTTTATACTGCTGCTAAGTTTAGATATACCCAAGTCAAGAGGCTCATTTGGGAACCTTTAGCGTTCTCTCAGTGCCAGGAGGAGTATGACGTTTGTTTCCCGTCATGAAGGAAGAAGAGGCGTATTCAACAAGTTGCCGTCACGGATGCGTAGCGAATGAAAGGGGCTGGTGCCACTTTCAAACTAAAGCCACGAGAGAGGAAAATATGACTGAAATCTACAGCATTTTGAAGAAGTATTGTGGATCTCAAGGAAAGATTAACATGGAAATATCAACAGATGAAACTACGGTCAGTGTCGAATAACTGCAATCAGGCGATTATGTAATAATTAAAGGGCTCCACTGCAAAATGCGTGAAAATACACTTTTTATGAATTTAATTTTTTCTATGATGTGCATTGATGGGAGTGGCCTTTACACATACTAGAAATAGCAGTGCTATATTGTGGTTAATACCACCTTTATTAGAGAAATAATGTGTTTTTGACAAAGTGAGTCATGCAATTTTTATTCTTTCGAGCTTCCTGGAAACGTCGTCTTCAATTTGTGTGATTCTTTAGCCCAGGGGTCTCAAATTGGGCTCCTTCTGGTCCACAGCTCTGCAGAGATGAGCACTTTCTCTCTTCATACAGTCATGAAGGCCTTGCTAATTAGCGGATCAGTTAAGGCCTAAAAGGAATCCAGTTTGACACCCCTGACGTGTGTAAAAACCCCTTATATACTTGTACCAGCACCCCACACCACACACTACTATGGTCCTGTTTCAACATTTTTAACATGCCTTCGCCAACTTCAACTCACCGCTCAGGAGAAGGAGGGGCAGCGAGACGGACTAACCAATCTGACCCCACTCAACCCCCACTAGGTTAGCCTTACTGAGCTCTTTGCAATGCAATGTTTAGAAATTTGAACATAAAATAGGTAAAAGTTGTGAATGATTGATTTGTCTAGCTTTAGGCTTTGGTTTAAAAGCTGACGTGTTGCTGTTCTTTTTGTTGTTGCTAGCCGTGTAGGTTTTAGAGTAAACCGATGAAGTTGTGGAAGCATTTATGAATAATAGATGGAGTAAAGCCCAGCAAATTGAATGTTATTTTGAAATATTAAGCATTTTATTGCAGTTTTATTGCATTTTTTTCGGGTTTGAAAAGCAGATCTGCTGCTGAAGTTGACGCTTATGTTCACAAGATCCCTCTGTTAACTTCAGTTGGGCTACTGAAGAAATGTAATAGCCCTTGAGATGTCTTCAGGGTTCCCCCGAGGGTAAATGGCCAAGGCCAAGTGGATGAAGGCATGTTAAAATGGACCTTGTTTTAAAACATACTGAGGCGGTGGGGAGAGGCACGTCAGTGTTGCTGCTGTTCTGAAAATGGTCTACCACCCAAGTAATAGCAGCAGCAGCCCTGTGGCCAGAAACTGACCAGTAGGGCTGAACAATTTGGGAAAAATATCTAATTGCGATTTTTCAGACTAATATTGCAACTACAATTTAAATTATTATTATTTTTTTGTTTATAAATGGTGATTCTGGCCTGATTTATTTTGGCCAGGAAGACCAGAATATCCACCTTTTCTGGCTTGAAGCTTGACCCCTGAATGTAGTGAGCCAAACTGCCAATAAGTTGTGGTTGTGATGTCACAACACATGGAGGTTTGGTTGCCTCTGATTGGTCTAACTTACCTACAGGCATTTTACAAGCTCTTATTAGGTTCAGTTTCCCTTCTGAAAACTTAAAACGTTTTTGCTAATGCACACACTTAAAAATGATGGTTCTTCAAGGGTTCTTTAGTCAAGACTATGGTTCTATATAGAAACATAAACACAACAACCCATTTGTATGCCTAAAACTGGTTCTTCAGATTGATGATGTTGTATATGGTTCTATATAGCACCGAAATGTTTTTATTGTTACAAGTCTGACATCATAACAATAGTAGAACCCTTTTTGGTTCTATCTAGAACCCTATACAACACATTCTCCATCAGTCTTAAGAACTATTTCACCATGCAAAGAACTTTTTAAGCATGCAGATGGGTGGTTTAGTGTTCTTGGTTCTATATAGAATGACTGTCTTTACTAAAGAAACATTTTTAAGACTGTAGGCTATAATTAACCTCTTATTCTCCAGGGTATATTTTGGTTTTTCCATCTGAATTTTCATGACCAAAATCGTAAGGCAAATTATTCAGTAACTGCATGAAATAAATGTAAATTTTTATTTTATTTATTTTTTTGTAAAAGCTCCCTTCAAATGAACAGAAAATGTGTTTTATGATACACATATTGCTATATGCTTACAATTTACTGCTGAAAGCCAAAAATCTTGGACGCTCTTTGTATTATTTTATAAAAATAATTTTTATAGAGCAGATCACTGAAGAGACGCTGTCTGTTTATAGTTTATAGCCCAGATTTGTGGAAAAATGGGTCGACTTTCAGTAGAAAAAACAGTTGAGTTCAGCTTCTTTTATTATAAGGGTTTAAAATTACATCACCCATCTATTTGACTGGAAAGAAGAGTTACAGCCTCATACGACCCCCACCTTTAGAATGTAGCTTATGAAATATGAAAGTTATGAAGAATATGACGAAGTGCGTTTTGGAACCACCGGTGGTCTCAAGGAGTTGAAGAGGTTAAAAAAATGAGATCTGAAAACAGCAATGTCTTTAATTGCGATTTCGTAATAAAAACGATTAATCTTTCAGCCCTACTGACCAGTAGAGGGCAGCTGGCAAACTGTGTAGCAACAGTTGATGGATGCTTCTAATAAAGTCAACAGTGGGTGTTTGAAGGGCAAAGATATGTACAAACAGTACATACTCGCAAATATAATATTCACGACACTTAATTTCATGACTTTGCTCATTAAATATTTCAAAGTAGGATTAGAGTGACTCATAAAGCTTTGACCTTTCCCGTGTGACTGGTTACCATGGCCACTGTCTGAAATGGCAAACCATTCTGGAGTTGTGGTGGGTCCTGCTTTCAGTGAGCGGAGAGTGGGCTCAGCAGAGTATTCTGTCAAGTTTTCACGAGCTCTGTTTGCGGGAATTTACATATCCGCCAGCTGTATTCCAAATCCTCGAAATACCTGATTAACTCGGCATCTAATTAGTTCATAAGCTGAATCTTTTGTGTTCTAACTGGGAAGATGCTAAACTGTACCTCCAGTACATCATTAGTGTGTTTGTTCCAGAATCAGGCCCTGTTTGTCTAAGCTGGCTGGAATAGCTGAATCACACCAAATTGTACCGTTCCAAAGCCTAGGCTGCAGCCGAGGTAGGGCGGGTCCTCGGTAGATGAAAGATTAAGATGAAAGTCTTTTTATATTAAAATAATGAGAGAGCAAATCACAAGAATGGAACAGAACGTTTATTAGAAAAAAGGGCCTTGCCTGGTCTTCTACAAAGCTGAAATCTTGAGCTGGTGTGCAAAAATATACTTTAAGGTGGCCTCAAGCTACACTGAGTAAACTAACTTTGAACGAGTTAAGCTTTCTTACACTTTCATGTTTATGTGTTGCTGAAGATCTCAAACAGATCAAACAAATGTAAGCACAGAAACAACAACTACGACCAACAGTAAACATGCAGAACATAAACTTCAAAACTGTGCATATATATGCAATTTTTAAATCACAACCAAACATAGAAAAATTAATTTAAAATAACTGGGACAGTATATTTTTTTGGGTTAAGGATCTTCAATGGCAATCCCCACTGTCTGTGCGGTTTGGTCCAAAGTCAGACTTAAATAGCCATAAGGCTTATTCAAAGTTATGAATGTGCTGCATAATGTTAGAAAATAGGCCAGATTGAAAATTGACAAAATTCTACTGTGCATGATAATAAACCTTGTTCTACATTAGATTTTGGCCTGTATAGGTTTTCCTGTGATAGTTTTCATTCTTAAGATAAATGCGCATGTTTTTTTAAATCATCAACCACAATGGTGGCATTTTCAAGAAGTAGTATTAGCGCACCTTCATTAATCAGTTTGCCATGTTTTCCAAAATTGAACTCTTTATGGGTGTGAAAATTAAAACGGACGAGTTTTTCAAGAGGACACACGGGTCGATGTTCTTCTCTTTTTGTTCAGGCCGTATCCTTGGAGGAGAAATCATTGTCCACGATTATGAGATCTCTTTCCTGGCTAACTTGAACCACCCCTATATGGAGAAACCAGGAGACAACAGATTTAATACATTGCGGGAAAGAAAAAATCTCTTCATGTTTTAATGGTTATGTGTTTTGTCATTTTACACTTAATTGATCTGATCTTTGGCAGCTGAAAATGTACTCTAAGGCTTTGTTCACACGGCAGGTAAAAGTGGCCCAAATCCGATCTTTTTCCTCAAATGTGACACAGATGTGTGTCTGTGTGTCAGTGTGAACAGCAAAAAACACACTGAATCTGACATTTTCAATTCCGATTTGAGACGCTTTCATATGTTGTATTGAAATACATATCTGATATGCAGCAATGCGACTCACGTGACTTTTACGTCAGTCCAACTCGACATTCGTCATAATTTGCTGCTGAGGCCTCATAAACATTTGGGGTGATGTTTCTGTATAAAAAATTAGAAGAGAATTATCCAAAACCCTCCGTGTTCAAAGAGACTGAATGAAAAGGCCAAACACAGCCATAACAGAACGAGGCTGCAGCGTCAAGAAAAAAAAGATTTCAAAAAATCAGAAGACACAAACCAAAGAGGTGGATAACCTGCATTTTTTACGGCAAGCTCAAACACATAGTGGGTGAAGAGCCCAGCTGTCAGCCATTGGAACTTCACAATCGCTCCTGTGATGCCAGTGAAGACGAAACTGACAGCTCCGGGAGCGACTGGTGTTCGTTGGCGGTCATGATTGTTTACCTCTGGATGAGCCACATGAAGCAACATCAAGCATTGTTTGTTTGGGCATGCGGGTCAGTTTAGGAGCTGATCTGTTCAGACTGATGTGGAATAAGGTGCATTTAAAAGATAATGTAACCAGCCAAACATCAGATTTGGGCCACTTTTACCTGTAAACGTAGCCTAATGATTCTTCTGAATGACATATTGATGATATCGACCACGGGTGCTCAATCCTGGTCCTGGAGATCTTCCACCCTGCATATAGACAGATCCTACACATCTGTCTATATGCAGATTACTAGGGTCCAGGGAGTGACCACTTGTGGAGTAGATCTCCAGGACCAGGACTGGGCTACCCTGGTACAGACAGTTGAGATGTCTTTCCCCCTATTCCAATCATACCTTGGTCACGTCCATATGGTGAAGAAGGACCCCCAGTTCCATAGTCATTCTCCCTGCTGGACAGAGCGTAGGGATGAGGCTTTGGGCTGCACTCCTCCTGAACCCAGGAATATGGAAGGTATGATGCATAGCAGGGCACTAGACCTTCCTGTGGACATTATGAAAATGTTGTAAGATACCAAAACAGGCATTTCATTAAGTCATTTTTGTTTACAACATTACTGCTGATTGATTCTCAAATACTACAAACTGTGATTTTTTTTAAGAAGTGCATATTGTCAGTCACTGCCAAAGAGCATCATTACATTGTAGATACAGAGCGTTTCAATCAGTGACCATATCCAGTTCTGACCCAAGAGATCACTCTACATTCACTTAAACCAACTTGAATTACAATTTATATGATTTATAACTACTTATATAAATAACAGTTTGAGCAATGTGGGATGTTTTTTTTCACATTATAATTCAAATTTAACTTTCATTTTCAGTAGTATTTGGCTGTCATATAACCAAGCCTCAAGCTGGGCTAAAACAAGTGCCATCTGCTGTGGTAAGAGTAGTTCACTTAAAAAGAGCACTAATTACAATGTGACTATATAATCTGAAAAGAAGCTGACCATGAATGCAGTTATACATACCATATAGAGATGGTATATGGGAAATTTTGTCATTATGTCATGTTGTTAGCTGTGTATGTCTGTATGGCGTAGAAGAATGACTGGTTCATTTCAGCATAACAGCCTTCTTTTAGATGCTTAAGTGAAGCACTTCAATTAAAAATAGCAAATTTTACAGCTCAGCAGTTTTTAAATGGTATTATACCATCTCTAATAGTATAAACCTACACTTTGCAACAATGCAAGCTGCACGTTGAATTTAGTTATAATGAACACAATTTTAAATGTAAGACAATGACTGATTTTGCTTTATCTAATTCTGACCCAACTCAGTTTAATAATGAGCTGATTCAGGTGTGTTTGGGCAGGGAATATTTAAAACTGCAGCACAGTGGGTCTCCAGAGCTGCGATTGAGACCTCTGCTCTACACCATCTGGAATATGATCTGAATGCAAATTGGCCTGAAAGCCCCCGTCAAGAATCTGAAACAAGCAACAATGAATACTTTTAAACAAAATGGGTCACAAGCCTCTTCTTCACATGTGCCAGACCATCTGCTACTAAACTCAACGCCATAACCAGAGCAGCGTCTGCAGTGCTGAAATATCTTACACAGGATTCAGTTTTAATTCAACAGCCACAGCTGCAACTCAGCTCAAAACACTTACCTGTGACACCCCTGGCTCTGGTGAGTATGCCAGTGGTGGGAGGTAAGGAACACTAATGGCTTCTCTGGCACCAACGGCGCCTGAGGGAGGCACTTTGACGTTCACCAGAAAAGCTGGATACACAAAGCTGTCAGGATGGTGGGAAGACAGCTGGAAAGGCATCACCATCCCTAACATCTCGCCTGAGTAAGTGTTCTTCTGTGGCATTTCTGTTAGAGCGCACTGCCAAGGATGGGCTGGGTCTGAAAAATAAGATTAAGGTTTTAAATGTGAGCATGTTGTTCAAGATAGAGCTGCGCAATGAACTGTACGTTAATAACTATTGCAATATTGGCCTTTGCAATGCTGATATCGCAAAAGTCTGCGATATGCAAAGAGCCCTCTAACGAATCACTACTTTTTTGTCTGGTTTATTTCTCTGTAGATACAAAGCACCTCACGCTTCTCTCCTCATATATGTTATATGTGTCAGCATGCAGTGTTGCCAGATTGGGTGGTTTCCTGCCAGATTGGATGGATTTTGAATGGTTTAAGCATAGATATAAAGACATATTTAGGCATTAATTTATGTATATCTATGGGTTTAGGTGGGAGAAAAGTGCTTTGGTGGGTGGACCAAATTTGGGCTGGTTTGTCATGATTTTGGCAGGTTTTAAAAAAAGTACATCAAACGAATAAACCGCATTACTTAATAATCCCGCTTAAGTACTTCCAATCAGTTATTAAATTTTTGTTACACGCATTTTATTCACTCCTGTTGAGAATAAGCTGTTACTATGCCCATTGTTTCCCATCTCAAATCGAGACACAGCATAGATTATCCAGTTCACTTTGTATTACTGACCGTACATAATTAGGCCACAGATGGAAAGTGGAATGGCCTCTGATCTCCTTGGCATGGCTTGTAAGGCAAGCGAGTTTAAGTACTACAAATTTCACTGTTCAGAAAGGAATGTTTTGAATAAAAGGGTCATTAGCAGGGCCACAATGTTCTTCATCAAGTAAACAATGAATGACTTTTACATTGAAGTTGTTGTGCCAGTCTTTAGTAACTAATGTAGCATCTATTATTTAATTACAACACATTTAACCAAGCAAGAGGCTAAATCTCTCATTTACAATGAATGAATAAGACGTCTAGAGTCTAACTGGATACTGTGAATACACATACCGCTGCTGTTGGAAGAAAACCTTGTATCTCCATTTTTGTCGTTTTTCAGTTTTTGACATCATTTGAAAATTCCTGTTGCCCTTTACATTGTGCGTAAATTTCACAAAGAACTGACCAAAAGAATGACTTGGAAAAAATTCTGGTTCCACTGACTTACATTAAAAGTAAAGAATACTTAAAAAAAAAAGTAAAGTACAAAAGTAAAGAATGTACAGTTATCGTTTTGGACATACGAGGTTTTCTTCCGACAGCAGTGAACCACGAATTCTTTATAGAAACTATTTCCATTTTTAATGCTTTTTTGCATGGTGAAATGGCTTTTTAGATTGATGGGGAAGGTGTTATATGTTTTAAAGATGGTTCTGCTACTGTTTTGATTTCAAGCTTGTAACATTAGCAGCACCTTTTTGGTGCAAGACTTTAAAAAAAAAAACACCTTTGTATAGAACAATTTACTGCGGAGCCCCTAAGGGGCCGTGGTTAAAAAAAAAAAAAAAATTAATGACATTGCTTCCCTCACAAATGTTTTGCATTCCCTTGCAAATGTTTTGCGTTCCCTTGCAAATAAAATGCGTTCCCTCACAAAAAAATATCCGTTCCCTCACAAATGTTTTGCATTATGATGCCACGGTTTGCATTCGCTTGCAAAAGCTGATTCTGCTGTTAGTGACTCAAACTGAAACTGAGGTCGAGGGTCCTCTTACAGTAAAAGCAACATTTACAGACACTGTAGAGAACAATAACTGAATAAACTCAGCACAGACTGGCCAAACTGGGAAAACAGCTTTTAACGTTAAATATGCTGAAAACAAAGCTCTAATGTAGGCAATGTCGTTGGGCACCTCTGGTCATACATTTGCTTGCTGTCTGACAAGCATATATTTTGCGAGGGAACGCATTTTTTGCGAGGGAACGCAATGTCATTAACTTTTTTTATTATTTTTTTTTAACCACAGCCCCTTAGAGGCTCCGTAATTTACAGCATATCCTCCACCAGTTCTCTTCTAAATAGAACCATTCCCTTCACTGAAGAACCCTTTAAGAACCATCTTTTTAATGTGCAGTTTGGTTACAAACTCTAAAACTACCGTTAAAGACACTAAGGCTGCGTTTACACAGCAGGTAAAAGTGGCCCAAATCCGATCTTTTTCCTCAAATGTGACACAGATGTGTGTCTGTGTGAACAGCAAAAAACGCATTGAATCTGACATTTTCAATTCCGATTTGAGACGCTTTCATATGTGGTACTGAAATCCGATCCGTATCCGATCTGCGGCAGTGCGACTCTCTGAACAGCCAGATCGGAATTCATGCGACTTTTACGTCAGTCCAACTCGACATTCGTCATAATTTCGCTGCTGGGGCTCAAAAACATTTAGTCTGATGTTTCTGTACCAAAACATTAGAAGAGGCTCATCAAACGGCTCCGAGTCTGAAGAGGTTTCGATCGAAGCGGCCGAGCGCGGCCGGAGGAGCCCGAGGCTGCAGCGTCAGAGACCAGTTTAAAGAATCCGAGGACCCGAACCAAAGAAGTGGCCGTGGCCGAATAACGAGCCCTTTATACGGCGAACTCGAACACACTGTGAGTGATGAGTCCAGCTGTCAACCACTGGAACCTCATACTCGCTCCTGTGATGCTGGCGAAGCCGAAGCTGAAGCTCCGGGAGCGACTGGCGTTCGCTGGCCGTCATGACTGTTCACCTCTGGACGAGCCGCCACGTAAAGCTCTGTTATTTTGCGCATGCGGGTCGGTTTAGGAGCTGATCTGTTCAGACTGATGTCGCATACAGATCACGTTTAAAAGATAATCTGAACAGCCAAACAAAAAAAATCGGATTTGGTGAGAAAATCAGATTTGCGCCACTTTTACCTGCTGTGTGAACGCAGCCTAAGTTAGCGTTAGCTAGCTGGGTAGGCTAATCTACGCCTGTAACAGCTAACGTTAGCTAACGTCGCGTTTACTTAGCTCCACGCGAGTCTAAATCATGTTTTTAATAAACAATTTGTATATTTGTGACTTAAAGCCGGTTATAACGAGCCTAACGAGATATTCTGAATAAAAGTGTCGGTAAGTTAGTAGCTGAGTGACGCTGTAGTTTAAAAATAAACAGTAAACCTCGGGTAACTTTTACTTCAGTGAAAGCCAATGTAAGCTAGCACCAGTATAAGCAGGCGCTGTGCCGTTTACCGGTGACTTTACCTCTGATAACGGCTCCGTCGAGGCCCCGGGTGCCGTGGACGGTAAGATGCGGGATTCCAGAGCTCCCAGTGTCCGCTACTCGCTTCGTAGCATCGCCCGCCGCTCGCGAGCCGCTCCCTGGTGCGTCGCCGTTCGCACCGCCAGCCGCCGTTTTGCCTCCGTCGCTCGGCAGCCCTCTGCGGATCCGCCTCTGGCTCGCCATGATCTTCGTCCGCTCCGTGATGAGCGAGCACTTCCAGCACGTGCACGCCAAGAACGGGCATTTTCCCGAATGGCCTTTCAGCTCCACGGCGAAGCCATGGTTACGGCACCGCGCGCACTTCGGGCTTCGCGCCTTTTTCAGGTTGTTGTCTTTTGAATTCATCGCCTGTAACCGTCACGGCCGAAAAACGAATAAGTACCGTAATAGAAACAGCAGCTAAACTCGCGGCCGGTACCGTCTTAGAAATGTCAGCCAAACTAAAACGAGCACAAATTCCGTTACCGTTACTTCGTCAGCAGGAGGCCCGACTGATCAACACTGTAGCGGTTCTGCCGTGAGAAAGCTGAAGGTCGAGCTTTCCCAACCCTTAAAACAGTCATATAATCAGACTCCGTCTGGCGAGACAGGTCAGTCTGGAGTTCGGGACTTTCCCCATTACTGACCAGTTAACACGGAGGGACAAAGTAGCTATATTTCTGCGCTAAGAGTAACAGCGGAGAGAACATTAGTAAAGTATTACTTTAGTATGGAGCCCCAAAGGTGACACGGCGATTATTTTCTAATAAAGCGTAACCAGGAATTAATATATTGAGGCTATCAAAATAGTATCAGTGCAGTAATTTATCACCGCAATATATTGATTTATGGCCTCAATAGAGTATTTCGTGGCCTCAGTATTTTTGTGGTGTCAATATAGTTATTTGTCACCTGAATATATTTATTCATGGCCCCAGTGTTTCCATTTGTGGCCTCAGTATAGTGATGTGTGACTCAATATATTTATTCCTGGCCTCAGTGTATTAATTTGTGGCCCCGTTGGAATAATTTGTCACCTCAAAATATTTATTCATGGCCTCAGTGTATTAATTTGCAGCCTCAATATAATAACCTGTGGCCTCAATGTAGTAATTAGTGGCCTTAATACATTAATTTGTGGCCTCAATATAGTAATTCATGGTCTCAGTATAGTAATTTGAGGCCTCAATATAGTAATTCATGGTCTCAGTACAGTAATTGGTGGCCTCAATATAGTAATTTGTGGCCTCAAAATATTTATTTGTGGCCTCAGTGTATTAATTTGTAGCCTCAATATAGTAACCTGTGGCCTCAATATAGGAATTAGTGGCCTTTATACATTAATTTGTGGTCTCAATATAGTAATTCATTGTCTCAGTATAGTAATCTGAGGCCTCAATATAGTAATTCATGGTCTCAGTATAGTAATTGGTGGCCTCAATATAGTAATTTGTGGCCTAAGTGTATTAATTGGTGGCCTCAATATAGTAAGTGGTAGCCTCAATATAGTAATTAACAGTCTCGGTGTAGTAATTCGTGGCCTCAATATAATAGTGGCCTCAATAAAGTAATTAAGTGGCCTCAATATACCAATTTGTGGCCTCAGTGTAGTAATTCGTGGCCACACCTTTTAAAAAATAATCACTATTTCACCAGGGGTTCTGTAGTGTAGAGTACAAGTACTGTATATATTTCTGCCTACTTTGGTGTAAAAGCAAAAGGAAGTCCTTGCTTGTGAAATAGCAGGGGAAGTATTTTAAGTTGGTATAACTGTTGTACATTTTTATTTTGATGAACTTTATTTTGAAGTTCCAAAAAAGAGCTGTTATTGGTTAGTGTCTGCAGTCACACAGGTACCCTAAAAGGGTAATTCCACCAAATTTTCAAAAGTTCTGCATAGTTAAATTGTTAAGATGTAAACAATGTCATCCAGAGTGGTTTGGTATGAAATGAACAATTGTAGAGACATTTACATATGAGAGGATAGGAACCAGACATCTGAACAGTTTACCGTCTCAAAAAACTACAATTCAAGAAAGTTTGTTACACGAAATGGTTATGAATACGTTACCTAATACCTGAGATGTTGTTTTATTTTATTTTTTTTTTTGGTAATTTTGTGATATGATTTGGGCCTTAAATGTAGTTTTAAAATACATGGTGGAGAGGTGCAGCTCATTGTAAGGCAAAATAATCTCAGAAGAAATTTTGTAAAATAAGTGTTCTCCTTTCAAAGAATAATCTTATGAACATATTTCTTCCAATACAGCAAACAGAGAACTGGGGCTCCACAATATAGGTGCCATTAAATTGTATTTCTGAAGCATTTGTGTAACAAAATACACCGATCAGGCATAACATTATCACCACCTCCTTGTTTCTACGCTCGTTGTCCATTTTATCAGCTCCACTTACTATATAGGTGCACTTTGTAGTTCTACAGTTACAGACTGTAGTCCATCTGTTTCTCTGTATACTTTGTTAGCCCCCTTTTACCCTGTTCTTCAGTGGTCAGGACCCCCATGGACCCTCACAGAGCAGGTACTATTTGGGTGGTGGATCATTCTCAGCACTGCAGTGACACTGACATGGTGGTGGTGTGTTAGTGTGTGTTGTGCTGGTGCGAGTGGATCAGACACAGCAGTGCTGGGGAGTTTTTAAACACCTCAGTGTCACTGCTGGACTGAGAATAGTCCACCAACCAAAAATATCCAACCAACAGTGTCCTGTGACCACTGATGAAGGACTAGAGGATGACCAACACAAACTGTGCAGCAGCAGACGAGCTATCGTCTCTGACCAGCACAACACACACTAACACACCACCACCATGTCAGTGTTACTGCAGTGCTGAGAATGATCCACCACCCAAATAGTACCTGCTCTGTGAGGGTCCATGGGGGTCCTGACCACTGAAGAACAGGGTAAAAGGGGGGCTAACAAAGTATGCAGAGAAACAGATGGACTACAGTCTGTAACTGTAAAACTACAAAGTGCACCTATATAGTAAGTGGAGCTGATCAAATGGACAATGAGCGTAGAAACAAGGAGGTGGTCAGAATGTTATGCCTGATTGGTGTATAGTGTAATGTTCCAAAATACATTCTTAAAACTCAATTTAACACCTTCCTAACTTTACATTTTCATTCAGGAACCCGTGTTTTATATCAATCAGAACAGGTTCTATGGTATTTTTCCTTATTATAATGCATTTAGCTGGGCATAAATGGTTTAATAAAACAATGAATACTTTTGAAACCTGTTATTCGGTAGCGTCAACATTTCCACTTTTTTAGGCTTAGTTTTTAGGTGGACTGTTGCATTTCTCTGAGGAATGAGCCTTTCAATGCAGGTGATCAGCAAAGAAATCAGACCATGGCACTCTGCTTATTTGGGAGTGAAAATAAACATCTGCAGAGCTTTGATGGATGAGAAAATCCAGATGTCGGACATTTTGGACCACAATCTCTTGGATACTTCGGATGGTCGCTCACTGGCTTTTGAGTTCCGAGTATAAACCATGAGGACCCGTTTGACCTTTTCACTTTCTTTTTTCTCTTTCTTTTTTCCCGGCCTGTCGGCTCCAGATCAGATCTCCGACTTTCCTGCTTTTACTCTGGTGACAATGACTTTTTTATCTTTTCTTTTTCAGTACAGACTTCGACTCTGAAACTCTCAAGGCTCATTTAACCCAGACGTGTCTATACATCACAGTCCTGCGCGTACACGTACATGGACGTGATTGCAGGCTGCACAGGAAATAATGGCCAATAAAAGAAACAAAATTCCAAATAGAGTCGCCAAATTTATTAGTATTACACACAATGACAAGAAAAAGGAGGACTAAAAATGATTCATTAGATTCGCTCACAGAAGTCGTGTTCTGCGTGAAGTGCTTCGGGGGCATTGGCTCAGATGTCGTAACAAGAGTGATGACGGCTGAGTGCTATGACTTATTAGTCAATCTGCATAGGCCTTTCTTTCTATTATCTGTCTTCACTAGTCTGTAGGAGGGGCAGTATTACACAGCATATTTCTTCTTTCAAGTTCTCTACCTTCTAGTGTTCAGTGTTCCTTCTCTCGGTGCTATGCAAAGCAGATATAGTCTGATATTCTCAGAGGGGAACCCTCATGGATTTCAGAGGAGGCCAAATGATTTCTGGGAGCTGAAGAATACATGTCTGTAATTTTTAGTTCATTTTTACTTACTAGGATTATGCATGTATTTAAGCTCTGCAATGTTACAGTGCTTCTCTTTCAGTTTAGACAAAAGGGTTAAATTCTTGAAATGTCCAGTGGAGACCTGGCCAATCAGGAGTTGTTTTTTTCTATAGTAGATTGATATAGCCAAGCAAGCTCTCCTATTGGTTAGGACTTCAGGAGCTGAAGAGAAGGCCTAACACGTTAGATTAACCATCAGCGTAATTAGGTAGTGACAGAGATATCAACCAATCACATTTTGTTTTCCAAGAGGCAAAGACCACCTCTGTGAGAAAAGAAGTCACTCTCGGCCTTCTGGAAGCCCCAGATATGTCACTGTCGCTTAGCTTAGTGCTAATAAACTCAGAGAATCCTGCTAGGAATGCTAACAGAAATGAGCATTTTCGTAGCGGTGGGTTCCATTTTAGGACAAACATACCGCTAATTGACTTTGAATGAGAAACTCATTAGAAGTTTCACAGACATTTGAATATAAACCGACTGGCCACTTCATTAAGTACACCTCCTCATTTCTGTTCTTCGGTGGTCAGGACCCCCACAGGACCACCACAGAGCAGGTGTTATTTGGGTTGTGGATCAGTCTCAGCACTGCAGTGACACAGACATGGTGGTGGTGTGTTAGTGTGTGTTGTGCTGGTACGAGTGGATCAGACACAGCAGTGCTGCTGGAGTCTTTAAATAGCTCACTGTCACTGCTGGACTGAGAATAGTCCACCAATCAAAAATATCCAGTCAACAGCGTCCTGTGGGCAGCGTCCTGTGACCACTGAAAAAGGACTAGAGAATGAGCTACTGTCTCTGACTTTACATCTACAAGGTAGGAGTGTCTAATAGAGTGGACAGTGAGTGGACACAGTGTTTAAAAACTCCCCAGCACTGCTGTGTCTGATCCACTTGGACCAGCGCAACACACACTAACACACCGCCACCATGTTAGTGTTACTGCAGTGCTGAGAATGATCCACCACCCAAATCATACCGGCTCTGTGGGGGTCCTGTGGGGGTCCTGACCACTGAAGAACAGGGTAACAAAGTATGCAGAGAAACAGATGGACTACAGTCTGTAAATGTAGAACTACAGTGCATCTATATAAAATGGACAGTGAGTGTAGAAACAAGGAGGTGGTTTTAATGAAGTGGCTGGTCAGTTCCTCAGTTGTTCTTCACATATTCAAAATGCCTATTTCACACATAAGTGAATGAACTGAATTGCAAAATCCAGAACAGCCTGGACATTAAATTTGAGCATACAGACAACTTTTGAGTTAAGTTACTCGACTAGAAGCTCTTGCTTAAAAAAAATAACACCCTTCCCCATCCTCAGGGTTTTAAAATGAGATGGGGTTTATTCATGCAGAAGCTGAAGGTAGACAGGTTACACACCGAGACCTTTTTAAAATCGAGTGGGAACAAGCCCAAGTCCCCCAGCGCCTGTAAATTGTTCTTTTTTTTCACGGAAACGAATAAAAGGCTGGGGGAAGGGGTTCAGCTCCAGCTTACCATTATTAAAATGACTGATTATCCGTGGCCTAGTTTTGACTGACAGAATCTCCTTTATTGTCGGAGGGCCTGCTGTGCAGTCAGTGGTTTGGATCCCATTGTTTTACTGAGCTGTAATTGCTGCCCTTGTGAAAGTCACCTTAGCAAGGACTCTAAAAAGCCCCCTTTTCCAGTCATTATAGAACTGTTACAAGCTCTTCTATGTCTTTAATACTTGGCTCGCCTGTTGGATTGATAGTGGTGATAAATATGGATTTTCTTTTATCACCATTTGGCTATTCTGTGCGGACACTGACCGGCTGGCCATAAAGAGATCTACTCAAAAATGTTGCTATATTGTCTTCTTCCTTTGCTGTTTCCTTCTTCCAAGCAGATAAATCGTATTTGGATAAGCTCCTCCCTTAATATTAGCATGAAATCCTCCCACGTCTGGTGTCGTCATTCGGAACAGCGAGCGATAGCCCCGCCCTTCATATTTGCATAAAGCCCTCCTGCGGTCTGTGATTGGAGATTCAGCGAAATTGGCGTCTCCGGAAACCTCACCCTTCTTTTTTAAGACATATTTGCATAAACCCCGCCCATATTGCCTCTATAAACTCCATGCCTTAAAGGTGAATTCCACCAATTTTTCAACATTTCTGAAAAATTCAGTCCTTGAGATGTACAGTTATTTTGAGTGGTTTGATGTGAAATGGTTGAATATAGAGACTCAGATTTCTTCACAGTGGTGGTTATAGGAACCAGGGGTCGCCATGTCTACAACACAAATACAGCCATTTTATTTACTATCTGACTTGCTATTTACTGTTTACTAGTCTAAATCCAAATATAATAATACGTTTTTATTGCGGACTTTTTTTGCCCCACAGTGCCCTGCATGTACTCCTCCACCATGAATGGATTAAAATACATTTTAAGACAAAACTTCATCACAAAACTATCTTAAAACAATGCAGCACATTCATAAACGTTCCAGCTGTGAGGGAGCTTTTAGAGGTGGACGTCTGGTTCCTTATCACCACCACTCGGCTGACGTTTCTCTAGAACGCAGCATTTCACACCAAACCAGTCTGAATGGCTTTGACATTTATGTGGTAATTTTGTAAAATTTTGAAATTTGATGGAGTTCCCCTTTCAAACTGCCAGGGAAGCGATTGTAAAGCTGCTGCGTTCGCGTCGCCTGGGCAACGCCGCCCTCCTTCATAATTCACATAAGGCCTTCCCTCTCATTTGCATAAGCCACTCCCGCGCTCGCTGATTGGACGCTCGGTGAAGCAGCTCCGTCCGCGTCGATAGAGAGCAGCGCTATCCGGACCTGCTTTGTTTGTGGATGAACGCCATAAAACCCATCTCCGAAATGTGGACTGTAATAGGAAAATTACTGTTTTTGCACTTGCTAACGATGGGGCTGTATTCAGGAAAAGGTTGGTTATTTTCAAACTAAGCCCAGAAGGAGTGAAACGATGCTGAATTGAATGGATTTATGATGCTGGACCTGCGAAATGTGCATATTTGGACTACTTTCTTGCAGCCCATGTGCTGGTGGAAGTCTATGACTGAAGCAGGCGTCCTTGCTCCCCCATTTATAGCTAAAAAGGGCTAAGTATACCACGAATAGTCTAGAACAGAAACGGTTTGTCTCCACCTGATAGTTATTGTGCCCAGAGCATCATCAGCATCATCTTCCTCTTCCTCTTCTGGGACCATAATTGATGGGAATGCATGCAATAAAATAAACAGGAGCATGTCGTTCATTTATTGCGTTTCTCGCATTTTGTAGTCTTGTTTGATCGTGAAGCGCCGCTCAAAGCCCTCTGAATCAATCCCCTCTCAGTGTATTGATGGCTGTTGTGAATGGTAGCGCTCTATGGCGCTTTCTCTGTCCTTATTGTACAGCAGATGCTCTGTAACGCTTTCTCTGCTGCCTTTGATCACACAGGGAGCGAGGAGGAGTGCGAGGACGGACAGTTTCAGTGCAAGAACAAGAAATGCATCATGAGCATTTGGAGGTGTGACGATGATGATGACTGCTCGGACAACAGCGATGAAGAAGACTGCTGTAAGTAGTAGCTAATAAAGAGTCCTAAATCACCATGAGATGAGGAATACTGTTGGTAGTAGCTGATGAAGAGTCATAAGTCTGTATTAGGTGAGGAAGACTGTTAGGAATAGCCGATGAAGGGTCATGAGTGAGTATCAGATGAGGAAGACTGTCCATAATAACTGATGAAGAGTCATAAGGCAGTATCAGGTGAGGAAGACTGTAAGTAATAGCTGATGAAGAGTCATAAGTCAGTATCAGGTGAGGAAAACTGTCAGGAATAGCCAAAGAAGAGTCATAAGTCAGTATTGGATGAGGAAGACTGTCAGTAATAGTTCAGAAAGAGTCAAAAGTCAGTTTCAGATGAGAAAGACTGTCAGGAATAGCTGATGAAGAGTCATAAATCAGTGTCAGACGAGGAAGACTGTAAGGAATAGCTGATGAAGAGTCATAAGGCAGTATTAGATAAGGAAGATTGTTAATAATAGCCGAGGAAGAGTCATAAGTCAGTATCAGATAAGGAAGATTGTTAATAATAGCCAAGGAAGAGTCATAAGTCAGCATCAGATGAGGAAGACTGTTAGTAATAGCTGATGAAGAGTCATAGGTCAGTATCAGATGAGGAAGATTGTTAGTAATAGCTGATGAAGAGTCAAGTCAGCATCAGATGAGGAAGACTGTTAGTAATAGCTGATGAAGAGTCAAGTCAGCATCAGATGAGGAAGACTGTTAGTAATAGCTGATGAAGAGTCATAGGTCAGTATCAGATGAGGAAGATTGTTAGTAATAGCTGATGAAGAGTCATAGGTCAGTATCAGATGAGGAAGATTTAGTTAATAGCTGAGGAAGACTAAAAAGTCAGTATCAAATAAGGAAGACTGATAGTTGTAGCTGATGAAGAGTCATAAGTCAGTATCAGGTGAGGAAGACTGTCAGGAATAGCTGATGAAGAGTCAAGTCAGCATCAGATGAGGAAGACTGTCACTAATAGCTGATGAAGAGTCATAAGTTAGTATCAGATGAGGAAGACTGTGAGTAATAGCTGATGATGAGTCATAAGTCAGTATAAGATGAGGAAGACTTTGAGTAGTAGCCGATGAAGAGTCATAAATCAGTATCCGATCAAGACTGCTGTAAGCCAGTACGTGATGATTAAGAGTAAGTGTTAGATGATGAGCAAGACTGTCATAAATAATAGATGATGAGCAAGACTGTCATAAATAATAGATGATGAGGAAGACTGTTGTAAGTCAGACCACTGTAAGTCAGTATGTGATGAGGAAGGTTCATTAGTAATAGATGGTGATTGCGGTTGTTATTGACTAACTGATGATAAAAAGTCATATAATTGCGAGCAAGACTGCTGTAAGTCAGTATCTTTGTTGTGTGTTAATAGCTGATGATATAGGTTGTTGTAAGCTAATAGCTGATGAAGAAGACTCCTAAGCTAATAGCTGATGAAGAAGACTCATAAGCTAATAGCTGAATATGTAGACTGTTGTGAGTGAATAGCTGAATATGAAGACTGTCATAAGTTAATAGCTGAATATGTAGACTGTCGTAAGTTCATAACTGATGAAGACTGTCATAAGTTAATAGCTGAATATGTAGACTGTCATGAGTGAATAGCTGAATATGAAGACTGTCGAAGGTTAATAGCTGAATATGTAGACTGCTGTAAGTTCATAGCCGATGATGAAGACTGTCATAAGTTAATAGCTGAATATGTAGACTGGCGTGAGTGAATAGCTGAATATGAAGACTGTCATAAGTTAATAGCTGAATATGTAGACTGTCGTAAGTTCATAGCTGATGATGAAGACTGTCAAAAGTTAATAGCTGAATATGTAGACTGTCGTAAATTCATAGCTGATGAAGACTGTCAAAAGTTAATAGCTGACTATGTAGACTGTCGTAAGTTAGTAGATGAATATGAAGGCTGTTATAAGTTAATAGCTGAATATGTAGACTCGTAAGTTCATAGCTGATGTTGAAGACTCATAAGTTAATAGCTGAATATGTAGACTGTCATAAGTTAATAGCTGAATATGTAGACTGTCGTAAGTTAACCGCTGAATATGAAGACTGTGGTAAGTTAATAGCTGAATATGAACTGTCGTATGTTAATAGCTGATGATGAAGACTGTCGTACGTTAATAGCTGATAATGTAGACTGTCAAAAATTAATAACTGAATATGTAGACTATCATAAGTTAATAGCTGAATATGTAGACTGCCATAAGTTAATAGATGAATATGAAGGCTGTCATAACTTAATAGCTGAATGTGTAGACTGTTGTAAGTTCATAGCTGATGATGAAGACTGTCATAAGTTAATAGCTGAATATGAAGACTTGTGAGTTGATGAAGACTGTCGTAAGTTCATAGCTGAATATGAAGACTGTCGTAGGCTAATAGCTGAATATGAAGACTATTGTTAGTTAGTAACTGAATATGAAGACTGTCGTAAGTTAAAAGCTGATGAGAAAGAGTCCTGAGTAATAGCTGGTGTGGAGGGCTGTTGTAATCCAGCAGCTGATGAAGAAGACTGTCCTAAGTTAATAAGTCAAAGCGTGTAAGTTAATGGTTGGGGAGGAAGTCCCATTATATTCTAATGCTTATTATTAACACATTTACATAGACTTTATTGCTGACTACCTGAAATATTCTTAAGTTATAAAAACTTGTAATAGAAGTCAGCAGGTCCAGGCCATTTAAGAGGTTAATAATCAGATGAAGAAAACTGCCATTAGTCCCTGATGAGAAGAACGTTCGCAAGTAAGAGCTGATGAGGAAGGCTGTTGTAAATTAATAGCAGATGATGAAATCTGTCATAGGTTAATGCCTTATGATGAAAACTCCAGCTTTAGGCGTCTCTAAAGGGCCAGAGTCCATCACAGCAGGCCTAATCTCCTCACAGGATTGATCTTGTTTCAGTTTTAAACCATCTTCCGCTCTGTTTAATATCCAAACTGATGTTTGGTACTGAGGCATTTTACATTTACTGCAATGTGACCACCTACGATGAGAAAAGTGAGAATATTTTTGCTTTAAATCTTTCTTGAATACACTAAGAAAGCCTTAGATAGAGGTGAGAGAAAATTTATCTACTGTTTGGTCCGACACTTAATCAGACAGGATGCTAAGACATGTAACAGGGAACACATAGACCCTGATATGTGGATATTAGAGCAGGGTTTTCCATCCAGTCCTTGGGGACCCCCAGCCAGACTATATTTTTATTCCATTCCAGCTTTAAACACACCTGAGGCAGGCAATCAGGGGTTACATGCTGCTGATTACTGGCTCAGGTGTGTTATGAAATGGAACACAACAGGAATGCAGCCTAGCTGGGGTCCCCAAGGACTCGACTGTAAAATCCCTATATCAGACTGTCCAGAAGTCGGTCAGCTCCTTCAAGCAAATCAAATAAGTACAAGGGAGAATCAGACGGGATTTGTTGCCATCGGTCAAGCCGTTTTGCAGTGTTGATGATGTCTGCCACCAATCGTTTTCAGCCCATCCAGTTGCACGGTGACATCATACTATATCCAGTCATGTTTGTAGAGCTCAGGATGGCACGGAGTCAAAACCGTCTCACTTAAAAAGGCTCTCTGAGCTTATTTAATGTCCAATAACATTAGCATTAATCTTTGTTTTCATGTTTCTGGCACTGATGGTGATTGCAACCAATCAGACTCAGTTATCCCCATAAAATCTCAGGCTTATTTCATACTAGGACCTATTATTCAGTAACTACAGGAACTTTAATGCAAACTGGTTTAACTATTCTTAGGTTATAGAAGTGGCCCTGGCCATTTAAGGGGTTAATTCAGTTCCACAGGGACATCATACTATATCCGCCCATCAATGGCAGTTGCTTTAAGACTATGACGTCTGTAATATACTCTGTATCACTGCACTCTGGCAGCTGCGTCTGATAGACCATATAGTCTACATGAATGCGGAAGCACATCCCATAGAACCCTGTTGAGGCTGGGCTTCAATGCAAGTTCATAGCAGATTCAAAACCATGCTGGGAGTCTATGAGGCTATCGCGAATGCTTTTTGTGTATGAAAAATATTTCAGCGTTTATCGGACCGCAAGCGTTAACAAATGTAACTTGTGTCTGGCCTGGAAGCTCAGCTTCTATGTGATGATTGGTGGAGCTCTCAGTAGGGGCGGGATCTCGTAGAAAACTGCCAATTTAGACACTGTAATGTGCTTAAACAACATTGAGTGTGTTTACCTGCACTCAATAATCCGATCATATACGGATTTCTGCAGTTACCTAATTATGGAAATGGTCATGTAAACAGCATACTCTGATTTCTTAGATCGGAGTAAGGTCTAGAAATCTGATTAAGAAATCTGATAAAGAGAGCTGGATTTTAGCTCAGTAATCAGATTTCTCAGTGCATGTGAACTCTTACTCTGATTTCTTTCGGATTTCTCAGTCGGCGCATGTGCGAAAACAGACTGCGGTAACAGAAATAAGCAAGCAGCCTCACCGCGAGACAGCAAAACTTTTGAAGTGCAATGTTTTTTTAAAAAAGCCGCAGCATGAAGTTTGAGTTTTACGTTACGTTTACGTCATGTCTTCTTCTGTGAGTTTATTGGCTGGTTGTAAAGCAGAAATCTCATTACTGTCTGACTCGTGGACCTGGAGTTTCCCTATTATCTGATTACTCAAGTGCATGTAAACACGTTGATCAGATTACTGACAAAATCAGATTTTCTGCAGTTATCGGATTATTAAGTACATGTAAAAACACTCATTGTCTCAAACTTAAAAGTACATTCTCAGTGGTGCAGGGGAGTCATTCGAAAACTATCACTGACATTTACTGGTTTGATGAAACTCACAGGTTTTTATGGTCACCATTCAGAAAACATTGCAAATAGATAGTAAATAAGGAGTTCTGCGTTTGTTGTTTTTCTTTTATTTGCTAAGTTAGCTGTTAATATTAAAGCATGTAGTAGCTTTTGTAAGTGTGTAATTTGGCAGCAGAACAAACACTGATAATGTTATGAACCTTATTTTAGAAGATAGGACAATAGAAACACGTTCACGAATTTATAATCAGTGTTTTAATGAAATAAGACCCGTTTGGTTGCAGATAGGGCGGCACGGTGGCGCAGTGGGTAGCGCTGTCGCCTCACAGCAAGAAAGGCCTGGGTTCGATTCCCGGCCGAGTGACCAGGATCGTTTCTGTGTGGAGTTTGCCTGTTCTCCCCGTGTCTGTGTGGGTTTCCTCTGGGTACTCCGGTTTCCTCCCACAGTCCAAAAACATGCAGTCAGGCTGATTGGACGTGCTGAATTGCCCCTAGGTGTGAATGTATGTGTCTGTCTGTCTGCCCTGCGATGGACTGGCGACCTGTCCAGGGTGTATCCTGCCTTCCACCCAATGACAGCTGGGATAGGCTCCAGCGACCCAGAAGGATAAGCGGTTTAGAAGATGGATGGATGGATGGATGGATGGTTGCAGATAAATGTATAAAAGTATTATAGAATGTTAATCCTGTATAGCCAGATTTTAAATGATGAGTAGACTAATAATAATTATAAACAGAGCTGTAAGCTAATAAATATCTATAACATCAAGAATAAGATTAGAATAAATCCAGAATGCTTCATGCGTGAAAAGTAGTTGGAGACTTATGTAGCATTGTTTTCAACAAAACATTTAATCCTAAACCAGGATAGAATGACTTTTACTTAACTATGGATGTGTTTTTAGGCTATAAAAAACTGTCATCCCCAGACATCGTTAGCCATAGGCTGAACACAGCCTTTTCTTTGAAAAAATGAAGCAAGATGAGCGAAACAAGGTCTAAAATAGAATTAGCCAAATATACGTTCATTTGTTAGGCTGTAGTTTTGACCTTTGAACGACACTGAGCTGAAAGACAGAGACGAACAGAGATAGCAGCCTAACTAACCGGTTTAGCTGATATGAACGTCTGTAAATCTATAGGAATTTAGTATAAAACACTGAAATAACTTGCTGTGTTGTCACTCCTAAATGAAATTGATGTTATTATAGATATTTCATTCATATTTCAATTGAAGTAAGCAGTGGAATATGAACTTGGCTGTATGTTCATCTAAACTAAAACTGAAAAAATGTCGCCAACCAAAGATTTTAAAAGAATTACACCTTGAATTTACTTCTGTATCATCAAGCCTCACTTCCGTCTCTGCATCTTTGGGATGTCCATCGAAAAAAAAGAGCTGTGCAACTGTGTATTTGTCACAAATCGAAAACTGGGATATCTTTTAACCAAAAATTGAAGAAACACATAAATTATGGTTAATTATGTAATGTAAATATTATTGTTTCTAAGGGTAATATTGAGAATAAGTATTCACATATTCGTTCAGAAACACCAGTGAGTATTTAAAGCCTGTAAAATGCTGTTGAGGCAGGCCGAATAGTTCATATACTCTATTTTATGCCACTAGATTATTGCCATCTGTGCTTCTCCTATGTCGAAAAGCATTAGCTGCACATGCCAGCCAGCTCAAAGTGGCACACAGTTGAGTCTGTCTTGGTTAAAAATGATCTTTGAGCTTATTTAACGCTGGATAACGTTTGCGTTAAGCTTTGTTTTCGTTTCTGCCATTTTGGAAGCCAATAGTAAAAGTCTTTACTGAGTAATTGGAGTTGTATTGTGTTGAAGCATCGTTGGGAAATGTCATTGTCATTCCTTTGACATTCACTCTGTACTCCTTTCAATATGCTATTATGGAGAAAATTAACGCTGGCCATTTATCTTTTTTTTTACTTTTGACATTTCAGGAACATCATTCAGATTTCATTGTTTGAGTGGCTGGGTCTCACACACACTTTTTCGGGCTGTGTAATGAGTCGGGAGTGTGTTCTGACTGTACATGACTGTATCAGACCTTCTGTTGCTGATTTGCATTGTTCTATTTCTAATCTCGCCCTGGAGGTGAAAAGGACTTATTATAAACTAATAACGCATCATAATTGTGACAGGTGCAAATTCACAATCAGCTCTGGACGCACTAGTATCTGTTCATCTCTAGTCTTTTTTCTCTTTTTCATCTCTCTCTGCCTCTGTTCTCTCTGCCTCTGAGCATGTGGCCTACATATATTTGGCGCGAAAACAAGCCAAACAAAAGAGTGGAAATCCTTCCAGCGAAACCATCCCACCTCACTGTGCTTTGTTCTTTCTTCACACTTGAAAATGTGTAGCACCGGAAGATTTTATGACCATGTGCTGCACATTCGGCCACTCTGGCTTGCTAAAGGTCCAGGCAGAATGTGTTTGGCCTCTGCGGTGAAACGGAATGACTCCCCGGGCCGTGAGCAGAAAGCGGGTCATGGGAAGTGTTTGTTTTCTTTCATAATTCATGTGTCACCACTTCATGCGCCCATTGAACTCGCTGTTGTGACCACTCATTCAGTTTCCTGGAATAAAAGGGCAGCAGGTTAGGCCTCTATTGCGGCAGGGAAGGAATCCAAAAACGCTCTCCCTGAGGATTTCTTACATGGTAAACTACACCATTAATGGCCCAATAAGGGGCAGCCAAAAACAGTTTCTTAGCATAAAAAATATATAATATAACATCGATCGGCCAAAACATTACAACCACCTCTTTGTATCTGCACTCATTGTCCATTTTATCAGTTGCACTGACCATAGAAGAGCACTTTAGACTGTAGTCCATCTGTTTCTGTGCATACTTTGTTACCCTGTTCTTCAATAGTCGGGACCCTCACAGTGCAGATATTATTTAGGTGGTGGATCATTCTCAGCACTGCAGTAACACTGATGTGGTGGTGTTGTGTTAGTGTGTGTTGTGCTGGTACGAGTGGATCAGACACAGCAGTGCTGCTGGAGTTTTTACACACTGTGTCCACTCACTGTCCAGTCTATTAGACACTCCTACCTTGTCAGTCCCTCTTGTAGATGTAAAGTCAGAGACGATAGCTCATCTGCTGTTGCACAGTTTGTGTTGGTCATCCTCTAGTCCTTCATCAGTGGTCACAGGACGCTGCCCACAGGACGCTGTTGGCTGGATGTTTTTGTTTGGTGGACTATTCTCAGTCCAGCAGTGAGACTGAGGTGTTTAAAAACTCCAGCAGCACTGCTGTGTCTGATCCACTCAGACCAGCGCAACACACACTAACACACCACCACCACGTCAGTGTTACTGCAGTGCTGAGAATGACCCACCACCCAAATAGTACCTGATCTGTGAGGGTCCATTGGGGGTCCTGACCATTGAAGAACAGGGTAACAAAGTGTGCAGTGAAACAGATGGACTACAGTCTGTAACTGTAGAACTACAAAGTGCTTTTAAATGGTCAGTGGAGCTGATAAAATGGACAACGAGTGTAGAAACAATTAAGTGGTTTCAATGTTAAGGTTGATCTTTGTATACTGCAGTACCACCATGCTACTAAGTTACAACTAGCATTTAGATTAGCATCTGATAATCTTTCCTTATGGAGCTACATTAAGACGAAATGGTCAGATGCTAATCTACAAATGCTAACCGTAACTTTAGGCGTAACTTAAGGCCACTACACAAAGTACCAGAACTTAGAAAAAGCTCAGTTCCCATTTTCCAGTTTTGTGGTTTTGCTATCTGCCCAAGGTTGGTAGCAACAGGACCTAACAGTTCAAGGCTGTTCTCCTCTGTCTTTGTTAGCTCGCAGCCAAAGCTAACAACAATTTAGCAAATAATTCACTCTTTCTGGTGAAGATAAAGTCGCCAAGCACTATTACATCATCAATAAATGCCCCAGAATGTAATTTAGAATAGTATTTTTATTTTTAGAAGTAGAGTTTGCTTATGTGATTTAAGCTAGTAAAGAATCTAACGCCGTTATCATCCAGAATAAGTGTTTTTGCTCATATTCACACTCGTTAGACTCTACATACAATTCTGTAGAAATGTAGACATTTTTGTTAGTGTGTGAATACAGAATAATGCAGTATATTGTTTAATAACTAAAAGTGGGCGATATAGTAAAAATAGAATATCGTGATACTTCAAGAAATTGTCACGATACATGACATATCCCAATATTTTTTCAGAAAAAAGACCCAGCAGTGCTACATTTTAAAAAATACTATCAAAACCTGTGAACACAATGATGTTTATTCATTATTTGGCACTAAATCCAGTTAAATGGGACTCATTTTGCTCTCTTTATAAGGAATCATGCAGTTGGTCTGTGTTCTACAAGTACTGATGATGTCCACAATATGTACAGGAGGGCATATTGTATTGCATTGTGACATAATTTATCATGATCATGATATATGTTGTCATATTGCCCAGCCCTATTCATGGCAACCAATAAATTAAGCTAACTAACAAGGAGGGTAGCTAATACACCAAATTAGAAGCTTTAGAGTGGCATCAAATTACCAGAAAGATGATTCGTTAGACAGTCATTTAAATCATGATTATTATAATGGTTCCAGATGTCTCTAGCAGGTGTATATTGAACTGGAACTAGAACCACAAGTTTCCTTGGTTCCCTTTGGGTCAGACTTTGTAGTGTCACCAGAGTATCAGCTTCTCTATCGTCACCAAGCAATTGTTCCCCAAAAACTGGCTTGTTTTGAGACGACACCAGCTCAGCTGTAGTACCCTTAGTGCAGATGTGTGTGGTTGTATTAGCTATAGGCAGCGCTTTCCACCAAAAACACTCTACAGTGTTTGTCCAGCACAAATTTAAACCCCAGCTAAGGTCAGTTGCTATGTTTTAAGCTCCTGATGCACTTGATGACCGAGAGACTGGCGGCTTTTGTCGGTCAAATGCCAGCAAGAGAACACTTGGTGTGATTCGTTTGGTCACTGGTAGCTCTTTATTTTTAAACAGAATGCTGATAGATAATGTTGATTGATTGGTTTCGCTCATCAATGTATCACGCTGATCTGTACCCAGTTCAATTCGGTTACTGGTACACAAACAGCTGACCTTTTCCTGTAATGTATTCCCCTGATGTGTCCTCATCCCATCCCCCACCATCCTCTTTATCTCCCCAACAATGGCACCCCCACCCTGAGTACGCACTCAACCCAACGGATGAGGCGCACTGAGCTTTGGTTATTGCAAATAATCCAGCGCTCTTACAATGCGTCATTCTGGGGAGATTGAACGACTCCTTAGTATCTCTCATTCTTTCTGATCCTTTTGCATGGAGATGAGTAATTTTTTTTTGTTCGCACTGACTCATACAGCGCTGGTTTCCTGCGGTCAGAGCACAGGAACGCGATGAGCTTGAATAAGAGCGCGGAAAGCTTTACGTAAGGGATCTAGTTGTGGGTTATAGTCACTTACATTATTGCAATTAGTGTTTTTTTGTTTTTTTCTCCTGCTATGATCTCCCTAATGGCGCGAGATGTTTTTGATTAGCGCCTCTTCAGTCCTTCAGAGCACTTTCTGTCTCTTTTGGTTGTCATCCAAGTGCGAGGCAGATGAAACGATGCTGTGACATTCATGAAAACACAGGGGTTGATGCACCCTTAGAAGAGGCGGCATGTGGTGCGTGCGCGTTGGGTTCAAAGGAGCATTGGGCTTGTGTCATGACGTGCTGCTGAGAGCTCAGCTTATTTATTCAGCCATCAAAGCCATGTCAATTATTTGGGAGATTGCGTAAGTGGGACAATGGCAGCAGGGGAGGGCTGCCTCCATCCTGAAGTGTGCCTGTGTAGGTCAGGCTGCATCAGAAAACAACCAGCTTTGGCAGCCGCGCAGAAAAATTTCAGTGTCTTCATCCGGATACAGTCAGAGGCCCTTGGTGCGGTTGGACATAACTGTATTTGTTTGGCTCTGTTCTTAATCAGCAGGCCAGTTCTCACTGCTGTAATGAGCAGCCTGCCATCCAACTGAGGCTTCTGAAAAATCAAAGTTAGTCAGCTCAGCATCCTTCCAAACATCGACTACTGATTGAATTTCTGTGGCGGGATATTTCTGATAGTTGATGTTTTCATTATATCATATATTATATGGGTCCCGTTCTCACATTTAAGCATGAATACAGATGATAATACTATTAAAAAAACATAAACAAGACTCACGTAAACAAAGGCTCTACACATTTGTCCATGGTTAATGATCTGGCCTATCTGTGTCATAATTAAGGTATCGTATTAAAATCCCTAAATATAACTTACAGCTTTGTATTGAACGAACGCTATAGTTTGGTTTTATGGAGTTGATACTGATGTCTATGGAAGCCCACTCCTTTTTTCTCCGTCTTGTCTTGTTTTCTCAGAAATTTGACTTGCTATGTCAAAATGAATGACGTAGTATCTGAAAATAAAGACTTAATTTCTGAAAATGTTGACTTACTATATTGAAATTTAATAACTCATTATTTCAACATAGCATGTCAGAATTTCATCCTAATGACTTAAAGTAATGTACCTTCTGTTAATGACTTACTAATGTTGACATCAAAGCTTATGATGTTCAAATAATGACTTATTTTCTCAAAATATTCACTTAAAATCAAAATATTGACTTATTTTTTATGCTATGCTGATGTAATATATCAAAATGATTACTTATTTTCTCAAATTTTGAATTAATATATCAAAACTATCACTTTGTTGAAATTTAAAAAACAGTTATTTTGACTTATGTCAGAATTTCATAATAACTCAGTATTTTGAGTCAAAATACTGCTGCAGAAACAGAAAGGAGGGACACAGCAAGGCCTTTTCCTTCTCTATCGGGCAGAAATGGGTTTCCACAGATATCCACTCTTAGAAGACAGTGACTCTAAAGCAGTTAATGTTTTGGATTTAACTGTGGAAGTCGTACAAGCACTATCACAGCTTTCTGGCAGTTGGCTTCATAGGCCAAACAATCTGGAGGCAACTTATATAATGAAGAGTCTGTATGATTCTGTTTGCTCTTCTGATCCTCATAATTGGTTCATTTCCTCTGTAGTTCCGCCTGCATGAACCTAGAAACTGAGTGATGCTGCGCAACTGCATTTGAGTCAAAATCATGATTTGTGAAAGGCCTAATTAATGCATTTCATTAAGTAGCATATCAACATTTGAACAGCACCACTAATGAAATGAACATGATAATCACACTTGTGCCTGTTTGCTGAGTGTATATTTCATTTTTTTAATGGGACTGAATGATGCAGGGAAATAAAAGTGTCCCTAAACCGTCTGTCCTCATTGCAAGTGATGCACCGAGCTGATCTCCCCCCACAGCTTCCTCATGCCACTCTGATCAAGAGGGCTTCACTGTCAGCCTGCAGGATGAAGCCCTTTGTGGTGGGCCTGGAGAGAGCGCCCACCCAGACAATAGAGCAAAGCAAACACGGCACCAAAAGAACCTGGGAGATGTGGACAGGCAGAGAGAGGGAGAAACCCTGACCAAAATGTTTATTGTGACTATATTGAATAATGCACTGATTGCAATGTAATAATCATAATAACGATTGATTGGCGCATTTTGATGCCCATATTTTGGGACACGTGGACACCTGCAATTTTCACTAGAAACATCTGGTCTTTTCTGATGCCGCCACAATGATTTATTAGATGATTCAACACGAGCAGTGTGGTTTATCACTGGAAATGCTTGATTATGATGCAGCAGGCATACTTACTATGTACAATGTGCTAATTGCAGGCTTTTGTGTTTAATTGCTGAGGCCAAAACTGCAATTTTGATTAATATGTGATTAATTGTGCAGCCCCTGGACAGAAAGTGGGAAAACGATTCGATATGAGATGAGACAGAATAAAGAAAAATGCTGCGGGATTAGAAGAAAAAAAAAACTAGAGCAACATCAAAAAGTCAGAGACCTGCTTTCCCAGCAGCAGGATTTGGAGCTGAAAACTTTGTCTTTGATTCCGAAGAATGGCCGTAACTTCTGCCGTTAGCATGCGGTGAGAAGCAAGTCCCAAACGATGCTGAAGAATTCATGAGACATGTTCATCTCGCCACTTTAACATCCTGCCCCATTACTTATCCCCCACAGAGGGGATTCCTTCATCGTATAACTGGGGCACTTTGAGTAAGTGGGTGTAGCGCTAACGCTACTTTGTAAGACCTTCTGCACACGAACTCTTTCACCTTCATTACTCATTCTCATCTTACACTTCTTTTCCGAAAAATTGCAGAACGCTGCAATTTTCCCCTCTTTAATGCTTCAGTGAACCTGCAGCGTGTGCCGCGTTAACAGCGGCAGACGATGTTGTTCGCTCGCTTTTGCTATCGTTGTGCTCTGGTTCAGAGAATTATCCCAGATGTTAAATTTCCACTTCAGAACATCCTTTAACCTAATTCCTGACACAGTTCTACTAGCTATGCCCACTTTATCTGACACTTGATGCTCAGTGTACAGTCCCAAGCACAAATGACTTAATCCTTGAACTTGTGTGGGGTTAGCGTCTTAAGCTAACCGAGGCCTCCTATCTGTGCCGCAGATTAGCAGTGTGAGATGTGTCTGCGCTCTCTCTGTGGGCCTTCCTATTTTGTCTAGCTGCTTGAACCAGCTCCCAGTGTGGTTATTAGGGACTCTGCAGTTCAAATCCAGCCATTATCTGCGATTAGGGAGGGTGACTCTAAGGGAAGATTAGCAAATGCTCGGCGAGAGAGCTTAACATGGATGTCAAGGCATGGCTCAGACTAGCGTCTATGACCTCTTCCTAGTGGCAACCCTTACAGTCTTTTTGGTAACAATTTCTTTGTTTTCTTGGTTATTGTTAAAACAATGAATGTAAAAAATGTGATGCACACAGCTGACAAGAGTAATATGGGTCAAGGACAGGGGTGACCAGCATCGAGAGGCTATAGCCTACATACAATGCTAGCACCTAGAGATGACATGATATATTTTTCTTTTCCAAACTGACGTGGTGGTGGTGTGTTAGTGTGTGTTGCGCTGGTCTGAGTGGATCAGACACAGCAGTGCTGCTGGAGTTTTTAACCACCTCAGTGTCACTGCTGGACTGAGAATAGTCCACCAAACAAAAACATCCAGCCAACAGCGTCCTGTGGACTAAAGGATGACCAACACAAACTGTGCAGCAGCAGATGAGCTATCATCTCTGACTTTACATCTACAAGGTAGACCAACGAGGTAGGAGTGTCTAATAGAGTGGACAGTGAGTTTAAAAACTCCAGCAGCACTGCTGTCTGATCCACTCGTACCAGCTCAGCACACGCTAACATGCCATCACCACTTCACTATTACTGCAGTGCTGAGAATGATCCACCACCCATAGTACCTGCTCTGTGAGGGTCCATGGGGGTCCTGACCACTGAAGAACAGGGTAAAAGGGGGCTAACAAAGTGTGCAGAGAAACAGATGGACTACAGTCTGTAACTGTAGAACTACAAAGTGCTCCTATATAGTAAGTGGAGCTGATAAAATGGACAATGAATGTAGATACAAGGAGGTGCTCCTAATAAAATGCTTGGTGAGTGTATTTGGCAGCATAGAATGAGGATTATCACCATGATGAAAAACAAATATCTAAGTAATGCCCAAAACTGGCACAACAAACCACTCCGTAAAACAGTGGTCTTCAACCAGAGGCTCACAGATGTGTTGTCAAAAAAGTACACTGGCCTATATGTTTGATAACATCTTTTTGAGAGCTACTATTTAAGGGGGTGCCCTGAATTTCATGCTGTGCCAGTGTTCAAAGAACCAAGAGGATTCCCAGAATTAACCACTGAATCATAGTGCGAGGGAGCCCAGGGTCTTTCAGAGCCCTTATGAGTCAGAAGATTTCTCAGCTGTCACAATACAGTTGAATTAAATGAACTGCTGGCACACAGAGCATAAATGACTGATATTTGTCCTCCTACATGTCATGGCTATAGCATGGGCTTTTCCCATGGATACGCTAAACTGACTACGTCATAAGCCATTCGTAGAGGGGCTACCGTGAGAATCAGCCATTGAAGAACATTCTCTAGAACGGTGACAGGTACTGCAGATGCTTCCTGAACAGTTGGGCTGAAACAGTTATTCGACATTATAGATATTGTCGACAAATATTTCTGATGTCGGTTTTTCATTTACATTTTAAAAGTGCCGTCCAAAGACTTAACCTGAAGAGCACAGCAAATTCATTTATAATATATACAGGGTGATTCAAAAAGATTCATCCGATTTCAAAGCGCCATATTTTTACAACCGTGAGGCACCTTGGAACCAATCACATACCAATTGAAAGAGGGGGTCATAGAGTTTCTGACCATCACGGGAAGGAGATGCGAGGAGATGGAGACACCTAAGCAAAGAGTGTTCTGCGTTCTCCACTTCAATAAGAGTGAATCAGTCATAACTGTGCAGCGTGATTTTCGTGGGCAGTGAAGCTCCAACAGCTCAGAGCGTTCGTCGTTGGTTCCACAACACTGGATGATCTCCGAAATCGCACTGAAAGAGCCGTGAGTGCAGCGACACCCGACATGCTCAATCCAGTATGGGATGAATTTGACTATGCCGTTGCAGTTCACTGCATTGTTCTGTAATGATTTACAAGTGCAACAAATCATTTTGAAATCGGATGAATCTTTTGTGAAAGAAAGTGAGAGAAAAAGGACAAAGTCTGGCAACATTTTCCTAAGGTGAAGGATAAAGTAGTCACATATAACACATGCAAGTCTGATGTAGCTTTCCAAGGAAGCATGCTGGTGTCAAGTCTGAAGAAGCAGAGTGGTCAATAAACGATAGCTTTCCCTCGAGGCCGGTGTTCTGACATACCCAACTTCTCCCTGAGGACATACAGTTCACACTGTAAGTGATTAGTCAGAATGAGCTAATGAACTCATTCCAAAAAAAAAGGTCATATATTAGTCTGGAATATTCCAACATCAGTTTCTGTTAATTAGCAAGCGAGTGCTGATGTGCGTAGTGCATAAAAATCACCTATCCTCTGCTGCATCACTCACTACAGAGTTACAAACTGCCTCTGGAAGCAACATCAGCACAAGAACTGTGGGTCAGGAGCTTCAAGAACTGGCTCTCTGTGGCCAAACAGCTGCACACAGGTCTAAGATCACTATGCGCAATGCCAAGAGTTGGCTGGAGTGGTGTAAAGCATGCAGCCGCTGGACTCTGGAGCAGTGCAAATGTGTTCTCTGGAATGATGAATTTGTTTCATTATCTGGCAGTCTGTTGGCTGAACCTGGTTTTGGAGGATGCCAAGAGAACGCTACCTACAAGAATGTACACTGATCAGGCATAACATTATGACCACCTCCTTGTTTCTATGCTCATTGTCCATTTTATCAGCTCCACTTACTATATAAGTGCACTTTGTAGTTCTACAGTTACAGACTGTAGTCCATCTGTTTCTCTGCATACTTTGTTACCCCCTTTTACCCTGTTCTTCAGTGGTCAGGACCCCCATGGACCCTCACAGAGCAGGTACTCTTTGGGTGGTGGATCATTCTCAGCACTGCAGTAACACTGGTGGTGTGTTAGTGTGTGTTGTGCTGGTACGAGTGGATCAGACACAGCAGTGCTGCTTGAGTTTTTAAACACTGTGTCCACTCACTGTCCACTCATGTCCTTCATTAGTGGTCACAGGACGCTGCCCACAGGACGCTGTTGGCTGGATATTTTTGTTTGGTGGACTATTCTCAGTCCAGCAGTGACACTGAGGTGTTTAAAAACTCCAGCAGCACTGCTGTGTCTGATCCACTCGTACCCGCACAACACACACTAACACACCACCACCACGTCAGTGTTACTGCAGTGCTGAGAATGATCCACCACCCAAATAGTAAAAGGGGGTAACAAAGTATGCAGAGAAACAGATGGACTACAGTCTGTAACTGTAGAACTACAAAGTGCACCTATATAGTAAGTGGAGCTGATAAAATGGACAATGAGCGTAGAAACAAGGAGATATCTTATCTTGGTCATAATGTTATGCCTGATCGGTGTATAGTGGCAACAGTAAAGCTTGGCAGAGGTGGGATAGTGGTCTGGTTCTCAATGCCTGACCTCACAAATTCCTTCAGTTACACTCCAAAATCTTGTGGAAAGCCTTCCCAGAAGACTGGAGGCTGTTATAGCTGCATAAGGGGGCAGCAACTCCATATTAATGCCCATGGTTTTGTCCACATACTTTTGGCCAGATAGAGATATTACAGATTGAGTTACTGGAACAGTTGCCCATAATTCCAAAATTAAAGCTGCCAATCTCATTATCTCACTCATAGATCATAAATATAATATCTGTGTGCCAGTGTTTGTGCAATTTGCTTCATATGTGCTGTAATTGCAGAGCATTTGGAGCGATTACTCTCCGTTCTGTATTATTAGTGCAGCCTGTGCCAGATCAATAAAACGCATGCTGGGTGACTGAGGGCATCATAATCAGCTGATCAGTGGGGTGATGCTGAGCGGCTGACCATGCTGTTATTCCACTGTTATTTCCCTCCCTAAAAGCTCTAAGGCTCTACAAATATGATGACAGACCGGGCCTCGATCTTTCACATAGATATCAGTGGGCTGCTCTCGACAGAATTCATCTGAAGCGAAACGATTTAGAGATACCAAGAATAACATTGGAACATTTCGTGTCAGGCGCATTTCTAGTGGAGCGCATCTCACAAAGAGCGCTGCTCTAGGAAGATTGATGTCTAGGCCGCTTCTTTTGTAACACAGCAACAGAAAGGCTTACATGTCTTTTATGAAAAGCTGGGGGATGTGAATCGCTCTCGCTGTTTTAAAGGTGGAAGTATTTTGCTCGATGAATGATCTGGGGACAGCAACTGTAATAAAGAGGAAAAACAATGAAATTGGCGCGACTGAAGGATTCCCAATGAAAGTTCTTTGAAAAAAACAGTCCCAACCTTGAAAAGAATCAGCCGCTTTCTGAAGCTTTTTTTTTGGAAATGTGGCTCATTTGAAGAAAATTTAATTAAAACCACAATACATTAGTCACAGAATGTTCATCTTCGAGTGCAGTTTAATCACATACACAGATGGGATTTCCGCACTGAACTCCAGTCTAGATTTGCCGCTGTTGAAACCTGATAGCTGCCGTTTTGTTTTCTCAAATGGCTCATATTGTTTGTGAAGGCATTTATGGCAAAATAGCTTCAGACCAGGGCTGCAACTAATTAATCTACTGGGTGTTTTTCCGTTTAATCGACTAATCCATCTAAAGACAAGCAGTTTGGGAAATCAATGTGAAGAAAATCAATGCAATTAGAGCTGCCAAAAGATCAGTAGTTGAGCTGAGGTTCAGGGTGACCATCCGACTAGCAGTTCTGGTAAATCAAGATTTGTCTGGCACAAACCAAACAGTGTCCCACCTTTCATAGGAGAAACATGGGCAGGTTTTAATTTTGTGAAAATGTACTAACTAAACTATTGTTAGCTTAGCCAAAATGCTGTAACAGGTTCGATTTTCACATTCTGTCACAACTTTTACTCTTTCAGACGTTACACCGGCTTCAGCAGAGCAGCATTTAGTCAGAATCAAACCTGTACTGTGGTGAGTGGCACTGTTTGGGCAGGCAGCCTGCTTGCTAAGCTAACGTTAAGTTAGCCGATCAGGCTAACGATCCAAACACCACAGAACAGGTTTAATTCCGCTTTTCTGTCTCTTCAGCACCAGCTGCTCGTCTTCAGCCCCCTAGATTTGAATCATCTAAACTTGTGGGGGGAGAAGGAGGGGCCATCCCACCCACCCAGAGAGAGCGAGGCCAATTGTGCTCTCTCGGACTCCCGGCTACGGACGGCTGTAGCATCACCAGGGATCGAACTCGCGATCTCCTGATGATAGGGCCAACGCTTAGACGGTTGCACCACTCGGGAGCCCACATATATGTTATGTGGTGAGCAGAACATGTACATGTACATTGTTTGGGTCTGTAGCTGCTTGCTAAGTTAAGTCAGCCGATCAGGCTGCCGATCTAAACGCCACAGAACAGGTTTAATTCCACTTTCCTGTCAGCACCAGCTACTCGACTTCAGTCCCTCAGATTTGAATCATCTAAACTTGTGTCGGTGCTTTAGTTAATGTTCATGTTCTGTGGTGAGCAGAACTGTAAATATGCTAGCTAAGCTAATGCTAACTAGCTCTTCTCTCCTTTCTGTTTAACATTTAGCAATTGTTAAATAGATAGATTGATATTAATTGAATGATTCTGTACATTCACTTATTTAGTGACCATGTAAGTAAACTAAACTTTCTGATTAAATTAAATTTTATATATATCTTGTATATTTGTAATGTATTTTTATATGTGTAAAAGGAATGCTTTTACACATCACCCCCATAATTCTATATACTGTGGTAATATTTGGAGATTTGAAGGTATGAAACAAGTGGATATCTTCCCAGCCCTAGCTTTAAATGCTTTTGCATGCACAAAATGCATTAGTGCCACCGCAAACGTTCAGGAAATCTGGCCATATATATGATAAAGATGCTTTTAGAATACGTTTCGGTTAAGAGGGGTCAATATTAAGCTTGAATCCGAAGGCCCGGTTGTGTCTTGTTACTTCATCTATGGCGTATTGCTTTGTAGAAAGTATGCTAATGAGGATGTGTGTAGAAAACAGCTGGCGCTTCATGACACATGTAGATTGACCCCAAGGGGCAGCTCCAGTGATAGGCCGCATTAATAGTTAATGTAGTATTAATGACACGTCTGTCACTATGGTAAGATGTTGCTAAGGAGCCAAGGTATCGGAGAGAGAACTTTCCCCCTGGGTTCACAAAGTTCGGAAAGGCTGCGGACATTCTCTGGCATCGAGAAGGACCTGCCGTGGGGATTTGAGCATGGTATTTTTGTCTTGTTGAGTCAGTTCTTCATTCTTTCTGCTGTGGAGGTCGAGATGTTAGACTAGCTGATAATGGTGAAACACACACACACAGTGTTGCTACAGAGCTGTGAAACACACTGTCCACCTACACGTCTCCCCTTTGCATCTGCCTGGGAGAAAAATGACGCTGATGCTTCTCTTAATGGCCTAAATAGGTGATTCTCAGTCCTGGTCCTGGAGTACCACTGCTTTGCATAATTTAGTTTTCCCTGCTCTAACACACCTGATTCAACTCATCAGCTCATTAACAAGCCTCGCCTGAGGTGAACACGGTCTGTCAGATGAGAGAAGATGCTACACTAGGCAGAGCAGTTGTTCTTCAGGACCAGGACTGAGGAACCAGGCCTAGGTGAACCACTGAATTGTAGGTTTCCTTAAAGGCATGACAACAAAATAAAACGTATTTCTTTCCTTTACCTCAAATGTACACAAGCCATATTTAGTTCCTGAAGATTGCTTTTTGGGTTTTGCGCCAGAGCTATGAGGCTAATGGATAATGTAGCTGACAAGTAATTAAAGTTTATACCTTATCAGTTGTGCATTGTGCAAACAGCATACCTAAATCATCACATACTTGCCTCAAGCTGCACCAAGATCATGTGGTTTCTGACACTGTGTGATGTATCTGTTGTCTGTGAAAATTTTGTGTCGCACAGCTGAAAACACAAACAGTAGCCATCTTCAAGGCCAAATTCTGTTTCCTCCTTCTTTCATAAAAAGTAAGCTGTTTTCGGCACTAAATTTCTTGGCTGATCAACTGCATTTTTGAATCTTGCTACCTCTCAACTATATTTGGAATAATTTGAGATCATCCAAGGCAGCTTACAGCTCTAAACAATATGAGGTCTCATACTCCTGTGAGCAGCTCCAACTTTTGAGAGACCCTTCAGCTGCTGCTCTTGCTGATCCATTTTCTTGAGAGATGTTCTAGCTACTGAGAGATGCTCTAGGTACAGAGAAACTTTCTGCCTGCTGACAGATTCTCTAGTTGCCGAGAGATGCTCTACCTGCTGAGAGACGCTCTGGCTGGTACACTCTTAAAAAAAGGTTCTTCAAGGGTTCTTTAGTAAAGAAACTGGTTCTATATAGAACCATTAATGGTCAAAGGACCATTTGCATGATTAAAGGGTTCTTTTCATTATGAAAGAGTTCTTCAGATCGATGGAAAATGTGCTGTAGATGGTTTTTGGAAAGGGTTCTATACACCCAAAAGAATTCTGCTATTGTAACAATGTCAAGCTTGTAACAATAGATGAACACTTTTTTTTGGTGCTATGTAGAACCCTTTACAAAAAGATTAGGGTATATATATATATATATATATATATATATATATATATTCTAATCTTTTTGTAAAGGGTTCTACAAATATATCTATATATATCTGCATCACATTCTCCATCAATCTGAAGAACCATGTCACCATCCAGAGAACCCTTCAATCATGCAAATGGTTCTTTGAGCATTCATGGTACTATATAGCACAATTTTCTCTAGTAAAAAACCCTTGAAGAACCACCTTTTTAAGAGTGTAGGATATGCTGTAGATGCCGAGACGTTCTAGTAAATCCAGTGTTTGAGACACAGTCTAGCTGCTGAGAGGTGCTGTAGTTGATCAAAGATGCTTGAGTTGCTAAGAGATATTCTAGGTGTTCCAGCTGCTGAGAGACACTCTAGTTGCTAAAAGATACTTGAGACACGCTAGCTGCTGAGAAATGCTCTAGCTGCCGAGAGACACATTAACTGCTGAGAGACGCTCTAGCTGTTTTACCGGCTGAGACACGCCAGCTGCTGAGAGGTGCTTTAGCTGTTAAGAGATGCTCTAGCTGTTCCAGCTGCTGAGAGACGCCCTAGTTGCTGAGAGATGCTCTAGCTGTTCCAGATGTGGAGAGACGCTCTATTGCTGGCAGATGCTCTAGCTGTACCAGCTGCTGAGAGACGCTCTAGTTGCTGGCAGATGCTCTAGCTGTACCAGCTGCTGAGAGATGCTCTAGCTGCTGAGAGATGCTCTAGCTGTTCCAGCTGCTGAGAGACGCTCTAGTTGCTGGCAGATGCTCTAGCTGTACCAGCTGCTGAGAGACGCTCTAGTTGCTGAGAGATGCTCTAGCTGTTCCAGCTGCTGAGAGACGCTCTAGTTGCTGAGAGATACTCTAGCTGCTCCAGCTGCTGAGAGACGCTGCAGTTGCTGAGAGATGCTCTAGCTGTTCCACCTGCTGAGAGATGCTCTAGTTGCTGGCAGATGCTCTAGCTGTTCCACCTGCTGAGAGACGCTCTAGTTGCTGAGAGATGCTCTGGCTGTTCCAGCTGCTGAGAGACGCTCTAGTTGCTGAGAGATGCTCTAGCTGTTCCAGCTGCTGAGAGACGCTCTAGTTGCTAAGAGATGCTTTAGCTGTTCCAGCTGCTGAGAGACGCTCTAGTTGCTGAGATATGCTCTAGCTGTTCCAGCTGCTGAGAGATGCTCTAGTTGCTGGCAGATGCTCTAGCTGTTCCACCTGCTGAGAGACGCTCTAGTTGCTGAGAGATGCTCTAGCTGTACCAGCTGCTGAGAGACGCTCTAGTTGCTAAGAGATGTTTTAGCTGTTCCAGCTGCTGAGAGACACTCTAGTTGCTGAGAGATGCTTTAGCTGTACCAGCTGCTGAGAGACGCTCTAGTTGCTGAGAGATGTTCTGGCTGTACCAGCTGCTGAGAGACGCTCTAGTTGCTGAGATATGCTCTAGCTGTTCCAGCTGCTGAGAGATGCTCTAGTTGCTGGCAGATGCTCTAGCTGTTCCACCTGCTGAGAGACGCTCTAGTTGCTGAGAGATGCTCTGGCTGTACCAGCTGCTGAGAGACGCTCTAGTTGCTAAGAGATGTTTTAGCTGTTCCAGATGCTGAGAGACGCTCTAGTTGCTGAGAGATGCTTTAGCTGTACCAGCTGCTGAGAGACGCTCTAGTTGCTGAGAGATGCTCTGGCTGTTCCAGCTGCTGAGAGACGCTCTAGTTGCTGAGATATGCTCTAGCTGTTCCAGCTGCTGAGAGATGCTCTAGTTGCTGGCAGATGCTCTAGCTGTTCCACCTGCTGAGAGACGCTCTAGTTGCTGAGAGATGCTCTGGCTGTACCAGCTGCTGAGAGACGCTCTAGTTGCTGAGAGATGCTCCAGCTGTACCAGATGCTGAGAAACGCTCTAGTTGCTAAGACATGTTTTAGCTGTTCTAGTCACTAAGACATGCTCTAGCTGATCCAGCTGCTGAGAGACGCTCTAGTTGCTGAGAGATGCTCTGGCTGTTCCAGCTGCTGAGAGACGCTCTAGTTGCTGAGTGATACTCTAGCTCCTCTAGCTGCTGAGAGATGCTCTAGTTGTTAAGAGATGTTCCAGCTGCTGTAGTTGCAATGGGACGCTCTAGCTGTACCAGCTGCTGAGAGACGCTCTAGCTGGTAAGAGACATTCTTACTGATGAGATTTCGCTCTAATGGAGGATTGGAGATACCAGATGGCTCCTCACCCCCTGGAGTGCTCTACCCGACCCCCTGTGTGGCATGTGCCCAGTGATCAAAGCTTCCGCTGAGCCTTGCCTGTAGAAAAATGTCTTGGAGCTTGCCACTATTGCCTAAATCAGGACAAAGTCTTCTAAGAGCTCTGCTTCAGTCCCAGAGGTGAATTGAACCACGTCTCCAAGGCAGTTTGCACTCACTGGCAAAAATACTGGCTTAATCAGCAAGAAGCATTCGTCAGTTCATTGTGGACATATCGAGAGGACGAACAGTCCGAAGCGAAGATTGCCGAGGCCCTTGAAAGCCAACCACTGCCAGTGGCTAATGCTTGTGGCTTTACTGACCCATTAAGACTGTACGTGTCATGAATGCTTTCTTGCAGACGAGTTCAGAATTAATGGGTTATTGGAGCCACTAGCGTTAACCGCTACTGTTACTCGTTGTTGCCTTAAATAACCTTTCAGCCATTTGAGATATCAGCATGTTCTACATTAAGCTGAGCTTTCTGATTCTATACGTTATTTTGTGTGGAACATCCCATTGAAAATATAAAGATATTCCCAGTGCACACTTTAGGCTTTGGTCTTTCCCAGTTAAAAAGATCATAATTGCAGTGCTTGCAGTGGAAAGTCCTGCCTGCATGCCCCCCATGACGGCTCTGGCTATGAACCAGAATGTTGGTTTGTGACTAATATGGTATGCCCTACTCAGAGTAGCTGTTGGCCACATTCCAGATGCCTTACAGCATCTTATTGTAGTCCCACCAGGAGCTGTAGTGTGCTACATAGATGGCATTGAGTGTCCGTGGTGATCTTACCTCAAATCCTGATTTGAAAACTAAAATAGAAAAGAAGTTGGATGGATTTGAGGGCACACTCGCTGCCTTTTTTGTCACTAATCTGTGCTAATGAGTGTGTGTTATTCAACAATACCAAGGCTGAAAATGTGGTTCCAGGGTCTACTTTGCATTTGGTGAGTGTTTGTTTCTCGCTTAGAAGCAGATTTGTAGACATGGCCAGCAGCTCGGTAGACATGGCAACTGCTTACCTGGAGGTGACTGAACCTTGGCCGTGTTCATTAAGCCTGGACTTGTGAACTTGGGTGGTTTTCCTGCCTGGTGGACATCAAGGTCCTTTTGCTACAGAGGAGGTCATTTCCGAGGTCAGGTGCATGCCACTGATGTACTCCCAGTAATTCAACTGTGATCTCAAACAAAAACAAATGCAGTGCTCTGTAAGAGTTACTTTCCAAAATGCTGGATATGGATATGTGTAATAATTTTGGATATAATGAATTTTTAAAAAGAATAACAGCTGGCATATGTAACACAAACACATTTTCTTTGCTTTAAATAATTAATTAATAAAGAATTAATCATAATGTAGCATTGGTATTTCTTGTATGTTTAATGCCCACTCTCAAGAACGTGTATTATGAAAAAAAAATAAAAAATTAATGTTGTCTATAATGTGCAAACTCTTCTTTTTCTGAACGTTTTGAAGAGATAGAATTTGTCCCCACAGTGTCTTCCTGGGGATCTTTGGTTCCCACAAATAGCTGAGTTCAATCGTCAATCCACTCGTTCCCTTTGAGGCTGACCATATTGTGCAAGACGTGGTTTAACGGGCCTACAACTACCATTTAATATGTTATTTGTCATGTTATGCAATATTACGTCCATCAGCCCCTTTGGTTTGACAGAATTCATGATTTTTTGTTTTCATCCAACAGTGTTTTCTGACTACATTACCCAGCATGCATTACACAAATACAAATACATCAAACAACCAATTGGAACCCCCACACAGCGGTCAAGAAATACACTGATGTCGATACAGACATTATATGTGGCTTCCTATTATTAGCTGTCTGGTTTCTTTCTGCATTAACCAGCCAGCGGAAAAATACATAAAAAGCCTGCCCCAAAAATCCATCCTAAAGCATTTGTAGTTTTTCCTCCCATGAAGATACATCATCAGTTTTTCTTAGTCTTTGCACTGGAAAATCTACTGCAGTACTGCTGTAGGGTGCAAACGAGCATGTTTACAACAGAATAAGAAAAGTAAATTGAATTAGGCACAAGATTGTTAGCTGTTTGTTCTCAGGTATGATATTTCTGAGCTTGTGATTCTTCCTGTAGGTGTTTATCATTAGCACACTTTAACTTAATTTCTTGACTGGTTTTAAGAGGCTACGGATTCTGAAAAACAGTAATACCAAATGATAATTTTATAGTTATATTTTAATGAATAGTAGTTTTAGTTAAACAGCGTCTTACTGACTAATCAAATATCTTAAATTCAAATAAACAGCAGAAACTTATCTTAAATAATATAAATATTTCAGCACTGTGGGAGGAGCTATCCAGAATTCTTTGGTTTCGGTTTCTCTTAATTATTTCTTATTTTTCTTCTTCTTCATCAGTTCACTTCTGAGAAATATGTTAGTCATATCGAAGCTTATGTTTGTTTCTATTTTACATTTGTTATTTTTTATCAGATTCACCAGTTCATTCTTTATCACTGTGATGTAGCTCAGTGTTTCTCAGCCCTGGTCCTGGAGGCCCACTGTCCTGCACATTTTAGTGTTTTTCTTGCTTCATTGCACCCACTTCAACTGAGCAAGGGCTTGTTAAAGAGCTGATTTGTTGGATGAGGTGTGTTGGGAGCCGGGAAAACACTAAAATGTGCAGAGCAGTGGGCCTAAAGGACCAGGGTTGAGAAACACTGCTCTAGTTAATTGGAGTTTATTTCATATTAGCTTCCTCAGGTGGCACAACCAGTCAGGTTTTATCGCCAAGAGATTGTGAGTTCAAATCCCAGCAATGGCAAAGGTTGCTAATTATCAGCGATACTTTGCCAATGTCATTAAAACTGTGAGTGAGTATCAGCTGATATTACGGCCAACCAATATATTGGTCTGGTCCTAGGATATAACATCCAGCGACCGTTGAGATGTAATCTAGACATCTGTTGCTATGTTATTTCCCTCAGTGACTTAATGAAGTCATTTGCTCAGTGAAAGTCTTAAATTCCCGAACACCGAGATGCGATATTGATTATTCAGTGAAATGTAATGGATTGGGCAGCGCGCCAACACGGCTGCCGTAGCGTTTTCCCTTCATCCTGCTGCTACAACGGCTTCTAGTTCAGATGTTAGAGCCGGAGCGACGCTGCAATTCTCATGTATTAAATGGTATCATTCTCCTCATTACTGTGTGATGGATTTTTTTGTTGAGATGCAGTAGATGAATGTAAATGAGCTGAAAAGCAGACATCTGGGTGGACCAGACAAACATTAGGCTCTGTTGTCTTACACACAGTCCCGTGAGAGACAATTAAAAGTAGGACAGCAGAAAACCACCAGTGAGAATAAAAAAGCTTAGGCTTTAAGTACAAGTCTGTAAAACATCTTTCTTTCGGTCAGTCCTGCACGCCACTTCTACTCTCGCATCGACCTGAACATCAAAGAGAGAGCTCCAAGAATGAGAGAAACAATGGAAAATAGAGGAACAAAATGTTGGAGCAAGAAATCGAGAATTTATTTCTTCCAGTCAATGGAAGAAATAAGAGTTTCATTCATCAGCAAATTAGATAATGCAGTGTAGGCCTTAGTTCCAGTGAGCCAAGTATTGATTTAGGCCGTTTGGAGGAAGGGCAGATTTGTCAGGATGTTTGAGGCTATTCGCTGGTGCGTTCCTGCAGGCGTGAGTTGTGGTCAGCCTTTCGACTGTGGTATTTTCACTTCTACAAAGCCTTTCTGCAAGGGCAGGAATCCGAGGCCAGGCACTGTCAGACAGATCTTGTTGTTACGACAGTAAGGGAAAATGAGGCAATGGCTTCAGGTCAGTATTGATTAGACTGTAGCAAAAAATGATAGGTGATTCACAGAGACTTGAAAACTTGGGCATAGATATTGGACACGGATTGTTGTGCATTTCTACAACTCTCTAGATAAACAAGTAGGGGTAGTAGGTTTTCAATTCAGTTAACTTGTATTAGTATGCTGCTTTCTGCAGTAGACAATGTCAAAAAGTAACTTGCCCAGAAATGTGGCCACTGTAACCTTATGAGTGTTGCTATAGTAGACAGTGTCCAGGAAAACTCCCTAAGAGCATGAGGAAGAATGAGTGAGTGGAATCAAGACTCAAAAGGAAAAACTCCCTAAGAGCATGAGGAAGAACCAGTCAGAGGAACCAAGACTCAAAGGCTAAAGCTTTCTAAGAACATGAGGAAGGAATATTAAGAGGAACCAATACTCAAAGGCTAAAGCTTCCTAAGAACATGAGGAAGAACCACTGAGAGGAACCATGACTCAAAAGCTAAAGCTTCCTGAAGACATGAGGAAGAACCACTAAGAGGAGCCAAGACTCAAAGGCTGAAGCTTCCTGAGAGCATGAGAAAGAAAAACTGAGAGGAACCAATAGTCCAGGTTAAAACTCCTTAAGAACATGAAGATCAGCCGTTGAGAGGAACCAATACTCAAAAGCTAAAGCTTCCTGAGAACATGAGGAAGAACCACTGAGAGGAACCAAGGCTCAAAGGCTAAAGCTTCCTGAGAACATGAGGAAGAAACACTAAGAGGAACCAGTACTCAAACTTCTTAAAGAACATGAGGAAGAACCATTGAGAGGGACTAATCCTCAAAAGCTAAAGCTTCCTGAGAACATGAGGAAGAAACAGTAAGAGGAACCAAGACTCAAACTCTAAAGCTTCCTGAGAACACGAGAAAGAAACAGTAAGAGGAACCAAGACTCAAACTCTAAAGCTTCCTGAGAACACGAGAAAGAAACAGTAAGAGGAACCAAGACTCAAACTCTAAAGCTTCCTGAGAACATGAGAAAGAAACAGTAAGAGGAACCAAGACTCAAACTCTAAAGCTTCCTGAGAACACGAGGAAGAACCAATACTCAAAAGCTAAAGCTTCCTAAGACCATGAGAAAGAGGAAGAGGAACCAATACTCTAAAGGGGAACCCCACCTTCTCTGGAACATATGGGTTCTTCAGTTAGAATACAAATAGGACAAGAAAACAAGTTTGGCTTCTTTTGAACCTGCAGACAGACTTTATATACATACAGCCATTTCACTCTGAATTCAGCATTTGATTGAAGCCATTAGAAGCAGAGAAGTATACAGTGCACTAGATTAGACTCTTATAGGCTCAAATATGCTTTATAACCCAAACATGTATTTTGTAGAGAACTGCAGAAGAAACCAAATCACTGGAGTGAAAAACAAAAACAAAAGCTTCTGTCCTCTGGTATGTTTTTAAATCCAATCGGATTTAGCTGTGGGTCAATGTTGGAGTCCTGTTGTCTGAAATCAACAGAAGCAAGGCTTCATCTTGTTATCTGACAGTCGTGCGGTGGGTTTAAGTCAATATATTGGTTTGATCATCCATTGTCGCCCACATGGAGCCGGGGTCAGGAGCAAAGCTGAGTAACCCAGGCCAGTCAAATGAGTTCAGATCCACAGAAGGGCGTTTCTGCTTCTCGTCTAATGGAAGAAGGATTTGAGAGCGTCTGCTAACAATGACAGGGGATGGTGGGGTATCAGGAGCCCTATCAGGCTCTTCCAGCAGAGGGAGGACAATCTGCAGCAGCTTGTCGTTCAGGCCCAGACACAGCGCTGCAATCCACCGTAATGCGATTTGGTTCCCCAAACGCACGCTATTTAATTTCAAGGATGGGAACGCAAACGAAACGCTAATCTTCTATTTGGATTGTCCTCGACTTTGAATCGACGAGCAGGAATACGCCGTGCCTTTCCGAGGGTATTGTGATTGTACGTCTGTGCGTGAGTGTGAGGGAGGGAACGCAGAGGCTCCTGTTTCCTTTTTGTGGGATTAAGGAGGTTTATTTTCATTCTACAATCTGATGTAGTATTTCTCATCCCTCCTGCCTTTCTAAATATTCATTGGGGTGCAGGAAGGCGGCCAGGCTGGGATTCTTCACCGATTTTTTCAAAATTGCTGCGTGGTTCAATTGTTGAGATGTAAACAGTCATTCAGAGTGGAAGATGTCTTTACAGTGGTGGTGATAGGAACCAGGGGTCACCATGAGTACAACACAAATATAGCCATTTTATTCACTATCCAAAACCACCAGTGCACCTACACGTGCCTTCTGAGACAATTTATGATGAATTTAATTTCCAATCAAAATGGCCAGTAAGTACAAGTTTATTTTTCATACATTTTACAGAAAATTACACAGAACAACTAAATATAATATCAAATTATTCAGTATGTAGTGTGTCACCCTTTTCCTTTATTCCAGCTTCCATTCTTTTCAGGAGACTCACTTTCAGTCTCTCAAAGAATCTGCAGACACACCTCCAAAGTTCAGTCTTAGAAGCTGGTTGATCATTTTCTGAACTAATCAAACACATTGAGTGATGTTGAGGTCTGGACTCTGGGGTGGTCAGTCCATTGTTCAGCTTCTTTGTTTGATGTTGTTTTCAGATCTGAAGCACCTTGATTTTCTGCTCTCTCTCAAAGATGGAAGCTTTTAGTGCTGTCTTGGTTGTCTACCAGGTCTTGTATGGCTGCTACAAGTCCTGTTTCTCTAAACTCCAGTTTTTTAGTTTTCTTTGACTTTCTCCTTCCACATCCAAGTGGACTATTTTATATCTAATTTTCCCAGAAATGTCTCCTGAAAATGAATAACTAATACTTAACAGGAAATTAAATAAAAGAATGGTGGTCTTTTGGATAGTACAATATGTAATGTTGATGGTAAATTAGTGGTAAATCTGAAAACTAAAGTTTTTGATGGGAAATATTTTGCTTTAAAACACCCTGCATGTACCTCTCCACCATGAATGTGTTAAAAAATGCATTTTAGGTCAGACACAAAGCCCCTTATTTGTAACCATTTAATGTAATAACTGTCTTTAAAGGATGTCTGGTTCCTATCACCACAATTGTTAACTATTCTGACTGGCTTTTCTCTGCGGTGCATTTAACATCAAACCACTATGAGTGACTTTCCTTTTAAGTAATCTCAAATAGACTTAGTCATGTGATTCCTGACACTGTATGGCTGCTTTCACAGTTTTTTTATGCTGTGTACTTTTGTAGTTTGCTTAACAACGTTCCATTACTTGTAAGCTACTGTGGCCACATAACTAAATGCAAACCTACAGATGAAAACACCAAACCTCTTGGCAGATTTTATAAATTACATAAAAGAGATTTCCACTAAATGACTGCTTGAAGATTAAAGCACACAGTACTCAGCGATGAGCAAGATTCACCACCCAAAGACTAGACAGCAGAGAAGCAGAGAAAGAGACGGCAAGGCTGTTGCTCTCATTTGTCTGAAACGAGACTGCAGCCGATTGCGGCTGGCAGGTAGGCCTTCCGAAGCGGAGCCCTCTTCCTCCTTTGGTGGGGGGTGGTGCCGGGAGAGCAGCTCCAGCTCCGCACTTTGCTCTTGTCATGTTCTGTTTGTTTGACCGGGCCGTTTGCGTGGGCGCGTTCGCCTTTTCCGCGCTCGTTCTGCTCAAAGACCTTTGAAGAGAGTAGCTATGCGTTGCCTGAGGTGATTCAGTCTGATGTCTTTATACGCGATGCTGAAGAAGATTTCAAAAGGTTTCATCTGTGGTTTTTTCACCTTCTCCGATGGTAGCTGAAAGACTTCCTCATAGACTCGAAGTGTGTTTGTTTCTGAATAGCGTTTCTTCTTCATAAGCTCTTTGTTATAACATTACATTTCTGCACTTAAAACTTTTACGACTGTAAATAATGTAGGATGTAATTAAGCTGCAGCTCTTGCGATTTGAAAATTGCGACGTTTGTCATTACACAGCGCTGTTACTGCTGAAGTTTAGAAATCTGGTCCATGGCTTTTGTTTTTCCAAATTCTCTCAACAAAGTGTGTTGGTTCAACTCTAGGACATCTTCTGATTTCTGATGATGTCATCGTGCAGCAGCAAGCAGAAACAATAATAATAACCTGTAACACAATGTTCCTCTTTCCTCATCCCACCACCCCCACCTGTCACTGAGAGCGGGGGCACAGCATCTCTGTGTGCCAGGTATGCAATTGCATACGGGCCAGTAGGGGATGGCCTTTGAGGCCTTTGCCTTAACATTGCGTGACGTGCGCATTGCAGAAAGTCTGAACCTGAGTTTGGGTGTTTGTGGCGTTCCATCTTTTTCATTTGGTTTGGTTGGTTTCACAGTGCAGCGCCTAAAATGCCAAATTATGCGTATTTTATCGGTCAGAAATTTTACAGGGATACTAGCGCTTAACATCTATGTGTAAAACAGTCAATGCAGTAATAATAACCAGTAGATTGCACAGTGGACATTGATCCAGGCTATCAAATTTCAACATTTCAACATTTCAAAATTTCTGCTTCTGGTGGCGGGCAGATCAACGTGAGCGACTGTTGTGAGTTTGCCTCTCTAACGGTCTAGAAAGTTTTTATTTATTAGTAGCAGTTTGGTAGCACCGTTTTTTGTGTTTTCCTTTTGTAAGCTACACTAAATCTTTCAGAAGATGAGTGCGAGACCAAACACAAAGAAACTGAAAATCTTCCGTGCAGAGCAGGAGGAGGACTGTTTTTACTGTGTCAAACCCCAAATGCATCTGCTTGATTTGCCAAGTAGCCATCGCAATTCCATTTACAAACTATATACAGAAACTACTACAATGAATTCCCAGCTAAAAGTGAACTCAGGAAGAAAAAAAGTGGTCCAGACTACACAAACCTGGCTGACACCATTCAGTGCAAATCATCAAAATAAGGTTAGTGTGATTTTTCAGCTGTTTGTCCTGTAATGCTGAATAGTAATATAGGCCACTGAAGTGCATTACAAAAGTTTAAAAGCTTTTAAAAAAGGATGAAGGTAGATGACGATGACCTGTCCACTTGAAAAAGTAGATCTCAAGCCACAAAAGTATGGGCACCCCTGCCTTACACCATACCTGCTTTGTTATGATTAATTTGTCAATTTGAATTGTAACCTTTCAGGTCGCTGATGCAGTTCGTTCCGTGGTCCATTAGCCAAAATGAAAGGCTTTGCTTCGCTATTTTACTGCTCTGCCGTCATTATCAGCAGCTCATCCTGCTGGAATGATATGAGTGTCTATCTAGAGTCGGATATTAAAACAGGCAGATAAAGAAGCAGAAAAGCATGTTCCGAGGTTCAGTTCCTTCATTCGGCGCGGACCGTGACAACAAAGCGTTCCCACCAACAGAGAACCAATCCAGGGTTCACTTGGAAGTTCTATAGGTCCAACCTTCTGAAGTAAGGTTTACTTTCATGTCATAATCTTGTTTTGTTTGTCTCTGGTTTTCTCTCAGGTTCGGAAAGTTAGTTGCGCTTAAGTGTATTTGTTTTCTCAGATCACTGCTAAACTGAGTGGGTCTATTGAACCTGTTGGTATGTTTCTCAAGGGGCTTATTGACATTGACCTTCTGAGCTCTTTAGCTCTCTCTTTCTCTTTGACTTCTAACTTCTCCTGCCCCTCCATCTGCGCTGTTGGAGCGAGAGTCCTACCCTGCGCTCGCCCCCTATCTCCGCACATGTTTAATTCAGTCCTAATTAAAACAACAGGCCATGCCTCCCAGACAGATGGCACGTGTTGGTGAGATTAATCATCGTTGGGCGAAGCACAGCTCCTGTACTGAGTCACAAGATCCAACATCTTACACTGTTGGCCTTTCTTTTTCCCACACTTTTCTGACTAACTTTTAACTTCGGTCCCTGGTGTACCTCCCAGATCTTTTCTCTCTTTTCTCTGATGTCAGGTTCCTCTGTTTAATCATCCCTGTAAATTTGTCTGATTTGTACCCTAACTGCGCTGTCTGGTACAGCCCAGAGGAGGATGGCATTCTCTTTTCGAGTCATGGTTCCTTTCAGTGTTTCATCCTTATGCTCATAGTGACTTTCTCCTTTTGAGACTTGGTTCTTCTCAGTGTTTTCTTCGTGCTCTTAGTGAGCTTTTCCTTTTGAGTCTTGGCTCCTCTCAAGTTTCTTAGTTTCTTCTTTAAGCTCATAATGTGTTTTTACATCTGAGTCTTGGTTCTTCTCAGTATTTCCTCATGCACTGATGATGTTTTCCTGTTGAGTTTTGGTTCCTCTCGGTATTTCCTCATGCTTCTAAGGAGGTTTTCCTTTTGAGTCTTGGTTCCTCTCAGTATTTCCTCATCCTCTTTGGAAGTTTTCGTGGTTCCTCTCAGTATTTTCTCATGCTTCTAAGGAGGTTTCCTTTTTTGAGTCGTGGTACCTCTCAGTATTTCCTCATGCTTTTTTTTTTCCTTTTGTGTCTCAGTTGCTAAGTCTTAGTTCCTTCAGTATTTCCTCATCCTCTTAGACAGTTTTCCTTTAGAGTCTTGGTTCTCTGTGAGGGAGAGTTCCTTCAGTATTTCCTCATCCTCTTAGACATTTTTCCTTTAGAGTCTTGGTTCCTCTCAGTGTATCCTCATTCTCTTAGGAAGTTTTCCTTTTGAGTCTTGGTTCCTCTCAGTTTTTCCTTGTACTTTTAGGGAGTTTTTCCTTTTGAGTCTTAGGTCCTCTCGGGGGTTTTCCCTCATGCTCACAGCGTTTTTTGCCACTGGTGTCCTCAGCCCTCATTAGATTTCTGGAAAGCCGCTTTGGCACAGTGTCAGTTGTAAAAAGCGTTATGTAAAGAAGATTGAATTCAGGGCAATTGAACATGAACCCTAAAGTGCTCTTCTGTAGAACAAAGTTCCGCAGTCTCCTTTCCTTAATCTGAAACATCGCTTCACCGCAGGCGCTGCATACACTCAATAATGGACGATGTCAGATACATCACTCCGCATTTCTCCTTATTAAACTCAGATCAGCTCCTGTTACATTGTTTCCCAGCACTTGTGATAAACAACTCTGGGCCTGCGATTTCGGAGAGGAGGGAAGGGGAATTTCTGCAGGGCGTCTGATACGATTACGGTCCAAAGAGAGGCCGGCTCGCTCGCTGAAAAAAAGGATGTTTACCGCAGCGAAGGGAGCCGATAGATGAGTCGCTGATTTAATATTTCTGCTGGAAACACAATCTCAGTCGAAGCTGAACCTGCCGAATGATGCCAGGGAGAGGGGGCGATTCCTTCAGATTGCACGTCTCTGTCGGTTGGCCGGGGAAAATAGAGACCATCCATCCACATAAAGCTGCGGGCTAAAATCACGAAGCAGGGCAGCACTGGTTACAGCATCCTTCACATTAGCTGACAGGCCTCGGGGGAGTTATGTAAGATTTTGTGATAGCTGCCCACTCCGGTGTTGTACACTTACACTGAGAATGCAGCAGGTGAGAAAAGTGAACTTTTTTACTCTAATATTACAGACCTTGTTTGCTTGAGCTTATACAGTTTTCAGATTGTGTTTATATAATTTTTCTTTCTCTAGATTACAGTAGAAATGTCCACAGAACACACATCTAACATTATAACACTGAAAAATATGGACCATTTTACCAAATTGGTTTAAACTGCAGTTCCATAGTAAAAACCGCAACACGTGAATGCAGCATTGGAAGTACCTACGTTTTAATGGAAGAACAAGAATAGCCACGTTTCCATGCAACCTGATATTCCATCAATAATCCATCTAATAGCTCAGTCAGAATAGATTACGTCCATGCATGGGCAACATTTGAGACTATGTCATGGGGGCAGCCCATCTCCATCAACTATGTGGTAAGTATAAAACCTATATTTAGCAAATAACCTGTATTTATCAAAGTATAAACAATGTCCTACCTTAGTGAAGTGCAAGACGGGGGGCCCACCGGACACAGCATCAAATGCACTAACTGTTTTTTCCAAGTCCACGTGAATGACCTGTTCAGTATTCATCACTGCAGTGTCAGACAGCCTCTCATAACTCAAAGTTTTTCTCATAGAAGTTTTCAGTCGACGCAAGCAAGAAAAGTTCTTTTCGTGTGATGCGCTGCTCACTGGCACGGTCAGGAGCAACTTGAAGAGGTTACCAACGTTTACTAGGCTACCGCACAGATCTGACGCTTCAAAAAGTGCTAATCATTGATCGAAGCTGATTTCTTTAAATGATATAGCGTTGAAGAGGGTCAGCTCTGCACTCTTCACCTCTTTGGGGAATCTGTAGAGACGACAACCAGACGCCAGGTGCACTTCAGTGTGTGTTCTAGAGCTGGGAATGTAGTTCAGTGCATTTGGCTTTCCACGTTATTTTCCTGAAACCGATCATGGATTTCTTGAACGGTTCTGTCCAGCACATCAAAATACAGTTCCTTGTAGTGACCCATAGCAGAGTCGGCATCTAATCCAGTCACTGTCACTTTGCCGGACCTCCTCTGTGGATGCTGTGGGGCTTGGTAGTTGTTTTGAGCACACAGGTCAACCATGTGCTTCTAGAGTTTTGAAAGTCGCATTGCTAGCAGAGTAGAGACTGTGCTACCAGCGAGGCTCTTGACCGCGGCATAATTTAAACTTGGTGACCCCAGTTCTTTTGATAGTACATTGCATTGCATGAAAAGTCATCATATCAGAATACTGGTTGCCCCCTAGTGTTGCAGAGATCAGTCTCTTTACACAGTAAATAGTTTTGACAAATGTCAATATTCCATGATTAAAGTGAGTTCACGAACATTTTAGCAGGGGCAGATGCCCCCCTTGCCACCTCCCAAATGTTGCCCATGCGTCCACATATACACCTCGATCAGAATAAACTAGTCCAATTGAGGCCATTCTGAATGATGACGATAATGTAGTTACCTTTCAGCTCATGTTCAGACCTATTAATGCAATGTTGCACTACAATGATGCCATTTTGAATACGCTGTAAGAATTTCATGTTAAGCAGCTGCTTTAGGTCAGAGCTCCATGATGGTCACAGAAATAATGGTTGCATTTATTTGGTTTTGGTCATTTATGAGCTCGGCTGCTTGTGATTTGTGGACTCTTCGCCGCTGTTGGAACACCTGTAATTTAAACACTCTCGGCACTTAACTGAACTTTCTGTGGCTCATTACAACACTCATTATCCAAGAAGTCATAGAAATGGCTCGTTCTGAAGCTGCACTCACGCTGCTAAATGGAAGGCATTAATTGTAGTCTTCAGTTCTTGATTGCAAAGGCAAAAATCATTATTTTTATCAATTCAGCTGTGCAGTACATGTTTCTAGCATGCAGGCATGAATCTGTGACTAAATATTGTGAAAACTATTATGAAAATGAAACCTAACAGTGACAAAATGTACTTGTTAACTGTCATCAAATGAAAACAAGAACAAGTTGATTAAGACTATAAAATCAATGAAAAACTAAATAGAATTACTGAAAAAGAACGTTCTGTATTTTCAGTGCCTGAAGAATAGTTTATGAGTGGATCATCGATATTGTTTTTAGCTTTCTTTAAGGAAATCTTGCAGCTTAGCCAAGCACAGTCTACTGCTGTGCTAATTCAGTGTCGCTAAAACAGCAGACTTTAGCAAACAAAACTGTTGTAAATCTTTTTTTTTTGCCGAGGATCGAATCAGGAGACCGAGATGCAGAATGATGTTTATTGTGCGCACATAGGCATCTAAATCAGTCTGGTGGTCTGGTCAGTCTGGTCAGTGGGTCCATCTAATGACATACTGGCTTTTATACAGGCTTTTATATTGTGTATGTCCATTTGTTAAGGATTTAGTCAGGACAGTAGACGTTCTGCTGAAAGTCAGGAAACATTTACAATCAATAGTCAAGGTAGACATCTGCATGTGGTCAGTCATTGGCGAGGTCTGCAATACAAAGGAAATAACTAAAACTAAAAAACTTGAAACAACTAAAATGAAAGGAATACAATTAACCGCATAACTATGGTCCAGTTTAGGGATTACTCTGAGTTTGAGCTGGTTTCTGACTGAAGCAGAGTTGTACCTTTTGGGGAATGAAGCAATGCTAAAGGGCATGATGCTAGCCACGCCCTACATGGTGTACAAACTACAGCTTGACTTTGGACAGAAATTTGTTGGACTCGAGTCAGTTTCTTACTCAAAACATGAGGGTGTGTACAGAAAATTCTCAGGCTGTATTCGAGTTCAAACCAAAATGTCATGCCTGATTGAAACTCCAGGACGAGTCAGTAGTGAGTGGTATGGCCATGATATCTGATACCACAAGCATGAAATCGTGTTGATACAGATATTCATAAAGACGAGTCTATAGTTTTCATTCATTTCTTGTCATACAGCGTATAGGAATTGTGTTTTGGAGTCATCATAAATCATATGTTTGTAGTATATATAGAAATTATGCATTTTGAACTGTTTATCCTCTATTCAGATACCTACCATCACAGCTTTCATCATAATACTAAAACCTGAAACTGTCTCCTTCTCTAGTGAGGAAGACGTGTGCGCCATCAGAATTCGCTTGTCAGAACGGGCAGTGTGTGCCTGGCCGCTGGCGCTGCGACGGAGAGCCCGAGTGTCCGGACGGATCCGACGAGGCAGAGTCCACCTGCAGTAAGTAAATCCTTTTAATTGACCTCTTTCCTGAATCCACTCGTGGCTGATGGCCACTTTAATGGAACCTTTCTGGTCACATCTTTTCTACGAAAAACCCTCCACAGAGTCAGCAGTAGCCGTATAACAGGGCAGGACATCTAGAGCTGGGTACGGCTCAGAATGTTTTAAGACTCATACCAATACCCAGGCCTTCATTTGTGCTGGAAGAAGCCAGATCTGGATCCATCACCTCCCAGAATAAGCCTTTTTCAGTGGATCTGGCACATATTATTTTTTATATACACCAATCAGGCATAAGATTATGACCACCTCCTTGTTTCTACACTCATTGTCCATTTTATCAGCTCCACTTACTATATAGGTGCTAACTATATAGTAACTATATAGGTTACTTTGTTAGCCCCCTTTTACCCTGTTCTTCAGGGGTCAGGACCCCCATGGACCCTCACAGAGCAGGTACTATTTGGGTGGTGGATCATTCTCAGCACTGCAGTAACACTGACATGGTGGTGGTGTGTTAGTGTGTGTTGTGCTGGCCTGAGTGGATCAGACACAGCAGTGCTCCTGGAGTTTAACACCTCAGTGTCACTGCTGGACTGAGAATAGTCCACCAACCAAAAATATCCAGCCAACAGCGTCCTGTGGGCAGCGTCCTGTGACCACTGATGAAGGACTAGAGGATGACCAACACAAACCGTGCAGCAGCAGATGAGCTATCATCTCTGACTTTACATCTACAAGGTGGGCTGACAAGGTAGGAGTGTCTAATAGAGTGGACAGTGAGTGGACACCGTGTTTAAAACTCCATAAAAACATTTATGCGACTATCAGTGAAGATAATGTAATATTATAATGCTTTTTTCTACAAACAAGTCGATATGTGGGAAAAGTAGCACTCAGACTCCTGTTTGAGCGCCCAAATGCGCCACTACTGCTCTATTCATCTCTCAAAAGAGCTCAGTAACGACTACACTACTGGCTAATGACATTAATTTATTAAATAATTTATCAACAGCTCATGCATTCAGCTCTGTTTGTTTTGTTGTGGGAAACCCACGTATGAGAGAATGTTCAGTGCTTAAGAACTTTGTTAACTTGGTTGTTGGTACTAAGATTCCCGCTATGGGGAAACGTCACAGCTGAGAGTCTGACTCACTGTTTCACTTTGTTCTGGGACCTCCCCCACCTTCCCTCGACCTACCAAATCCATCACTACTCAGTGTTCCAAGTAGAGGTGGGACTGGGGTCGCATGTTGACCTGACTCATGACTCGTCAACATGTGACCTGAACGCTAAACTGACTCTTGAAACGGATGCACACTTAATAGACTTGCAACTCAGATGCATGTTTAACTGACTTTTGACTCAACTTGCATGTGCTTAACTGACTCGCGACTCGACTTGGACACAACTGACCTGCGACTAGAGTTGGACTCACACTTAACTAACTTGCGACTCAAATCAGATGCATGCTTAACTGACTCGCGACTCAACTTAGACACATGCTTAACTGACCTGCGACTAGAGTTGGACTCAGAATTAATTAACTTGCGATTTAAATGCATGCTTAACTGACTCTCAACTCGACTTGGGTGCACACTTAACTGACTCATGGCTCAACTTGCTTACTGACTTGCGACTCAGATTCATGCTTAACTGACTCGCAGCTCAAAGCAGACACATGCCTAACTGCCTTACAACTTGACTATGTCATGTGCTTAACTGACTTGAGCCTAAACTCGGACGCACGTTTATTGACTTGCTGCTTGGACATGCGCGTACTGACTTTTGACTCGGACCCATGCTAACTGACCTGGGACTAGACATGGACACAGGCGTAACTAACTTGCAACTTGACTCAGATACGCACTGAACTGACTTATGACTTAAGTCGGACATGTGCTTATCTGACTCTCGACATAGAAATGCACTTAACTGACTCACGACTCAGACGCATACTTACTGACTTGGACTCGGAATATACACACTTCTAGCATCTGATGCTTAAGCCACACCCACAGTTTCAGAATATAAGCATACTTATTGGCTCACTGATGATCAGACAGACTACTTGGATATTAAAATTGATTTTCAATTACAGAATTTTTAGATACTCTGTAGTATTGAAGTAAGTCGGTCAGTTTTGTAAGAGTATTGAAATTTGATACCCAGCCCTAACGACGACAAGTAAAGAAGATAGCAAAAAAGGCTTTTTTTGATATCTGAGACATAAAAAAGTGTTTGTTTGGGAGATAAATGGTGGGAGCTTTACCTAATAGTACCGTACGAATGTGTGGCCTTCAGCTATTTGAATTCAGTAATTGGAAACAGAATCAGAATAGCATAAGTATGTAAAAAGAGCCTAAGCGCAAGTGAGAGACTCCCCAAAATGTCTCTGCTGATATGTCTGTATTTTAAGGGCCACTGCTGTCAGCTCAACTATATGCTTAGCAAGCTAAGCAAACAGTCTGGACGTTTTACCTGGTCTTGATTGGCTACTTGTTGGTTTTGCGTTATGCATTTTATTCACGGAGTACAGCACAGTTTTCATTTTTGGGAGTTTCTTGGAGATGGCAACCTTCATAAAGGCATTCCTGGTGGTCAGGCCTAACTGGGAGGTTATCACACCTGTCCAGAGTGGATGTGTCAACTTTTATTCTGTGTATCCACATCTCAGGGTTGAGAAGGGGTGACTGGAGAAGAAATTGCTCTTTGACATATAATTCAGGTGACATTTGAGATATATTGAATTGACTATGAGGCCATTTTAGACAACATGGCTCAGCAGATTATGAAATAACTAAGTCTGGCAGATGGACTGTACCTAAAATTACTCCTCCATCCTAACTGACCTGCTGCATATTTTCATGTAATCTTTCTGTTTTCTGTGACAAAGTTTTCACGCTCCTCCACATGCCTGTCTCTTTTACACAACTTTCTCATTGTACCACAAAACTTCAGGAGAGTGTTTGGTCTTCTAGTGTAAAACAAGCTACCCAGAACTTTCTCAGAAGTTTCCTTGAGTTTCCTCCACAGTCATTCATCAAACTAACATGAGAGTAGATTAAGGGCATAGTCTGTACTCAAGATAAAACAAATGACTGTGTAGTCGGTGTTGCAAAAGGGTATAAAGGAAAACAGACGGGCCATACTGGCTGCTTATTTTGGTACGAATATTTTAATATTCCTACAAGCAACTAAACCACTTAGGAAGTGTCGCAGAAAAGTACGGATGACCAAGATCATTTAGAGAATTCATCATGTCTGACATCAGCTAACTAACTCTTCAAAAACTCGCAGTTTTCAAGCTAAAAGGTTAAAATGCCAAACGAACATCTCTAAAACCTTGATCCTCATTAAGAATGTGAAGATCTATGAATATGCATAGTTATGCAAATTGCAAACTCTGCCCCTAACAGCCCTACACACAAGAATGGAGGGTCAGATTTGAGTCTTTAGGATCTAAATTTGCATCAGTGGCCTTTCAATGAGCCAGAAGTACCCTGTGTGGTTGAGTGTAGCGCTTAGGCCTCGTCACCTAACACCAGCTAGCGTCTAGCGGTGCAGCTGGCGCACCACGGTGTTCACCTCTGGTGGCGTTGCAGTTTTCTCGTAAATTTCTCGTTCCACCTTAAATGGTACAGCAGTTACATTCTGCCGAATATCTGATTTCAGCTTCATATCACTGAAGAATTAGGGGTGGGTGAATAAATAATTGCCCCCCTCTTTGAAGGTGTATGATTCCCTAAAAGCCCAGCAGTGAGGTTGCTTATTTTACCCTCCTCTGCTGTCACTGCAGACTGGCAGGGTCGCCTACAGAGCAGCGCTAGTAGCTGTTAATGAAGTAATGCTCTTTTTATTTGAGGGTCCCATTTCATAGGGAAGATTTCAACAACCACCCTGTAACTCAGTTCCAAGGGGCAAGGAGACACTCGAAAACAAGGGGTAGGGGTAAAAATAAGGAATGGGATTGAGCCTTAATCTGTCTGACACTGATAGATCTTCATTCAATACCTCACAAAAGGTTCATTCAGCCCTGCTGCACAACTTTTTATACATTTCTCATGTCACGTTTGATCTCTCCAGTTATCCCCACACAACCCATTCATACAATGTTTCTTATGCTGGCACTGAATAACAGCAAAGGCTCCATGTGTTTTACACTATTAGCTACTAATAGAAGGTCAATGAGATCGTTCAGGTTTTGACACCGTTCAGTGGCGGCTGGCCTGGCCTGAATACCGAATACGAATAAAAGTAAATAGTACTGAATATTTTAAATCACTGTTATTTGAGTCTTGGGACGTGAGCTGAGTGCATGTTATTTAAATTAGACAAAGACAGAGTTAATTCAGAAAGAGGCTGGCACACTAGACCTTGCGTATGGACCGCTCTCATGAATGATTCATAAGGCATCTCGAGCAAGTTGAGCAGAATGTCATCTCGTGGAGGTTCAGTGTGACACAGACGTGGGGAGACGTCTGCGGAGTGGGCTGTTTATGCTAGAAACCCAATTAAACATGAATGAGACTGAGACTGAGATTTAGCCCGGCCGGAAAAGAAGTCAGCAGTCGTACTTTATAAAGACAGCATTAGTGGTGTGTAGAGACAGTTTTCCGGATAAAGAATTGAAATGTATTATAGATGCAGCATTGTGGATGATAGTTCTGAGTTCGTATGAGGTAACGGACTCTATTATACCGAGCAGGCTTGTGCAAGCTTTCACTGTCTTAGTGTCATCTTCTTATTTCCTGTGGGTGTTGTCGGGATTGCTTTAGGTGTGTTTAAGGCCTGATAACATCTATTAAATTGACTGAAAAATGACTGATAACTGCTGTGAAATTGGTATGTAGAATTTATCATCTTTTACTTTCCATTTTGCATCAGCGATCTGAAACTCCGCCATCAGAAACAGTGTTTTTCATGCTTAATGTTTTACTCATTGTGAGGTCCTTTTTACACAGAGTAGTTTTATAGATTTAACGCGCCAGAACCTTCACATCAAGTACAATGTGCTTTTTTGTTTAACACTGAGAATTCAGAGGATAAAGACATGGATGTCATGTAATAATGGTGAAGGTATCATTTTTCTTTTTAACTCAAAGACACTGGTTAACAGCCCATTCTGCTAAAAGCTCTACAGAAACGCTGTACAGGTGTGGAGGGGTTTGTGCTTTAGCTTGAAGCTCTGAGCATTAAAGACTACAAGGAGCTCTGATGTGAAAGATGGCAGTGCTAATGCAAGCATTTAAAACTTTTTTCTTTTTTGTACAGCATCATGCCTTTGTTGCCCCCTGGGGCACAAACAGAAACTGTCAGGGAAATGTCAGTTTTTTTGCTGAAAACATTTGGTCAATTTTTAACAATTTAAAATTATTACACAGCAAAATCCCTCAGAAATTCACTCTAATTTTTTTAGTGTAAATGTATATATAATACATACTTCAGCTTCAGCATCTACATTTAAAAAAGGGTTCTTCATGGGTTCTTTAGTGGAGGAAATGGAGAATATGTAGAAATATTAACTTATGTAATTTTCTAAAGTTTAGAAAATTCTCATTTTTATGTGTGCTATTTTAATGATGCTACTTTTAATGATCTTTATTGCATCAGTTATTATTATTATTATTATTATTATTGTTATTATTATTATTACTGTGTATAATCTCCAGGATGAATAGCCTGTTATAAACTTTTAAAAACTGTTTAAATATGATTCTGCTTAGGATCAAAAAGCGTTCTGCTGTTAGTACATGTTTGATACTATATGAGAACCCTTTTAGCTAAGAGTGTACCTGCTGTGGCCCAGAAGAGAAAGGGTTCCCCTTTTTGAGTATTGGTTTTGCTCAGTAGTTCTTCCTCATGTTCTTATACCTGTCCTATACTGAATATGGTTTACGGTTTACCATTTAAGGTTCCAGTATTTAATTACTGAAATCACTCTTTGGGTACAATTCATTGTTCCAAGAAACAGACCAGCAATTCAGTGAAATATTGATTTTATGTTTTAACAGAACACTAAAGGGTGAACGTTTTGGTTGTATTTGTAAGTTTCCGAGTGCCTTAACTTGGGTGCATTGCCAAGGATGGGCTGTTAAGGATGTGAAGGCAGACATAGCGCGGCTAATGTCGCTAAACAGTCTACTTGATTGACGTGTTCATCGTCCAGCCTGTATACTGGATGAACCGGTGTCTTGCCCACTACTAGTTAGCCATGATGGTTTCAGAACCAAAGCCAGTCAGAAAGTTTAAAGATAAAGCATTTTGTTGTTGATTCTGTTGTTCTACGAGCTTCTTGGTTCTGGTTCACAGCCCACAAAACCACACGGCTTACACTGTGGGCTGATATGACCCAGCTCTTCGTCAGTGGTCAGTTTCTGACCACAGAGCTGCTCTTGGCAGTATATTTTTGGGTGATGATCCACTCTCGACAGTGATGTGTGTAAAAATCCCAGCACTACACACACTACTGCTGTGCTGAGAATGGACCAGTACCCAGATAATATCTGGACAAGAGCAGTCCTGTAGTCACAAACTGACCAATGATGAATGGGCTTGAGGGGGGCTGATAAATTGTGCAGCCATAGAGCTATAATCTGTAATTGTATACCTGCATAACGGATCTGTAGGGTAGCTGGGGCTCATCAAGTGGCCAGTCAGTGGAAGTACAAGGTGGGTGTTTCTAATAAAGTGGCCAGTGAGTGGAAGTACAAGGTGGGTGTTTCTAATAAAGTGGCCAGTGAGTGGAAGCATAAGGTTGGTGTTTCTAATAAAGTGGCCAGTTAGTGGAGCACAAAGTAGGTGAGTGGAAGTATAAGGTAAGGGTGTTTCTAATAAAGTGGCCAGGAGTGTATACTGCCCACAGCTCCATCAAAGCGCCGCAAAGCTTCTACATTGTTAATCCTTTTACTTTTCCTGTAAATCGTTTCTCGCTACAGTAACTACTGAGGCAGCAACTTTATACGTTTTTTCATTGACACAGTAAAATACGGCTCTGTTGCCATGGCTACAATATGCTAGACACAGCTGAGCACAGCTACAGACACCGAGCTTTACCTCCACCCCACCCCCCAACACACACACACACACACACACACACACACACACACACACATACACACACACACACACACACACACACACACGTTCTGCTACAGTACCTCCAGCTCAGTGTGGTGTGTCTCACTGTGAGATGATTTCTGGCTCCTAATCCTGGAGTTCAATCAAGCTACTCATCTGACCACAGCTGGACAGTGCAGTCAGATATAACTTGGTGACCTGCTTCGGTACAATAGGGAAATGTGTTGTACAGTATATTCCCTTTATTAGCCTTAACTACCACAATTTGCACAGTTAAAAGTTTTGTTTATTTATTTATGGTTATTTATTTTTGAGGAGATATTTCTCGGCAGATTAGATATCAGATAATCCACTTGCATGGGGAAAGGGAAATTCGAAGGCAAGTAAGTGAAAAAACAGGAGTTTCCAAAACTGGACATCTGAGATGTGAAGGAAGGTTTTATGCACTGATGACTCCAAAATTGAGATCTTAGGAAGTAACAGAAGGCAGTATGCATGGTGGATTAAGGACTCATGTCTACAACCATCAGTCAAGCATGTTGGAGGATCTGTTCAGGTTTGGGGATGTAAAACATCTGGACATCTGGAGGAGGTGATTTGTTTTTGATTCAAGGCATCATGAATGCCAAGAAGTACAGATGTCAGTTGCCTCATGCAATTCTCTATGAAAAAGGTTTGATTGGGAAGAAATCAATTCTACATCAAGATAACGACCCCAAGATCACTCCTGAGAAGACTGTGACGTACTTAAGGTACTTTACCCTTTATTATAAAACGGATAGTTCCGGTTCTAAAATCTGATTGGCTGAGCTGCGTCCAAAGCCGTTGTAAAATCCAAGATATACGCACAACTATAACCGCCTCACAACAACTGAGCTCTGTATCACTGTGCCATGGCATGGAAAACCCTTGTGCTGTTAATCGAATGATCTTTGACTCTAATGCTGCCCGCATGGACCACCGAGTATATCGACGAAGTAAGAACCCCGTTTTTTTATTTTAAACTGAGGGGCTGGCAACTTATTTTCTTAACTAGAACTAGGCTGGTCAGTTAACTAACAGGCTAAAAGATAAACAACAGCGTAAACAACTCCATCATTAATACTACAGGTTGAATTAAAGCACTTACAGTATGATTAACTGTAAAAACGGCAGTACAAAAGTCTAAAAATGTCACTTGAATGTCTTACGCACTTCAAATGTCCATGTTTCAGTCAGAAGTAGCATCAAACCCAGGCTGAATCCCAAACGGCTCCGTACTCCCTAAATAGCCTGCTAGCTATGAAAGTTTAGAAATTCTAGCCTCTACAGCCAAACAGAGCATCATCTATCGAGTGTGGATGTGTCTGAGCCCCTAATGACTATTTCTTAGTTATATTTGCACTGTTGGGCTGCAGGATCCAGTATTTAAACTCCTACGTAGTGCACTATGTAGGGAGCAGGGTGCCATTTGAGATTCAGCCCCAGTGTGAGAAGAGGGGTGCTGCTGGATTGGTGCTAAATAAGACCCTTGATGGTAATTTTGGTGACCAAAAAGTGCTTATATAGCAAAAGTTCTGGCATGAAACAGTGCTGTGTTAACATATGTTCATTCTTGTACGACAGACAGTTTAAAAATTCATGAAATGATCACAACATTCAACGATGGGCAACCGAAGGCTCTCCTCATTCAACGGCCCAAAGTCCAGATTTTAACAACTTTAAATGTGTTTGGGATTGCTTGGACTGTAAAAAGCAGAAAGTGCAACCAACTTCTAAGACTGATCTTTGGAGGTGTGGCTGCAGATTCTTTTGAAAAACTGAAAGTCTCCTGAAAAGAGTGGAAGCTGCAATAATAGTAAAGAGTGCGCACACGAAATACTAAAAACTTTGATATTATATTTGGCTGTTGAGGCTTCTGTGTAATGTTCTGTTTAATATGTGTATAACTGGTACTGAATGGCCGTTTTGGCTGGAAATTAAACAAATGAAAGGAGGTTTCTGACTTCAGCACAGTGCTGTATGTGAGCAGGTGTTTTTCCTTTAACACATAAAACACTTCTGCTTTTATTCAGGGCTCAGGCTTCAGTCTGTTAGCATGCTAATAGGATTTTCCTAATCTTAAACAGGCATCTTCAATGGAAATGTCAGATAAAAGCGCGCCTTAATGCATTGAAATGGGAGAGAATCCTCGCAGGACGCCGAGCAACACTGACTGGCTGCTGTGTTTGAAAGAACGAGCAATTAAGGGCCGAGTTCAGTAGTAAAGATGTTAGCGTGCACAAATAGGTCTTCATTATGCGCATTAAACCATAGCCGAGTCTTCTCACGCTAACAAACTGGCATGGCTGCGTGAGGAGGCGGACGTCCGCAATCTCAATCTGTGATGTTTTTCATGCTGGAGGCCAAGTAATGGACCAGTATTAAAAGCAACTGACAAAAAATATTATTATTATTATTCATAAAAATTAATCTCCATAAAGCGCCCTTTTTTCTGTAGATAAGCTTCCTTAAAAACTAGTATTATAAATTTGAGGTCATAAAATGTCTGAAAATGCATTATTTTTCAGTATTAAATTACAGTGCCTGAAGAATTGGTTTAAAAGAGACGAAGCATATGAAGCTAATATTAACTCAGAATAGTCCACCAACCAAAATATCTAGCCTGCAGTGGTCCTGTGCTCAGAAACTGACTGCTTCATTCTTTCATCAGGATTTGTGGGTTTGATCACCAACCATGTCTTGGACCAAGAGTCCAAGAGACTCTCTGTCTGGTTGGGTAAGGTGGTCCTCTCTCCCCACATCACTGAGTGTGAGCCAATCGAAACATGCATTAGCACCATTTTGAAAAAGATTTGGTCTCGATATTTTGATTGGTGGACTATTCTGAGTTAATATTAGCTTAATATGTTTTGCCTCTTGTAAACCAATTCTTCATTTTTGAAGAAAACACGTCTGAACATTTTAAAGCACAATTACTGTTTATTTGCTGAATTTAACATAAAATTAAACAAAATGTGGCCTGTGCAAAAGTTATGACACCAATATGTTACTCTCAGCAAAAAAAACAAAATTGTGCACTAAAATGAGGAAAAATGCCATATTTTTGTTTGCTCCCTGTAGAGAATGTGTTCTTATTTTCACATAGAAAATCAACAAAACGTCATTTGTACAGCGGTCCAGAGAGGCCATGAGGTAGATGTAATTTCCTGGATTGTTATCTTGAGATAACAAGTTAATTATCTTGTGATCTCAAAATAACAAAGTTGTTATCTTGAAATAACGAGTTAGTTGTCTTGTTGTCTAGAGATAACAAGTTGTTATATTGCGATTACGAGTTAATTAACTTGTGATCTCAAAATAACAAAGTTGTTTTCTTGAGATAATGAGTTAATTATCTTATCTCACGATAAAGTTGTTGTAATGATATAACAAGTTAATTATCTTGTGATCTCAAAATAACAAAGTTGTTTTCTTGAGATAACAAGTTAATTATCTTGTTATCTCACGATAAAGTTGTTATCATGAAATAACAAGTTATTTATCTTGTGATCTCAAGATCTTGAAATGACAAGATAATTAATGTTAATTATCGGTGTCTCAAGAAAACAATCCAGTAAATTATAACAATAGCTCATGGCCTCTCCGGACTTCTGTACATTTGACCAGGGGTGTTTGAGGTTTTGCATTCGACTGTATCTCGCAGGTGGAATTAGCAATGCTAATTTAGGTGCATGTATGTTTGATTTTTAAAAAATAGCTGCGTACATACATGCCATATTTGAGTTTGTGTGCAACCGCGTTTTCTCCTTTTTGGAAAATAACACTAGAATGTAAAACTAACTTAAATAAAGCTATAATATAACGTTTCAAATCTATAATATCCAGCATTAGTCTTCTGGCAGCAGAGTGGTCAGTAGAGTCCGTTCTCTTCTCACGTGGTTGAGGCTGGTCCCAACTAAGGTGCAGATTGGTGTGAAGGATTAGATTTCAGCATCTTGGCGAGCTACCGTTGGCCCTGGGATGGGTGTTTTTGTTCCCTTTAGGGATACCAGCCCTGGCTGCTCTGGTGTAGACTGTGTAGAGTGTAGATTAAAGGGACCTCACGGTGCGATGGGTGAACTCACTCTTGTGCTGTTTAGCATCTCAAACGAATGGACTTCCGAAAGAAATCAGTACTTCAACACATCACACATATATTGATATGCACATGTAGTTTGCCTTGATTTAATGACACAGAATCTGAAATGTTTAGAGCTGCTTTCTTCTTTCAGCTCTTCTGCGTTGGGTATTGTGCCGTGAGGAATCAGTGGAGGTGTTGTGGCTGTGCGGTGGAGCTGCACATGCTGGTGTTGCCTTTCATCTCTCACTAACAAACGTACCTCTTAAAGTACGCTCCACTTCCTGCAGGGCAGTGAGGCGAGACATCTACACACACACATGCAGGGTTGTTTTTATACAGTGTCAGGACACAGGGTGATACTTATGCTATTATACACCGATCAGGCATAACATTATGACCACCTCCTTGTTTCTGCGCTCATTGTCCATTTTATCAGCTCCACTTACTATATAGGTGCACTTTGTAGTTCTACAGTTACAGACTGTAGTCCATCTGTTTCTCTGCATACTTTGTTAGCCCCCTTTTACCCTGTTCTTCAGTGGTCAGGACCCCCATGGACCCTCACAGAGCAGGTACTATTTGGGTGGTGAATCATTCTCAGCACTGCAATAACACTGACACTGGTGGTGTGTTGCGCTGGTCTGAGTGGATCAGACACAGCAGTGCTGCTGGAGTTTTTAAACACTTCAGTGTCACTGCTGGACTGAGAATAGTCCACCAAACAAAAATATCCAGCCAACAGCGTCCTGTGGGCAGCGTCCTGTGACCACTGATGAAGGACTAGAGGATGACCAACACAAACTGTGCAGCAGCAGATGAGCTATCGTCTCTGACTTCACATCTACAAGGTGGACTGACAAGGTAGGAGTGTCTAATAGAGCGGACAGTGAGTGGACACCGTGTTTAAAACTTCAGCAGCACTGCTGTGTCTGATCCACTCGTACCAGCACAACAGACAATAACACACCACCACCACGTCAGCAGTGCTGAGAATGACCCACCACCTAAATAGCAACATGGAGGTGGTCATAATGTTATGCCTAATCGGTGTATATGTAATAATAATGGCATATTATATATAGTACTGTGCACTAGTCAGAGAGCACCCATCGATTTAGTTTGAGTTATCCCAGCTCCATTAGAGGATATTTTTGTGCTTAACATGTATGAAAACAATGGAGGACAGTTGAGCCTGTAATGGAGCTGTAAGACGAGCCGTTCTCACACGCCCTGCAAACAATAACTTACAGATTTCGCTCGTTTGGGCACATAGCACCGCAGAAACATCGCACACTCACAGTGTGAGCAGCGTTCAGCATGCTTTCACCATTTCACGCTGGAGTAGCCTTCAGTTTACACATCAGTGAAAGCTCTCACACAAGCCTGGCTGCGTGAGCTTATCCCCAGCACTTAAACACGAACGATCCCTCCAAAACGCTGTAAGTACAGTACAGTCCTCCAGTGGACCGTACCAACACCACCTGATTTAGAGTTTAGCCTTAGGTGCTGTGCCACTTTTTCAGAATTTCAAAGACCAACATGTTAGCCATCATTCAGTGCTAGGAAAAAACGGCAAATTAACAGCTGAAGGCCCAAAGCTGAGAAGATGTATGACCTCTACCAGACCGAATATGGCAAAAGCTGGCATTTTCATGCCCCAGTTCATTTAACTGGCTGCCATATGTTGCTCAGTATGCTTTGTAAATGGTTATTAGATCAGTCTTTGCAATATTTCCTTATATTTCCTAAGCAGCTTTTATCCTTGACTAATTCATCCAACCCTTTTTGTCGCTTAAAAGGCAACTGAAATGAATGTTGAGATTCCTGTCTTAATAGCATTTTTGCTTAATAAGATTCTCGTTTCTTTTTTTTCCTGGAATTCATATGAGCTCAATCAGCAGGAGGGCAGCCTCCACTGAAGTCAGTTATTTCTCATTGATGTTTCCAATGATGTTGTGAAACCATGTAGGCTTCTAGGAAACCGTCATCATAGTACGTCAGTGGAGCCCTTGCATATGAATGCAGCGCAGGATGCGCATTTATTGCATGTTGAAATCCAGAAAGAGAGTACAATAGCCAAAGGGATGTTTATCTGAAAGAGAAAAGAAAGAGTACATCCTGCGAAATACATTCAAAACAATGAATTTAACCTTCTGTAGGCAAAATCGCAGTAGGGTTCAGTTGGGCAATATTTAGTACTTTTATTTTTTTTGATAAATAGATATTTGAGAAGGATACATCTATGCAAATGAAACTTTTTATGAACAGTTCAGCTGGAAGCCACAACTGAACGTCACACCTCACCCCATAGGTGACGTCTGTTGCAACAGACTGCAGGACTAGTTGTAACCGTCGCTAAAGCAGTGTGATAAATCAGCACAAAACAATGAATTCAATTGATTAGATGTTGTCTGAACCAGATGAGCTTTCCAACCTGAATACAGTTGTGAGCAAAAGTTTGGGCTCCCCTGGACAAAGTACTTGATTCGTTGATTTAAAATATGTACAAACTTCTTCCCATTTTAATATACAGCTATTGTTTATTTACTGAATTTAACATTGGAGAAAAAATAAAACATAAAATCTGGCCTGCAAAAGATACAGCATATTTTCTAATGTATGTCTTAATACAGGGTGATTCAAAAAGATTCATCCGATTTCAAAGCGCCACATTTTTGCAACCGTGAGGCGCCTAGGAACCAATCACATACCAATTGAAAGAGGGGGTCTTAGAGTTTCTGCCTGTCAGTGGAAGATGGCTCCCTTCAGTCTGAGAGGAGATGAGACCCCTGAGCAGAAAGCGTTCTGCATTCTCCACTTCAATAAGAGTGAATTTGTCATAACTGTGCAACGTGATTTTCGTTGGCAGTGAAGCTCCAACAGCTCAGAGCGTTCGCCGTTGGTTGCGCAACACAGGATGATCTCCGAAATCGCACTGAAAGAGCTGTGAGTGCAGCGACACCCGACATGCTCAATCGAGTATGGGATGAATCTGGCTGTGGCGTTGATGTTGTCTGTACAGCTGGAGGAGGTTCATACTGAGAACTTGTACAATTACAGAATGAACTTTATGCTCATTTAAACCATTTACAGTTCACTGCACTGTTCTGTAATGATTTACAAGTCAAATAAGTCATTTTGAAATCGGATGAAGCTTTTTGAATCACCCTGTATTTTCAGATGTGTTAAACTCAAAACATAACTTTTGCACACTTTGCCCAGACTTTTACACAGTAAATATCCATGTTACATTTGTTTCTTTACTACACAGTAGAGATCCAACATGGTTCAAATGAAACACCATTTTACATACATCGATGCAAGCGAATCAAACAGCATTCTCGGTGCTCCCACCATAAAAGAATCACAAAAATCTAGGTTACAACAGCTGGCAGCACATCAAACAGCCCACTAGTCATAATACGGAGGGTGCTTTCTGAAACAGCTCCTCATCTCTACATCTCCTGTCCTCATTCTCGCTAAATTTAACCAGAATTTAAGCAGAAATAACTCCTTGAGTAGAGACACATCGGCTAGCCCAACCCATAGAACCTAGTATTCAGGCAGGACTTACGTTTGTAACTTGGGTTTATTTATTCATTTGTTTTTAAACGAACATGTTCCTTCTTATGGGAACTGGGTGGCTGTCACATGTGATCAGTTCATCCACAACAGATGCGCTTGAATACTCTTTAACATGCCTCTGCCACAGGAGACATCTGAGCTATGTTTTAGCGTCTTTGTTACTGGGACATAAGACGACTTGGAGGAATCAAAATTAGTCTTAACTTTGGCCCTGTTGCCAGGAGGTCATGAGTTCAATCTCCGATGATGCCACAGCCGTCCGTGGCCGGGAATCTAAGAGAGCTTAACTACACTTGCTTTTTATGAATGGGAAAAAAAACAATAATAGTTAAAAATACATAATAACAAAATAATAACAACAACTATAATAAGCAATTAAGCAATGATTAAGCAACCAGATGGTTCATAGGGAGTTACCAAATGGTTACTAGTACTTTAGGTGGTTGCTGAAGAGTATTGCTATGGTATTCCATATGAATGCTAGGACGTTGCTAGGGTACTTGTGTCATGTTGATGTAATGCACAACTTTTGCTCACAAGATCAAGTCATTCATTTGTTATGGGGAAAAAACTGTCATTTAACAGTTACTGTATGAAAACCATATGTTAGATTAAAAAGCTGTATATAAGCACACTATTTCCAATCCACCTGAAGTTGTGTTCAGGTGGATTGGTTGGAATGATTTAGATATTCCAAAAACTGGGGTGATGATTTAGCAGGCAAAAATCCAGACGACTTGGAGGATTCAAAATTAAGTCTTTGGCTTTGTCGCCAGGAGGTCATCCGTGGCTGGGAGTCTAAGGCTCGATTCACACATACTGCGTCTGTGTGGCGCGAGTGGTGCAGCAGTGTGAGCGCTACAGCTCGAACACGCTGGCCTTTCATACATACAGCATTTGAGCTGCGGAGCGGCGAGAAATTTATACAGACATTCCTGTTTTCAGACGGATAAATGGTCACATCAGTCACTGCTCAACAAAAATCTAATTTATGAAAGTGCACGGTATATTTGTTTATCCTCGACAACATTCTGACTTTTGATTAGGCAAAAGTTTAAAGCCTGGTAGACCAACCGGGAAAACTGTCTGCAGCACAGAATGTTTAACTAGTATTTCGTCATGAAATAAATCACATGAAAAAAATTGTTTTTAAGGTTTTATATGGTTTTCTGCTTTCATTGATTTTCGTGACTTATTTCAGTGTATTTTGCTGCATGACGCGCAAGGTGCATATAAACATTCGCCGTCAGGTCTATTCTCTAAATACCGCGCCACTTCAGTGCCACGTCTGGGATGCTCTGCCGCTTCGCACGCGCAGCCTGGTCTAAGCATTGGCCCTATCATCGAGTTTTTACCCCTGGTGATCTGTGGCCTGGAGTCCAAGAAAGCACACTTGACCTTACTCTCTGTGGGTGGGTAGGATGGCCCCCATTACTCAGCGCAGTGCTAGCCCGCACAGGAGTCTGTTGGCTGACATAATAGAACTGCAGAAATGATGGTTAGTGTTCTCCTCCAAGCACGTTCAGCTGTCCAATTAGGTTGCATTAGCAGCAGTTTCACAGGCCTGTGTTTGCCTTCACCCTCCTAGCGCTGGTGGTCTCCTGTGATGGGGGGAGTCCTAACTAGTGGGTGGAATTGGATAAAAAATTGGGAAAAAATCCTAAGCTAAATAAAAGCACACCATTCCCAAACAGACCAAACATTCCAGAGTTGGAAAGTTTTTGAGATTTCAAAAGCTGCGGGGTGAGTTAGTGGACAAAAATCCGGCAGAAGAAAAGAATATAAATCAGATAATAGTGTTGCAATCGCTAATTATTATTATTATTATTGTTTTTGTCGTTGTTACTATTATTATACCAATGAGACACCATGAGACTATAATCTAAAAGCTTTCTTTTCTTTGTTGTGTGAATGCTATCATGCACTTTGGCTTCTTGGAACCAGATCTTTGTCTTTCTCTCTCACAGTCTGTTGTATTTACTTACCCATTTATCCTCAGTTGTGTTTTGCTCACCGTTTACTGCTGTACTTGGCCTGTTGGATGGGTTTTACTGATTCGTCCTTCTTCGCCTTCCTCAACAGATAACATTAAATCTGTTTTGTCCAATTGAGTGCAACAGTAAAAGCAAATAAAGAATCCATCACAGGGTGATAATCTGCACCAATGTGGCGCAGCTAGAAAAGCTGAATGTTTAGAAAAGCCAGTCATTTCTCCATTGGGTGCAGGGCTACTTCTGGTTTGGGCTTACAATATCCACAGTATGGCAAATTCCATATAATCATTCATTTTTATACCCGTCTTCCTACTAGAAGGTCAACAGTGTAATGGGGTATCAGTATTTCTAAAAGCACATGCAGCTATGCTGCCACCATCCTGCATGTTACCTACAGCTAGGCCTGACTGGTTAGCCAGCACTGAAAGGCTCAGAACAAGATGGACAGTGTGAAGCTATGTGAGACTAGCCACTCTGTTTAAAGCGCCTCCACCACTTTATATCATTATAAGCCTGTTAACACAAGTCTGGCCTCCCTGACAGCTGGAATAATTTAATAAACCAAACTAATCGGCCCCTAATACATGTTCAGAGACTCGTCAGGCCTCTCCTAAAGTGGAATTAAGCTGGAGCTTCATCAAATAGCCATCAGCGGTGAGATGTTTCCCCCCGAGCTTGCCGCGACCTTTCTCTCTACTCACCCCCCATTCAGCGACGTATATGTTGAGGGGGGATGCCGATGTAAAGGTCATTTGGCAATGTCTCTTGCTTTCGCACACATCTATGCTCGTCTTCCCACTCTTTTTCTGTCACTCTTTTTTTCCACTCACTCGCTAACTCACACATACACCTACACTTTTTCTCTCAGCCTTCCTGAAATTTTCTTTCCTCCTTAAAGTACCACTAAATTTATCATTTACACCATTAAAAAAACTAGATTGAATAATAAATTGTTAAGTATTTTTTGTGTGTTATGCTCAGGGGACCCTCCAGGACCTCCTAATTGATCTCTTGGACCCCTAAATGTCTCAAAATCAAAAATTCTGGGGGTTCCCTGAAAATAATCTTTTTATGAAGTTATGCTGTTTGTTACTTGGCATCGCAACAATAGCAGAACCCATTCCTTTTACTAAAGAACCCTTGAAGAACCATCTTCTTTTAAGAGTGTAGCATCAGCTCTCCAAATGTCCTACAATATTAATATAATTAATATTTTACTCTTTATTATTAAAGAGTCATTTTTATTATCTTTTTTATTAGATGGCCTTGTTTTTGTAGATGTCTTTGTTTTTGTAATCAGGGTAACTTCATGGATTCCCATCACTTGGAATCGAAATGTCTGGAGTCAAACAGCCCTCCTGTCATCCTGTCAATCCTGTCATTAGCATATTTTAGTATATTGTGACACAGCAAAATAAGCTGTTAATTGAGCCCCACAAATGGCTCTTTTGTGGAAGTAAACCTTTGTTGTCAATGGAAAAACGTGAACTATGCGCTGTATTGACACAAATACTAATCTATACAATAAAAATAAACCATTCAAAATATTCTTGAGTCCAGGAATCTTTTAATTGTGCAGCACTTACATTCAGAATGTAACTTCCACACCACTGAAGGTGGAACCAAAAATACGAATAAAGATCTGGTGAATAAGAAGCCGATTTCAGCCTGGTGTTGTACTGAATGATTGCTGGGCTCTCTGTGTCTCACTCACACACTCACAACACACACACAGTCTTTTTCTTTCCTTTGCTGAAAGATTTATGGTTGCGATCTTCTCTTCATTTCTTCTCTTCGTTTTACATCTCTTCCTCTGTCTCTCACTCTCTCACGGTTTGTCTTTAGACTGCGCAGTAATGGACTCGGTAGCACCATTCGTTTAGCTTTGCGTTATCTGATGTGTGTGTCAGATAGCCGCTGAGATACTGGGCTGGTGTCACAGCCTAATGCCAGCGACAGGATGACGAACAGTCAAACCAGAGAACAGAAATAAGGGGAGCAGTTTAACTAAAAGGGGGAAATATCCAAAGCGAGAAAGCGAAAAATACTTTTTTTTTTATTTTTTAGTGTATTGTATGTTTTTTCATTGAGGTCCATATTTGACATTCGTGTGATTTTGTGTACCAAAAATAGTCATGATTAATTTTTACGTGACCATTTTCCAGCCTCTCTTTATCCCTTAGAATTAAACCATTTTTGTTATGGTGCCTTTAAGACGAATATATGTGAATGATGTTCTCTGATTAAGTGGTTTGTACTGGGCCTTGTTCAGAAAGCAGTCCAGGCTGAAACGCTCCTTATAGCTTCAGCATGAGTGGGCGTGGCTAAACTGCTGTAAACAGAATAGGTGGATGTATGTAAATGTGCTGGTTTTCATGGTTTTACATATCACTGTTGTCGGAGCAAAACCATCGTTTTTCAGTTTTTGCCATAATTTGAAAATGCCTGTTGCTCTTTACATTGTGTGTAAATTTTATGATGAATGGACCAAAAGAAACGACCCAGAATTATTTGGAAAAAATTCTGGTTCCATTGACCTACATTAAAAGTAAAGAAAGTTTTTTCCTTCTCCCGTAAAGTTACCATTTTGGAGATACAAGGTTTTGCTCGGACAGCGGCAATATATAAAACATACTCCAAAAAACTTATTAAAAAAAAGTTTTTTTTTCATGATATAGCTGATGGTTGGAGACCAAGAAAAGCTAATCTGCTAGCATGTCCAGGAAAGATGCTAGTATTAGCTTGGACGCTTTAAATCACTGTAGCCAAGAGAGCGACTACAAATCCCCGCTGAACCCCTCAGCCGTTTAGCTGCCGTCCAGGACTCCGTGTCCACGGCTGCATTATTGATGACACCGTGTTTGATACTGTGCATCAGTGTAGTAGCAGCGTCCAGCTTGCCAAATGGAGCAGATTGGTTAATAGGGGTCGGCTGGTTCCTCTGCGAGGAGCTATTTGATACCCCTTACCTGTGAAAGGCCAGGAGAGGAGAAATATGAAAGGAAGAAAGTAAATGGACACTCCAGGCCAGATTGAAAAAGTGAACCGCTGCATCTGTACACATGCCAGCTCGCCTCTTACAGCAGTGCCACAGTAGCCTCTAGAGTGGGATTTTCCCATATAAAGGCTAGAAAACCCCCAAGAGCGTCTGAAAAACTCAACTGCTTGGGGTGGATTTCCCAGAAATCAGATGGCTTACATGCCTGCTGTGAAGCTGGATAAAACGCCATGTATGTCTTCAAATCATCAAGAAAATAGAGAGAATGGATTATTGAGAGAATGGAAATTGCTCATCGGATAAGGAGTACATCAAGCTAAAAGCTAAGTTAGCAAGGTAGCTAACTGGCTGTCAAGATATCTTACCTCAGTTTGGCTTATTTTCTCTTGCTGAAAGGGGAAAAACTTGTCTCTGGCATCCATTCTGTGCTGAATAAAGATAGAATCGCTGTTTTCTTTCTGATTTTCTTCAGTAGCCAAGATAAGAGCTACGTTAACATTAGCCTGGTTATATTTATTAGCCTGTAGCTCAGTGGCTAGGCTAGCAGACAGGGTTGATTGACACCATAGGGATTCCCAATGGTTGTATAACATATTTACATGACACATGCTGGAGAGAAAGTTTAGAGGAATCATGAGAATGAGGTGTAGAGTTTATGAAAAAGCTATGCATGAAGGCTAACATAGTAATGGTAGCTATTTGGAAACTCAGTCCAGGATTGTTTTTTTGTCTGAAAGAACCAGCCGGGCCATTTCGCATCATAATCTGTCTGATTATAGTGTCTTTTCTTTCAAGGGAGCATTTGAAAACATTAGACAAGATCTGGCCGAGGAAAAGACGCATAGGAAACAACAAAAATAACTAAAGGCTATGCTAATCGGTAATTCCCATGATGAGTGCAGCTGATTCTGTAGAATAATCTAAAACCATTCAACATAAAAATCCCATTCTTGCAGCTTTTATTGGTCCATTGTGTCTCTGTAGCACCGTATCAGCACGACGCCGGTGCTCCATATGGTTCAGACAGATGTGATGGTAGCTTTGTGTCGTATTCAGCACTTGCCTGTCTAACTGTTGGCATCTGTTGTCTCGTCTCCGCAGCAGTCAAGCAAACGTGCCCACCGGACAAGTTCGACTGCGGTGGGAAGTGTGTGTCGTTGTCATGGCGCTGCGATGGCGAGAGGGACTGCGAAAACGGAGCGGACGAGGAAGACTGTGCTGCAGGTGAGTTCCTTCACCCTCATAGTTATTAGCTTAACAGCATTTCTCTTCAACTCTTCTTTCAAATCAGAAACTTGTATGTGCTTCTCGCCAAGGAGCTTCGTTACAGATTTAGGCCCAAACCCATTTCGCCTCTCGCCCCTACCACTTAGCCCTTACCCCTTTGTTTGGCACGTTCACATCTAGGGGTAGGGTGTTCTGATTCTTGTTGAGATAGAGGAGTAGGGCGAAGTGTTGGGGCTACATGGCCCTCCAAACAGAGGTTTTTCAGAGACTCCCAACAGAGAGTTATGTGTTATGAGAAAAAAAAAGAAAAACTGGCAAGATGGAGAACAAGAGACCAAAGAAACACACAAATGTGAGAATTTTCTCTATTAAAAATTATGATAACCACTGTATTATCTTAGTTTAATGTTGTTTCAATGTATTATGGTCCTTTTCTTCATAACAAGCATAAAAAATCTCCAGTAGTAGCTGATGTCTCGGTAGCTAGCTAAATTTCCCCTTCTACCTTAAATGGTACAACAGTTACATTCTGGCCTCTCAGGCATCAAAACTGCTGCATCATTTAAGGTGGAACAGGAAAATTTGAACAAGAATCTGGTGAATATCTGACTTCAGCTTCATATCACTGAAGAATTAGGGGTGGGTGATAATAAATAATTGCCCCCCCTCTTTGAAGGCATATGATGCCCTAAATGTAATTGAAGCCCAGCAGTGAGGAGCTGAACTTTACCCTCCTCTGCTGTCACTGCAGACTGGCAGGGTCGCCTACAGAGCAGCGCTAGTAGCTGTTAATGAAGTAATGCTCTTTTTATTTGAGGTAGATTTCGTAGAGGAAGATTTCAACCAGTACAGCTTGCAAGTCAGGGGGCAAGATGAAACTCTAAAAACAAGTGGTAGGAGTAAAAATAAGAAATAGGATTGGGCCTTAGAACCAGATTCAGTTTAGGCTGCGTTTACATTACAATGCAACAAAACAAATTTTTGAAATGTGTTTTTGGACAGCAGTGAGTTTATTAAGTGACCTCCTTTCGACCACTACCTCAAAACCATCCACTGAGGAGCCCAGGACTGAGATCAGTTTGTTGAGCTTTTTTGCATCTCCTCCTCTGATGCTGTGTATCTGATTTGGTGGCCTACCAGGTCTTCCAGGTGGTTGTTAGGAGTCCCATCTTTGCTTATTTTGCTTATTTTATCCTCAAAAATACTCCTTAAAAATGTAAAAAAAAAAAAGGAATGACTATTTTGGCCTGAAATTAAATATAAGAGAGGTGGTGTCTGACTTTTGAGCAGTGCTGCGATATGAGGTGGAATTTATAACAGGTCCAAAATGCCAGAACTCTGTTAAGAAGGTGATGAATGGATGCTGCTGTATGTTACCGTAACACTAATATGTGCAGTATGTTGATGTTGGGCTCAGCCAAATCACAAACCGACGCTAATCAGGTGCTCAGATGAGGTCAGCCGTGTCGAAACGCTGCGGATCGCTGAATCTGTGCGTTGCATCTGAGCCTTGGGTCTCTGGCAGATTTGCAGAAGCTCAGCTGATGCGGTGAAGATTTGCCATCAGCCAATTAATATCAGCTAATTAACAGAAGACATGATGAGGTTTCTGAGAGTGTCCTTGGCTCCTCAGCTGAAGGTGACTGACTGTCAGTGACTCTTCTTGAGCCGCTACTGTAGGAGAGGTGTCTCCGTCAGAAATGGCAGGGCTACCCTGACCAATCAGGGTTCACCGAGACCCCCCGCTGTGATCCCCCACTCCTGCCCTACTTTTGAGAAGCAGTGTGAAATTCTCTCTCGCTCTCACTCTCTCACTCTCTCACTTCAGCTTCAGTGCCTTTTCCTCTCTTTTCCTGTTTTCCCCTCGTACTGTACATCCCCCCCCCATCGCACGTCTTCTCACAGTCTCTTCCACCCTCACTCTCTCTCCTTCTCTCTCACCCTCTCTCTCACCCCCTTCTCTCTTTCTAGCTCTCTTTCTCTCTTTACCTCTCTATTTCTCTCATTATCTAACTTTTTTTTCTGTCTCTGTGTCTATTTCTTGATGTCCCTTCTATTTTTCTCATTTTTGCTCCCTTTCTGTATCTCTCTCTCTTTCTTTCTCTCTCTATTACTGTCCTCCACCCTTTAATCTCTCTCCATGTTTCCTCATTTCCCTTTCTTTTCTTCTCTCTTTCCCTTATCTCTCTCTCTTTTCTTTCTCTGTCTCTCTCTCCTCTATTTCTGTCTCTCTTTCTGCTTCTCTCTTTTCTCTCTCCCTCTCTTCTTGTCTCTGTTTGTCTTTCTTTCTCTCTCTTCTGTCTCGACTCCATTTATCTCTCTCTTATGTTTCTCTCTTGTTTCTCTCCCTCTCTCTCTCTTTGTTGCTTTCCCTCCCTTCCCCTCTTCCTCTTTCCTCATTTCTCCTTTTTATTATTGTTCTTTCTCTCTTTGTCTGTCTTTTTCTCTCTGTTTCTCTCTCTCTCTCTGTTTTCTTCTGTCTCTCCTTTTTCTGTCTTCTCTTTCTTCCTCTACTCTCTCTGTATCGCTCTCTCTCTCTGTCTCTCTCGCTTTCTCTCTTGCTCTCCCTCCCCTTTTCTCTCTCTCCCTCTTTCCCCATCTCTCTCTCTCTCTTTTGTTCTCTCTCTCTCTCTAACCCTCTGTTACAATCTTTTCTTTTTCTCCATGTCTCTTCTGGCTCTGTTTCTGTCTCTCTGTTTATCTCTTTTCTTTCTTTCTCTCTCTCTCACTCTCTTCTGTCTCTCTCGCCTCCATTTATCTCTCTCTTTGTTTCTCTCTTTTTTCTTTCTCTCTTTTGTTTCTCTCCCCTCTGTCTCTTTCTCTCTTTCTCTTTATAATCTTTTATTTTCTTTCTCACTCTCTTTCTTTCTCTCTGTTTCTCTTTCTCTCTTTTTCCTATTTCTCTGTTCTGTTTCTCTCCCTCCTCTCTCTGTCTCTCTCTATTGTTCTCCCTCCCTTTTTCTCTCTCTACCTCTTTCCCCATTTCTCTCCTTTGTTCTCTCTCTCTCTCTCTCTGTCTCTCTCTCTCTCTCTCTCTCTCTCTCTCTCTCTCTCTCTCTCTCTTGCTGTGGGGGGTGTCTTTGAAGATTTCTCTCTGCTGCACATTCATAAATTGTCCTCTATTTCAGGGCAGGGCAAAAAAAACACATATAAGCAAAACTGCTCCATATTGAGACATATTTACTCTGTGCTTTAAGTAAATAAGCATAAATGTGCCCTCTTCTCGTCACTAATACGTTTCTGAAAGCAAAAAAATGTACACCGCAAGTCGTAAAGGGATATTATGCAAAGCTCTTGAAATAACAAAGGCAATTAATTGCAGGGGCAGTTGGCCTCTTATTGACCAAAGGAGCAAATTCAACTTTTTCACCCTTCGTTTCCTTTTAAATACAGAGCTTAGAATAAAGAAACATCCTTCAGATTTATATGCAACACATAAAGCTTCAGCTACGCTCTGGCCGGGGCTGCTTTCCTTGTTCTTATTGTGGCATTTTAACGTCTCTCTTTGACTCTCTTTTATTTGATCTAATAACCTAAAAAAGTGAATAACCTGGCTGCCTTTAACAGATGAATTTAGCAAAACTTATTAGTTAGGTAACTTACAATTACATGAACTCAGATTTTAAGGCAGCCAAGTTATTTATGTTTTACTGTTGTGTGCTTCATTGAAAGGAAGGAAACTGGCCCTGGATGGTTGTGGCATCACTGAGGATCACACTCACTAACTTTTGACAACACTTAGACTTTCAATCGTGTCACTCAGGAGCCCAGCAGAGGGCATATTCAGTGCTGCCGCCTTTGCAGTACTGATATAGGATATATATTTACTTGATCAAAGTAACTGTACTTCAGGCTGTGGAGATGCCCACAGACCACAAAACTCCAACTAGGCTTCACATCAGTGACACTGGATATATTTTTAGTTGTGGACTAAGTGAAGTGCCCTGACTGTCCTCTGTGGTCAGATCCTGCGTTCTCATCAACTTATTGAACCGATGTCCTGAGCAATCTGGCCATAAACACAGCGCCACCTTCCTCCTGCTCCTGATCAGTATTGATTTCCTGCCTGGCTGCTGCCGAGTTATACAGCGCTGATTATCCACCAGTGTAGGCCTCATAACTCTAATCCATCTGAGTGAAGAACACATTTAAGGAAAGATGTTTGTTGCAGCGGAGAGAAAATTTTCTAAGAAGGACATCATGACATCACCAAAGGAAACAGAGGAAACTAGTTGTTGGAGTTTGGACATTTTTTTCATTCATGCCTGGTATAATATTTCAGCTGCTGAACAGTCCGGTGTCTCTGTTGTGGTGTATTGCGCTTCATAATACACTACATGTTTTCAGTGGGACATAGATGTGGACTGCAGACAGGTCAGTCTAGCACCTTCACTCTCTTATAACAAAGCCACGCTGTTGTAACACATGCAGAATGTGACTTGGCATTGTCTTGCTGAATCAAGCAGAATGTCCCGAGTTGGTTCTTTTGACAGGGTGGACTCGTCAGACCACAGACACACTGTACAGTCCATCTCAGATGAGCTTTAGCCCAGAGAAGTCGGCAGCGTTTCTGAATGTTGTTGATAAATGGCTTCTGCTTTGCATAGCAGAGTCTTAACTTGCATTTGTAGATTTAGCAACAAACTGTGTGTACTGCTAAGGGTTTTTCCGAAGTATTCCCAATCCCATGTAGGTTAGGGGTGTTCAATCCTAGTTTTCGGCCTTGTCCTTTACGGACAGAGATTTTTCTCTGGATTTGCTGAATCTTTTATAATGTTATGAGGTGTAGATGGTGAAATCCCTAATTTCTTGCAATTGTGCATTGAGAAAGATTGTTCTTAAACTGTTGGACTATTCGCTAATGCAATATTTCTCAAAGTGGCAACTGAACCTTTGTGAATGGTCCTTTTATACACAATTATGAAAGCAACGCCTTTGACCTTTTCACCTGTTTACCTGTGTAAAGATCCAGAACCGTTGTTCTGGAACTTTTTGGAATGTGTTGCAGGCGTCAAATTTGGAATTAGCGTATTTATATCCCAACTTGTTTTGAACTGGGTTTGCACTTGGTACCCCATGACTAGCAGTAAATACAGTACACTTTGTATGCCACGGTGATAGAGCCATTTTCAAAACAAACTTCCTCCATCATACATCATCTTCCGTCTCTCTCTAGTCATCATACACAGCCCTGCCTATCCGTGATTACAAATCACGCCTACATGAACAGTGGCGGTGACGGAGGCTTGTCTGAGCGCTCATCAGAAATGTAATCTATTATGGCTGAACTCCTCTCTCGTTCTTGCTCCCTTTTTCTCCTAATCGGAGGCTTAAGGGGTGCAACATGTAGTTTAATAAAGTCAATCGCTCTTTGGCGTCGGGCTAATTGAGTCACCCGTATGTTGAATTATGCATGACTCTCTCCAGAGCAGAATTTGATTAGCGTTAAATCAGGCCCTGTGGAAGCTTAAAGCTCTTCGTGAACTATCACACATAGTCACTCCTCACATTACATCTAGCCTATTTACAAACCAGCCATCTCCTCTGAGGTGCTTTTATTTTCTTATTGGACCGTGCAGTTACTGGCCACTCGCTTGTAGCTGCCCCTTGCTGGTGTACTGTAGCTCGTCTCTTGAATCGGCTCTAGTCTGCAGATTTTTGGGTCAGTTGGAGTCAACAGGGAGAGTATTGCATTTCAGGCCAGTTAGAGTTTATCAAACATGTTTGATTTTTCTCGACCTGACTCTAATCTAGTGTAAACTGAGAGCACAAAATAAGAAAATACAGCAAGTAAACAAAGAAAAATGATGAAAAGTCACTCATGTGTGGAGCAGAGCTTTTTAATGAGCTGAGTTTAAGGCACAATCAAGTTTATGACTCTAAAATATACCACTGATTGCATTTTTAAATCCATGAGCCTCATTTAAACATGTTTACCTGCTGTGGCAGAGAAAACAGCAGCTACACGTTTGTTTATTTGGGTCTCCTAGTAATTGGAGAATGCGAGAGTTTGTGACAGTTTGCAAGAGTTTGCGAGAGTTCACGCGAGTTCAGTGAGTTCTGTTCGGTTCAGCAACAGCTTAAAAGTTGAGTAGTGTGTGATCCCTAATCATTTAGTGTGTGATCTCCAATGTTTCAGTTGCCCAGAAAAATCTTAAAAAAAACAATAGTATAGTGTGAGATGCCCAGTCTTTTATAATCTGTTAAGACTTTGAAAGTCGTGTACTGTACTCAAGACTTTATTATTCTCTAGTCCTTCAGCTTTGGTCAGTTTCTGACTGCAGAACTGCTCTTGGCTGGAAAAGGTTTGTTTACAGGGGGCTGATAAATTGAACAGCAACAGATGAGCCACCTTCTGTAAGTGTACACCGATATAGTGGACCTACAACACTGTACAAAAGAGAAATGTAAGAGACATATTTAATTTCACATAAGTACAAGTTACTTATTTTTCAAGAGATGTTTCTGAGAAAATTACGAGACTCCAAACAACCACCCACGACCTGATACACCACCAAAACTGATACAAACCATAGACAGCTCAGCGCTATGGGTCTGAAAGGATGTGTAGCTGTCAAGAAGAACCTCACTGAGAAAAGGAGATGGACACATCAAACAAAGAAGCTGAACAATGGACTGACCACCCCAGAGTCCAGACCTCAACACCACTGAATGTGTTTGATTACTTCAGAAAATCATCAGCCAGCTTCTAAGACTGAACTTAGGAGGTGTGTCTGCAGATTCTTTGAGGAACTGAAAGTGAGTCTCCTGAAAAGAATGGAAGCTGGAATAGAAGTAAAGAGTGACTCACTGAATGCTATATTATATTTAGTTGTCGAGGCTTCTGTGTAATATTCTGTTAAATGTCTGTTTAATGGATGTTTTGATGAGAAATGTAAACAGAGAGGGGAAGTAATAAGAGTGATGCTAATCTGTCAGTAAGAAACCTGTTTGGCTCATATCACATTTTTGAGGGTTTGTTGAACTTGCCAAGCAGATCCTATGACCAGTTTCTGAGCGCTCATACCTGTGACCGGCTAATGCACGAAAACCGTGCTCAAGTTTGTGATGCTCCGTCCTGCGGGGGCTGAACTGTTTCCACTTTTTTACTGAATTATTCTGGGAGAAATTTAGTTAGAATAGAAAGGTCAGGTGTGGATTTTATTGACGATGGTCAGTCAGTTAAACTGTTGTCAGAACGAGTACTATAAGAGAGTAGCTGTGGTCCACAATAGTGAGGCGGCAGGCCTGTATGACTGTGGCCTGTGTTGGTATTGATATTGGGAGGTACCTGTGCTGAAACACGTTTTGGGCCACCTACTGAAAGCCGATGCTCACGGGCACAAAAGCATGACCTTCCCCTGGCCCACGCACACAAACACAGCCTCCCTCCAGCTCTGCATTAACAGGAACACTCCAGCACTGTTGGAAGCTAATGTAAGCAGACCGGTCAGTCGCACTGCCCCCCTCCAGGGCGTTTCACAACCCACGGCTCTATCTCCGCTGATCAGAACCTCTCATCGTCACGGTGGTGCGGTTTGTTCAGGGGAACTGGGACAAACTGGCCTCCTCCCAGCTCCGACTGCCAATGAAACAGAGGAATGAAACAGAAAATGAAGACCTCCAGACCCCTAAGAACAACAATGAGAAAGAAACTTGTATCTCCAAAATGATAACTTTACAGAAGAAGAAAAAACATAGTTTACTTTTAATGTAAGTCAGTGGAACCAGACATTTTTCCCAGTAATTTTGGGCCGTTTCTTTTGGCCCATTCTTCATAAAAATTTACACACAATATAAAGGGCGACAGGCGTTTTCAAATTATGTAAAACAATTCAAAACGAGGTTTTGTTCTGACTGCAGCAAATTATTTAGATATAATTGCTTAGTTACGTAGTTAGTTACATAAAAATGATTTATGATTTAAAAAAAAATTATATTTGATGTCCATTCTGATCAACAAGTGAGAAATAATTAAGCAATGAGAACATGAGTAAGTATTTTGCCATAATACACTGAATTTTGTATTTTTAAATTAAATTTTAAATTATGTTGATACTAAAAGTAAATATGTTGATATAATAGGTCACAGTTTAGACATTGAACTTCTTTAAGTGACAGTTTTATTTTAAGGGATGATGAAAAAGTTACATACAAAAACAAAATTTATTCATTAAAGCTAAATTTGTTAATTTGTCAAATTCATGCTCTTGCAGTTATTTATACTGGAAGTTAAATTTAAGTATGAAACAAAACAATATGTGAATACACTATGAGCATTATACCTCCCCTCCCCCAATTTTAATCATGTCCAATTCTAAATCCCCAATTACACGATGCTACCAAGCTGGGAGGGTGAAGGGTAACATCTCCTCTAAGACATGTGAAGCACCACCACATTTTTCAAACTGCTTCAACACGCTTGGAGGGGAACAGTAACTGCTGATTCGGTCGCTTCATCTAACATAATGGTTAGTATTGTGCTGAATGATGGGGAGGGTGATAGTGCCTTGGTCATGTCACTTTCCTGGGGAGCCCACGTAGGACATTTAAACAGTTACTGAAACTAAAAATGTGTTTGGCTTGGTGGTCAGGTGCTCACTGGACAAGAATAGCCACATGTGTAAAATATTGTCTTATCTCTTTGTTTTTAGTGCTGGGTGGAAGTGGAGCACTGTGATGAATGAACAGCAGAGAGGTTCATAGCGCATCTAAATTGTGCAAGATTGGAGATTAGGCACAGCGAGGATAATTGGCTGCTCCCACTCTTGTTAATATAAGCTTAATCTAGGCTAATCTTGTGCCACAGGCCCTTTCATGCTAATGAAGCTGCTCGCGAGGTGTGCATGGCTTTGGTGAACGATTCGAGAATGGGCAGAGACCTGATCTACACTGTATGATGGTTGTTGGTGTGGATGTCCATTTCCTTGTGCAGGAAGAAGCAGTTTAACTCTTCACCTCGTAGGCTTCATGTGACCAGTGGAACATTTAAACCTAATTAGAGAGCTGAAAATAGACACCTTGGCGTAACTTCATAGTTTTGACTATAATGTGATTAAATGTATTGTTGGCACCTGGTTTTGAGTGAAAGTGGGCTATTTTTTTCTCCTCTCGGTTTCCAGTAGTACAACTTATTTTTACTTATTTTCTAAAAATAACATCTTATTTTATATTATTCCTAGTTGTGGAAATAACTGTCTTGACATTACTCTCTAGAAATTTAATAACTCATTACTTAGAATTTCATTTTACTAACTCAAAAATATGAGAAAAATAAGATACCGCTGCTGTTGGAAGAAAACCTCATATCTCCGTTTTTGTCGTTTTTCAGTTTTTGACATAATATGAAAATGCCTGGTTCTGTTGACATACATCAAAAGTAAAATAGGTGTTCTTTTTCTGTGTAGTTACCATTTTGGAGATATAAGGTTTTGCTCTGACAACAGTGATATAAGATACTAATGCAAAACCTTAAGAAAATAATTATTTTCTGAATTGAGAGAAAACAAGTCATTATTTTGATATGCTGAAATTCTGAGAAAATATGTTATTATTTTAGCAAAATATGCTGAAATTTTGAGAAAACGTGACTATTTCAATATATCCTGAGTCTTTATTTTTGACATAAAACTCCAAGAAAATGAGTTAGTGACATAATACACTGAAATTCTGAAAAAATAAGTCAATATTTTGACATGCTAAGATTTGACAGAATAAGTCATTATTTCAACACTATGCCTGAAATTTGAGAGAAGTCATTATTTCAACATAAATAGCTGAGATTTCAAGAAACCTAAGTCACTATTTTGGCATAATTTACTATCATTGTGAAAAAATAAGTAATTGTTTTGATATACTCAAATTTTGAGAATGTAACTCATTATTTTGACATGCTGAAATTTCAAGAAAATCTTTTCAACATAATATGCTGAAATTTTGGGAAACTTTGGCATTGTTTCACTATAATATGCTGAAATTTTGAGAAAACAAGTCATTATTTTGATAAAAAAAGGTCAAAGTTTTGACCGAATAATCAATGTTTTGACATTCTGCTACCAGACTCCTGGTGGAAAAGAGTGACAGTGAGCTTCCATAAGTGGCAGTTTTGTTTTAGGGTAGGATGATTACACAAAATTAATGACACAAAAACAGAATTTTGTTAAGTGCAAGTGCTCCACTTGCTGCATTGCTCAGGTGCCCATGTATTACATTATCATCCAGTGATGTGTGTCCTCAGGCAGTTTTGGTAACTTAAACACAACATTTCAATATAAAAAGTTTAATTACAATAGAGGAAAAACGTGGACAAGCATCAGCTGATCATCAGTGTGAATGTGCTGTGATCTAGTGGTCAGATAATCGCAGAATACTGAGCAGAAAGCTTCTCTGGCTTAACATGCAGTTTTAGCATATTGATGTTGAAACACTTTTGAAGATAACATATCCTGTCTTACAGGGTTAATAGTTTATAAGTTGGCTCTGTCTGTGGAGAAGAGTGACAAACGTTAAACTACAGTGACAAAATCCTTTAAACATAAAGGAAAGAAAGATCTCCAGAAGCTCTCTTCTCCTCCAGTCCTGCTGTCAAGCCACACAGTGAGGCAAACGTGATCTCACGGCAGCCCCGGGCCGCTTTGCATCTCCGGTGATTCACTTCTGTTTTCTGCCATGCTGTCTCTTCCAATCAGTGACGGAGGGCAACGCACAAAACTGTTTTGCTTTCTTGGGTGGCAGAACCTGTTGTGACTCACAGTGCTGCGGTCAATCACAACAACCCGTTGATGTTCCACAGTATCGGAGAATGCAGAGTAAAGGCTGCTATTCACTCTTTGATTTTTGCCAAAATTATGTTGTTGCAGACAAAAATCACAAATTGAAAGAATTCTTCAGTCGTGAGTTTAGTCTTGAGTCCTAATAGAACTGGAGACGTTCTTTTTAATGAGTTGTGAGTTCCAAGAGATGCAGTAACAGGAGAACAACATGACTAAAAATCCACTAATAGGAGAACAACATAACTAAATTTCACTAATAGGAGAACAACATGACTAAAAATCCACTAATAGGAGAACAACATAACTAAATTTCACTAATAGGAGAACAACATGACTAAAAATCCACTAATAGGAGAACAACATAACTAAATTTCACTAATAGGAGAACAACATGACTAAAAATCCACTAATAGGAGAACAACATAACTAAATTTCACTAATAGGAGAACAACATGACTAAAAATACACTATTAGGAGAACGGTATGACTGAAAATCCACCAATAGAAGAATGACATGACTAAAATCCACTAATAGGAGAACAACATGACTGAAATCCACTAATAGGAGAACAACATGACTAAAATCCACCAATAGGAGAACAACATGACTAAAATCCACCAATAGAATTCGTGCCCTGCTATCACAGTATATTGTTCATTTTCAGACACATTGGCATAGATGAACATTGAAGAATAAATACAAAATACTGTTAATGATTTGGTATACTGTTAAGGTATTGGTATAGTTTGGCAGGTTTTGGTATGGTTTGATAATTTTTGGCGTGGTTTGATAGTTTTTGGGTTTGTTTGGTAGGTTTTGTTATGGTTTGATAGTCGTTGGTGTGATTTGATAGTTTTTGGGTTGGTTTTATAGTTCATTTGATAGGTTTTGGTATGGTTTGATAGTTGTTGGTGTGATTTGATCGTTTTTGGGTTTGGTAAGTTTTGGTATGGTTTGATAGTTGTTGGTGTGATTTGGTAGGTTTTGGTATGGTTTGATAGTTGTTGGCATGGTTTGGTAGGTTTTGGTATGGTTGGGTAGTTCTTGGTATGGTTTGATAGTTTTTGGTATAGTTTGACAGTTTTTGGAGTGGTTTGGTGAGTTTCGGTATGGTTGGATAGTTCTTGGTATAGTTTGGTCATTAATGGTATTTTGGTCATTTTTTAAATGGTTTGGCAGTTTTTACTGTAGGTTTAATAAATTATGTGTTTACATAGTTTCTTTTAATGATAATAAAACAGCTAAAGCTTAAGTAGCCTAAAGGCTGCTGTTCATGTAGTTATGCGTTGTCACGATGTAAAAATCTTTTAAGCCTTGTTCATGTTTAGTGGCTGCGAGGAAGGCTGCAGCACATCTTCATCAGTTCAACAAGCATGACAACAGGTAGGAAGACAGTTCTACCTCGTGCTGATACGGAATGTTCTAAAGCCAGCCAGCATATCAGGGCTGATTCAGGACATGGACTGAAAACATGTTAAAAGAAAATGAGACAGATATACTTACTTTTGTACATTATAAAGAAGTGGACAGCGTTTATTAAGACATTTAATCATTCCGCTTGATTGACAATCACGATAGATGGAAACTATCTACTGTTGTCAATCGGCTCAAGTCTAATCGTGATGTGTTTTTGCCGTATAGCCCACCCTCACTACATACAACTACTCATATGTAGCTGCTTTGTTCCCTGTAAGCAGCACCAAATGTTTCCCATTATTCCTATTATCCTCTTATTCAGAAATAACCGCAGGGCAGATGTGTGCTGGAATGACGGCGTGTTAAATGTCTTGTTAGAGTAATGCGTTCTCTCTGAACGTCTGTCAGTGACAGTTTAAGCACATAATCTGCGCTGTGTCAGTCAGCGCCCACTGCACTGCAGTCTACATTTGTCCAATTGAAATGTGTCATATTGAACAGCGTGGCGTTCTCAGGCTTCCTCTAGCGTCTCAATCTTCCTCACCTTTACTGCTGCTCTTTATTTCTCTCCTCTCTGCTGACCCTGTCTCTTCGTGTCCGTGTTACTGCTTTCCGCTACTTTGCATTCAAAACTCGATTTTGATTGGCAGGTCGTTCCATTCTCTCCATCGTATTTTTCTGTCTTTTCTAATTTCTCTCTCTCTTTTCCAATCTGATTCGTCTTTTGATCTGACAGCTTGCAGATTTGGTGCTGTAGAACACCTCAGTGTCCCTGTCTGGCAGTAATTCCCTCACTCAATCCCCCATTCTCCCATCTCTCTCTCTCTCTTTTCTCTCTGTGTTCAGTCGGTTTGATTTCAATCTCAAAGTGCAGGCAAGAAGCCTGTCTTGTTCCCTCGAGCGAGGTTTCCATTTAGCTAAAGCAGAGTGAAAACCCGTCCTTGCTTGCTAACTGTTCACTAGCTTGCATGGTGCCCTGCATGCCACAAGCTGAGAATTAGCAAGTGTCCATTTCTCAAGGGAGGTGAGATGGTCAGAAACATGTTATTGACGCTTACAAAACAAAGTTATTGCATGCAATAATAAAAGTAACTTTAATCTCCCCCATTACACGATGCTACCAGGCTGGAAGGGCCTGGTTGCTAGCTTGTTCTTCTGTACTACGCACAATGAAAACTATATGTCAAGAATGTCAAGAATGCCGCCGACTTCTCTGGGTTTAAGCTCTTCTGAAATGGACTGATGCAGTAGTGGAAACGTGTAGTGTGGTCTGATTAGTCAACCTTTCAGATTATTTATTCAAATAATGGATGACGTGTTTTCCAGGCCAAAAGACAGAAGGACTGTCTGGATTATTACCAGCGTAAAGTTCAAAAGCCAGGGTCGGTCATATATTAGTCCCCATGGCATGAGCAACTTCATTGTGAAGCCACCATTAATGCTAAAAGATCTATACACATGCATACATATATATTGGAGCAATGTGTGTTCCTCTGAGAAACGCAGAGCTCCACTGTACCTTTTCAAACTGCTATTCTCACATCACTGGTCAGCTCAGCACGCTTGGAGGTGAACAGTAACTGCTGGTTCTGTTATGCCAGCTATTGGACGCCAGCATTGGCTGGCATCGGGCTCAGTGATTGTGGGAGGAGAACCATCCTACCGACCCAGAAAGAGAGGATAATTATGCTCTCTTGGACTCCCGTCCATCGAGGGCTGTGACGAATTTGCAGTCTCCAATAGGATAGGGCCAATGCTTAGAGGGTGGTGCCACTCCGGAGCATGATATCAATTATTTTTCACTCACAGCTCATTGAAACAAGCAGGGAAATTTGGTAGAAAGTGTAGACTCTAAACTTTCAATCCATACAGGATTTTTGTTTGTAAGTAGAAGACTGTGATTTGAATTTGATGTAAAGTTGTCCTGCATATATCATGTTCTGCCGAAAGACGTAAACATTCTCTACCTTTTTTGTCCCTTTTTTGTGCTCAAATGATCAAAGTAATGTCTCAAACTTGTCAATACAGAATGTAAATGTAACTATTTACATGTAATTAATAGTGCTGTACTGATAACGTATTTCACGTTCAAGGCAGTTTTCAGTTCTCAAGTCAAGATTTAAGATTTTTCAATGTTGTATGTATTAAGAATATTAGATAAATAAAAACAAGTTCTCCCACCAAACTTTGTTGGTCTTTATCAAAACAAATACAAATGCAAAAATTACAACCCATTAGAATTTATAAGCATAAACGTATTTTTTCCTAATTCTATTAAAATTGTGACACATGTAGTCGTGTAACTGTCATTTCCTTTAATCCTTCATACTGCAGGTTTACTTACAGTTAATGACCGTAGGACTTATTACTCAGTAAATACGATAAAACTAATAAGTTTTGAGAGTGAGGAGCTGAGGTATGGACTCACTTACAGGTTCTTGCAGTTTAAAGGGTTAAATAACTATGTAATGTAAACTCAATATGCAACAAAACAACTACAGTAACTCTAGATTTCTAAGATTTATGTGGCACTGGTTCATTAGTTTGTTATACTTGTCTTCATTGCTCTGTTGTCCTGTTTTCCACAGATGCCCGCGCCTGCCCAGCAGGAGAGTTCCAGTGTCGTAACCATAAGTGCCTGGCGCCGGTCTACGTGTGTGACGGTGATGACGACTGCGGGGACTCCAGTGACGAGGAGAAGTGTTCTCCACCCACCTGCGGCCCCCACGAGTTCCGCTGCAATGCCTCCGAGTGCGTTCCCCAGCCCTGGACCTGCGACGGGGACCCAGACTGCTCTGACGGCTCTGACGAGTGGGCGGAGCGATGTGGGAGCGAAGTCGTGCGACCGGCCACGCCCCCCGGCCGCAGAGCAGAGTGTGGCGCTGGAGCTTTCCGTTGCGGCAGTGGGGAGTGCATCAAGCTGGCCTGGAGGTGTGATAGAGATCCGGACTGCAAGGACAAGTCCGACGAGGCTGACTGTCGTAAGTGGACCATTTTATTATTCCTTTTTATGTAAACAACGTATACTCAGCGTCCACTTTATTAGAACCCCCTGCTTTATATTATAACTTTATGAGCTCTTCCTTCCTTACAGATCCACTATAAAGGTGCACCATTACAGACTGTAGCCCACCTGTTGCTGCACAATGTATCAGCCCCCTCTAACCCATTCATCATTGGTCAGTTTCTGACCACAGGACCATTCTTGTCCAGGTTTTTGGGTGGTGGATCATTCTCAGCACAGCGGTGACACTGACATGGTAGTGTGTTTGGTATCATGGTTGGTGGGCAATATGGCAGAAATATAATATAATGATACTTGAAGATACTCTGCATGGCCAAAAGTAGGTGGACACCTGACTATCACACCTATATACCTTGTAGGACATCCCATTCCAGAACACAGAGCATTACCAGACTTGTTACATACTAAGACTTATCATTCAGTAACTACAAGGACCTCAATGCAAACTGCCTAAGCTACTCTTTGGTTATAAATGTGTGGTGGGTCCTGGCCATTTAAGGGGCTAATATGTAGGTGGCCCCCACTTAGCGGGAGTAACAGCCTGCACTCTTCTGGGACGCTTTCCACAGAATTTTGGAATGTGTCTGTGGACATTAATGCCCATTCAGTTAAAAGAGCATTTGTGAGGTCAGGCACTGAGAAGGCCTGGCTTGTGATCAACATTCCCGTTAATTCCAAAGGTGTTCAGTGGGCTTAAATTTAGGGTACAGGTCACTGGAGCTTCTCCACACCAAACTCATCAAACCATGTCTTTGTGGAGCTCGCTTTGTGCACAGGGTCATAGTCATGCTGGAACAGGAAAGGGTCTTCACCAAACTGCTGCCACAAAATTGGAAGCGTATAATTGTCTAAAATTTCTGTATGCTATAGCATTAACATCATCCTTCACTGGAGCTAAGGAGCCTGAAAAACAGCCCCAGCCCCTCATTATCCCTCCTCCACCAAACTTTACTGTTGGCACTATGCTTTCTGATCTCGTTCTCCTGGTCTACGCCAAACCCAGATTCGTCCAACTGACTGCCAGATGCGTGAAGTGAGATCACTCCAGAGAACACGTTTCCACTGCTGCAGAGTCGAGTGGCGACATGTTTTATGCCACTCTAGCCGACACTTGGCATTGCGCATAGTATTTTTAGGCTTATGTGCATTTTCTGGGATTTTTATTAGGTCTTGTGTAGTCAAAGTCCCACTTCCATTTTACCTTTGCAGCTTGTGTTTTACATAACCCTTCTCATTTAATAACCATTAAATTCCTGTGTAAAAGTGCATTTGTGAAAATGCCTATATTATTAAACCGCCCTAATTAATAATGATTCAACATCTACAAAAATCCAACCAAAAGCAGCTCTATGGTCAAAAACTGACTATTGAGGAAGTTCTACAGACGTATTCAAATCTGGTCCAGTTTCCAGCCTTGTATTTTGTAATCACTGGTACTTAATTGAACTGTTAATGTAACTATTTGGTCACCGAATGTCAGTGACAGCAAAATCCAGGACTGGAACCTAGTCCAGATTTGAAGAACTCTGGTCTAAAACAAATTGTGTATCAAAGGATGAGCTACAGTCTCTAACTGTACACCAGTAAAGTGGATCTGCAAGGGAGGGGTTTCTGATAAAGTGGCCACTGGACGAAGAGTGTATCCCGAGCAAGTATTATCTAGAGCCATTATTCATAGCCATATCTCAGACATCATCGGGTCATTAATGCATCCATTTACCTAAGTAGGTCCTCATTTTTTCTCTATTTGTGTGGGAGTTTCGGTCTAAGCTGTGTGAAGGTCTGTGTGTACGGGTTAGTGTGTATCTGTGTGTGTGAGAAAGCCGGGGATGAGGTCTGGTGTCTTGGCCTGTGTTTCCATGGTAAGAGCTCTGTTGTGCCTTTGTGCAGCAGCAGCCTCCCGAGCGTCTGGGACTCCGCTTTGTTGTCTGTGCAAACCGACATCTGAGTGAGACCGAATGAGCGTGCGTAGCCACACCAGGCCTATTTTTATGGAAATTACAGAAGAAAGCTCAGCACACTCAACAGCAGAGCTGTTCTAGATACTTATCTTGATATGCATATTCATATGCAGATGTGAGGTCGGTTCAATCAAAGTAGACTGAAGGGGTCTATTACAGTCACAGTTAGCGATGAAAAAAGCATGTAGTCATTTTTGGGTTTTAGCCAAGACCACCTTTATTGAGTCAAGACCATACTTGTTGAGTCTAAAGGGGGCTGGCACCAAGTCAAGATGGAGACCAAACTGAATCTGAGTGAAGATCTAGAACCAAAAAATCAAGTACTCTTTAAAATCAAGCCTTAACTAGTCTTAACCGTTTCCAATCCACATTTCTTGGTCTTTTCAAATTGTTTGGTGAGTTATGTAAGCCCCCAGTGGACATCCTGCAAGCAGAATGGAAATGGATTAAATTTCAACTATGTATAAATATGTATTTTCAATCATATTATCAAATAAAATGTTTTCCTCCCGTAACTTTGTTATCCGATTAACTAGGATTCTGTCTCCCTGTGTGTGAAATGTTGTTGCTCTGTGTTGAGCTGCTAGGGAGCAATGAGAGGTTAAAGGGGAGGAGAGAGAACCCCCTGCTGTGGAAAACAATACACACCTCTTCACAAAGATTGCTGTGCTGAGATAAAATGGACAACTGCAGCTTTCTTCATATCAACTAATCCTATACAAATGACCCAAAGAATCTAGCACTGAAACAAAGTGAAACATTTTGTAAATGTTGACCTGCTTACTCACTGATAAAGATGAAGACCCAGTTTGTTTCTGCTTTAATGTAATAAACATTTCCATTGAAATTTATACTGACCGGTCACTTTATTAAATACACCTCCTTGTTTCTACTCTCATTGTCCATTTTACCATATAGTTTCACTTTGTAGTTCTACAGTTACAGACTGTAGTCCATCTGTTTCTCTGCATACTTTTTGGCCCTGTTTTTCAATGGTCAGGACCCCCACAGGACCACCTCAGAGCAGGTACTGTTTGAGTGGTGGATCATTCTCAGCACTGCAGTAACACTGATGTGGTGGTGGTGCATTAATGTGTGTTGAGCTGGTGCGAGTGGATCAGACACAGCAGTGTTGCTGGAGTTTTTAAACACTGTGTCCACTCACTGTCCACTCTATTAGACACTCCTACCTTGTTGGTCCACCTTGTAGATGTAAAGTCAGAGACGATAGCTCATCTGTCCTTGCACAGTTTGTGTTGGTCATCCTCTAGTCCTTCATCAGGGATACTTTTGGTTGGTGGACCATTCTCAGTCCAGAAGTGACACTGAAGTGTTTAAAAACTCCAGCAGCACTGCTGTGTCTGATTCACTTGCACTAGTGCAACACACACTAACGCACTACCACCACAACAGTGCCACTGCAGTGCTGAGAATGATCCACCACCCAAATAATTCCTGCTTTGTGGTGGTCCTGTGGGGGTCCTGAGCACTGAAGAACAGGGTAACAAAGTATGCAGAGAAGCAGATGGACTATAGTCTGTGACTATAGAACTACAAAGTGATCCTGTGTGGTCAGTGGAGCTGATAAAACTGATAAATAGTGTAGAAACAAGGAGGTGGACTTAATGAAGTGGCTGGTCAGTGTATATTATTCATATTACTGAATAAAAAAATATTGCAGAATTCAGAGAGAGCTCCACAACAGACGCAGATTGCATTTTAAAGCTACAGTGAAAAGACGTTAAAAAGAGCTGTGCTCCAGTGGATTCACTTGAGACAACAGAATTAATGCACACAATTCTAGTTATTACTTTAATTTCACTGTTTAAGTGATATTATTGTATAATTACATAAATAATTGTCTCGTTATGCAAAGAATTACCTTTGCATCCTCTTTTATACGTTTCATTTTGACAGGTTCTGCACTTTTACTTTTTTCTGTTTGTTTCCGTGTCTGGAAATGACCCAAAAAAGCAAATATGTAAAATATGTTTTTTTCCAACAAAATAATGCTGTGAACAAAACAATATGTTTTTAAACTAAATTATCCCCTCTTCTATTTATGAACTCAAGTGTGGCCGTTTTCTGATCCAGGTGGCTAAATCAAACAGACAAAACAGACGCTGTTTTGGTTTTGAGTGGTTTGATTGTGAGTTCATGCCCTTTTGTGAGAGTTAAGAGGAATACAAATAAATCAAATCAAATCAAATCATGTTTATTGTCACATCACATTTACACAGTTGCCAAGGTGAGTGAAAATCTGAGGTGCATAGCCCCCTTGAAGTACTTAACTCTCTATTGTACAGTGGTGCCTCAGGGCAACAAACCCATTTTCCTCACTTCACAATAACATTATACGTATTTAACAGGGTTAATAATAAAGGGCAGAGTTTGAGTACGTCAATAAAAAGCATGTTCTTGGTCATACTATCTCTTAGTGGGCACTTTTAAAATTTAGTTTTTTTTTTTTGTTATGAGAATTTGCCAAAATATGTTTGTTGCCTAGAAGCAGCATTGTGCAACAGTGGAATGGATTTGGCCAGACGTTAGCCAGGTCTCACCACTTCAGGGAACATGGCTTCATATAATTTCTTCCCATTGTCGCACAATGCTGCTTAAAGGCAACATACCCCAACACACCCCAAAAGGACCCATTTATTATTTAAAAAAAAAAATTTTGAATTAAAAATCAGGTCCATTTTATGCAAGAAAAGTGAATCGAATATTTTTTTAAGTTGCTCTCATAATGCGTGCAGCAGAGGGTTAAATATACAAAAAAAAAACATAAATATATGCACACAGACTTTAAGTATACACATATATATATATACACACACACACACACACATATATATATATATATGTATGTATGCATATGTTCCAGATTATAGGTTTAGATTTGCTAAATTAAAGTTAGTTATAAATAGAATTTTTAAACAGTAGCTGTTCTCAAACAAGACTAGAGAATGAATGTGAGTCCAAGAGAGATCAGAGTATGAATACTGTCAAGTCTGAGACAAATAGACGATAGAAAAATGCCTCGAGTAATGCAGCACGAGCCGTTATTTCTCACTCATAGCTCACTGAACAGCAGATCATCTGTATGAAAAATGCAGATTGTAGACTTTTAATCAACACCCCATTTTTGTTTGTAAGCAGAAGAAGAGATGATCTGAATTTAATGAAAACGTATTGTTGAGTGTACAGTCCTATTTTCTACAAAGAAAACCCTTCCTGTACTATTTTTGCCATGTTTGAGATCATAAATCAAAGATAAATATAATTCATTACATTACAAATCAACAGTAGAAGCTCTAGGGTTAATTTTTTGGACAGCTTGTCGTTTTGCTATCTGCTGTGGCTGAAAAGTGATTTCTGCTGCCCTGGCTGCTGTCATTACTCACAGAGCAACTGCCTCGAAACAGACCGACTCACTGTGACATTGATGGCCAGAAAGATTGACACTGCCTTATTTATAGAAGCTTTGGAAGAGCCAGTTACTTCACCATCAGTCTGTGCAGGAGTTTATGCGTTTGGTGTCACGTCATGGTGGTTTGGCCTTGGGATGTGGAGACATTTGAGGAATGTCTTTTAAAGAGGAATTCCAAATTTCTGCATATTAAAATGTTTAAGATGAAAACAGAGCCATTCAGAGTAGTTTAGTGTGAAATGATACATTCTAGAGAAGCTTACAAAGTGGTGATAGGAACCAGACGTCCAAGTCATTACATGTAATGATTATTAATACGCCGTCTGATGTCTGAGACATTGTTTTACGATACTTTATGGAGGTTTTGGCCTAAAACATTTTTTTAAAATCCATTCGTGGTGCAGGGATACATGCAGGGCATTGTAAGACAAAATAGTCCCCATAGAAAACGTATTTTTTTCAGATTTATGACTATTTTCTCATCATCAACATTACATATAAAAACTCAGAAGACTCGTGTAGGTTCACTGATGGTTCTGGATAGTAAATAAAACGGCTATATTTGTGTTGTAGACATCGTGACGTCTGGTTCCTATCACCACCACTGTAAAGATTTGGTAAGCTTCTCCATAAAAAAAACATTTCTTATCAAAGCACTCTGAGTGAGGGTTTTGAAAAATTGGTGGAATTGCCCTTTAACAAATGAGACAAAATTTAACATGATGGGTAAAGTTTGTTTAAAGTGTCTGTGAATGGTTGTAAATCAATAGGCTACATTTCCAATAAGCAAAAAGCACACTTATGAAAATAATTACTTTTTTAGAAAAATATTTGACAACTTTTTTAAGGAGTAGCTCAGCAATGAATCAAATTTACTCAGTTTTCCTCCTATTCCAGATTTAGCTAAGATGTGTTTGGTGACGAAATATTGCTTCTTTAGGTTACCGCTGGAGTTATGAGGCTAACGCTGCTAACAAACACTACAAGTCAATAGTCACCAAAATAGCATAAATTGTTTTTATGGAAATACATCCTCAAAACTTGAATAAAACCCATCCAAACCTTGTGCACTTCTTCATTAAGGTCATACAGACTGTCTGTGTTGATTGGGACACAGTATGACCGACTGTGAGCTATGAAAATGAACCCTGTGAGCAGCTGGTTTAGACTACAAGTCTGTGTTCATAAACCACCTCAAGAGCAGCAGTGCTGATCTAGAATCAGCATTTGTGACAAATGACCTTCATGTATATGGAGGAATCTGATCCAAGATCTTTGTAAATTCCAGCCCTGGTGTTAACTGAACACCGCCGAGTATCAGAGGTGAAGTTTTCTTAATTTTTTATGGTTCACAGTGAGTCATAATGTGTCTTAAACCACATCGACAAGTCTGTGCAACCTTAATTTAGATCTGGATGCGGTTTAAGTGGATTGCGAGACGATTTGGGGATGTATTTACAGAAAAGATTTGGGTGACTATTGACGTCAAGTGTTAGCAACATTAGCCTGGCAGCTCCAGTTTTAAACTAAAGAAGCAAAACTTGGACTCCAAACATGCCTTAGCTGATTTACGACATGGAGCGAGTGGAAAATTAGATTTTTCACCTAATCATTCCTTTTTATTTAGATTTTTTCTTTAAGGTTTTCTCTGTGTTTTTAGCTGCTTAGCTTCATAGCCAAGGGCGCTCTTTGGAAAGCTTTCGTGTATTCGGCCCCAGGACCTCTGTGGGCCGCCCGCCTGCCTCTCCCCTGATACTCGGCTTTTTGGGGGGATTCGGTATCTCGGCGTGTGCTGGTGGGTGTTTGTTGTTTACCAGGCGGTTATCACAGGCAGGGCACCCTTGCAGAGGAGCGCGGCAAACAGCGGGAGCCACGCAGACTCACCCGGCTGCCGAAGATTACGGGCCAGTGTTTTAACTTGATAAGCCTTATTTGTGAAGTTGGAGTGGAGGCTTCGTAAACAAACTCCTCCGTTTTCCACGACAGGGATTTCTTCGCCGCTCTGCCTTTAGGGTCAGAGGTCACATCCAGAGGCCTACAGAGGCCCTATTGTTGCAGTTTTCCAAATATGAATTCTGCTCACGGGAGATGATGCTGTAGAGAGGAAACTCAGGGATTTTTATTGGCAGACTTCATTTATATTCCACACTTGAAAGCTGATGCATATGCGGTCGTGTGCAGAAGTCTTGGCGCCCCCGCTCAAATGACATTCTGTATTGATTTTTGAAGTGAGACGAGAACACAATTGTGCACATTTTAATGCAGAATTACTCATTTTACTATATATATATATATATATATATATATATATATATATATATATATGTATAAAATATCCTCTAATTTGTATTTGTATTTACTTGTATTTGTGTCTTAAAGGATATATCCTACATTTTTTCTTATATTTTCTTTTTCTTGTCATCTATGTGGTTTTATGTACCTGAAATGAAGATATACTTAAATGAGCTGTGTTCTGATTGGCTGCCCTGTATTGTGCCTTGTTCAAATAGCAGTCTTGCCTAAAACAATCTTTATAACTTTATAACTAACTATGAATGGGCGGAGCTCAACTGCTATTTTCATGACATCACAAAAACGTGAAAAAAGTGAATTGAAAACAGGCTGTTTTTTTCAGCTTTGTTTCCCTATTTGGACTGTATTGACTGTAACAATGTTTACATAGTACATCTAACTCTTCCTTGAAAAAAGTGAAAAAAAAAAACTCGGTAAACAGAGAGAAATAACGCACTATAACCTGCAGAAAAATGCCAGGTTCTCTGTAGAGGACTTATTTTCACAAAACATCATTTCACCGGGGGTGTTTAAACTTTCGCATGCAGTTGTATGTCCGTGGATTTTCAAAGAGCTAGAACTGCAGCAAAACCTGCCGATTATCAGCTGCCGCGAACGATCACCATACTCTTTCTGTTCCATGGTCAGTCCAATGACACGTCATTTAGATAAATCGTTGGATTCGTGTGTCATGCATGAGGCCGCTCGTCGCTCCTTATCGCACAGCCGGCCGCAGCCTTCATCAAAGCCTGGAATGCCTGAAGGAGCGATCCAATCAATCACTTCAACCGCTGCAGGCAGGCGTCTCTGAAGCCGTCCAGCCAAACGCAGCCGTCGTCAGTTCTGGCCTCGTCTTTGAGATGCAGAACCAGAAGGAAGACAGCAGATGTGGCGCGATGGGAAATTCCTGCAGGCCGCATTGCTGCAGCTGAGGTTTATGGATGCATAATGCACAATGCATCACTTCAGGAAGCTGTTACTGAGAAAAGGTAACAGACTAAAAAGAAGAAATTAAACAAAGAAGCTGCTGGTGTTCTCACAACAATGGACTGACCACCCCAGAGTCCAGACTTCAGCATCACTTAATGTGTTTGGGATTGCTTGGATCGTGAGGAGCAGAACGTGCAGCCAACTTCTGAAATAAATAAAAATATCCCTCCAGATTTCTGCAGCTGAAAGTGAGCTGCAATACAAGAGTGGACACAATGAATACTGAAAGTTTTCTGTTAAATATATGCACCTTTTTATTATTATCTATATAGCAAGGCCTAATAATTCACAGCAGATAAATCTTAAGATTAATGACTGAACGCTAAGCCTTTTAAGGGGTTATTAAGGGGTTTTTAAGGGGTTGTGATCTCTCTCAGGTGAGCTGCTGTAGGGCTATCACTCTGAAAGTCCTGCCTCGGACTCGCCTCTCGCCTCTTTTCTAAACCAGGGGGGACGTACACTGAGATAGGTCACTTACCGTGTCACACCAGCCCAAGAGAAAAGGGACGCCAGCCGGCGGAGAGGCACGTGCAGTTGGCCGAGGGTTGCTAGGCAACCTCTTGCCGTGTGTCCTTGGGCAGCTGAGAGCCCTTGAACACAGTTAGAGCTCAGCGGGGGTTCAGCGGGAGGTGACACCTGCAGTTCGGTTCGAAACTCATTCATATGGAGACTCACAATCAGCGTTTTGTATTTGAGCTTTGAAGCCATTTTCACACTCAGAACCCGGCACGCTGCTGGCATACCTTTACCGGTGATGTTCCCTCACATTCACACTGCAGCACTTAAACGGGATTTGACCAGGATTCAGTCACTCACCATGAAAGTCTCTCTACACAAGACATCCTGACGTCCTCAGCATGAATGACCAGCTCTTTCATTTCATTTATGAATTCCGGTCCTGAAGGGCCAGTGTCCAGCGGTTTAGTTATGTCCCTGCTAAAACATGTCATGGTTAGTGAGCTGATTTGAACAATTTTTTATTTGATTTGATTCAGTTACATTACTTTAGGAAACAATTCACTGTATCTTGAAATTCCCAGCTTCACCACAGTTTGAATAGAATCTTTAGAAAATGATTCAGTGCATCATGAAAATACCTAATTCAACACCTATTTGTTTATGATATTTTAAGAAACGATTCAACGTTTCATGAAATATCCAATTTTGATTTAATTACAATTCCTTAGGGATTGATTTGGTGCATCATCAAAATTCCAATGTCATCATGACTTAATTCAGTTAAATTATGATACTTCAGGAAACAATTCAATGCATCATGAAATTTCCAATTAACTGCAATTCGATTATGATTCTTTAGGAAACGATTCGATGCTTAATGAAATTTCTGATTCACCATGATTCAGTAAAGACCCTTTAGGAAATGATTCAGTGTTTCATTACTTTTTCAATTTACAGTGATTCAATTTCATTACAATTCTTTAGGGAACAATTCTATGCAGCATTAAATTTTTAATTCACCACAATTTGATTATGATTCTTTAGGAAATGATTCAATGCATCACAGGTTTTACACTTAACCTCCATTCAGTTACGCTTCTTTAGGAAACAATTCAAAGCATCCTGAAATTGTCAATTCACCACGAATCAATTCGATTCTATTGCAGTTCTGTAAACACTGATTCAGTGCATCATGAAATTTCCAGTCCACCGCAATTCAGTCATGAATTTTTAGGAAACGATTCGATGCATCATGAAATTTCTGATTCACCATAAATATCTTTTAGGAAATGATTCAGTTTATCATGGCTTTTCCAGTTCACAATGATTCGATTTCATTACGATTCTTTAGGAAACGATTCTATGCAGCATCAAATTTTCAATTAACTACAATTCAATTAAGATTCGATTAAGATTTGATAGGAAATGATTCAATGCATCATGAATTTGGCGATTAACCTTGATTCAGTTATGCTTCTTTAGGAAACAATTCAAAGTATCATGAAATTTCCATTTCACCACAATTCAATCCGATTTGATTGTGATTCTTTAAGCACCAATTCAATGCATCATGAAATTTCCAGTCACTGCAATTCAATTACAATTCTTTTCTCAATTTATTTAATATTGTTTAGATGGACTCTGTAATAGTGCACCTATACGGTGGACCTATAAGCCGGAGCTCATAAAGTGGAAGTAGAAGGTAGGGGCTTCTAATAAAGTGGATGGCAAGTGCAGATATGTACATATGCCTTTTCTTCATGCAGTGCACTCCATTAAGAAATGAAATGAACTCCTCTTATTCTCTGTTCACATCACTGATAGCACTGGCAGCCCAGTCCCGGCCTGCGTTTGTAATCAGATTGACGTGAGATGGCTTGTTTGTGCAGGATGAGAATCTGATAGTGCAGACGCTGTCTCTGCCCTGCTGAGGGGCTTTTATTGCCTGTAACCCGGCCGGTGGTGCAGCAGCCTCAGATAAGGCAGATTCAGCCTGGGGGAGTTATCTGACCTTCTTCTGCCGTGTGCCATCCTGAGCAGACGAGACGTGTGAATTAGTGACCTCACTGCAATATGATTCTTTACGAAACAGTTCAGTGCATCGTGCCATTTCCAGCTATACCACGATTCAGTTACATTCTTTGTAAAACAATTCAGTGTGATTCAATTCAATTATGATTCTTTATGAAATGATTCATTTTGTCATGAAATTTTCAATTTCACCACAATTTGATTCGCTTACAATTCTTTAGGAAATTGTTCAGTGCATCATAATATTACCAATTTCATCACGATTCAACACAATTCAGTTATGATTCTTCAGGAAACAATGCATTGTGAAATTTTCAGTTTCCTATTATAATGATTTGATTTGCCTCTGATTCTTCGGGAAATGACTCAGTGCCTTGTTGCCACTGTTGATTTCACAAAGAGTGCATTTACATGCGCTTAATAATCCGATAACTGCAGAAAATCAGATTTTGTTAGTTATCTGATTGGCGCGTTTACATGCACTTAAGTAATCAGATAATGGGAAGACTCGGGGTCTACATGAGGCGTTAATCAGATTTCTGCTTTACAACCAGCCAATAAACTCACAGAAGAAGACGTGACGTAAACATAGCATAAAACTCAAACTTCATGCTGCGGCTTTGTGCCACTTTACCTGAAAACATGAACATACATCATTTAGAAGATGAAGAAAATTTAAATCCTTCATTTCGTCAAGCATGTATTTAGTTTAAGCGTCGCTTCAAATGTGTTTTGCTGCATCTCGTGGCAACGCGGCTTGCTTATTTCCAGTACCGCGGTCTGTTTCGCACATGCACAGACTGAGCAATCTGAAAGAAATCAGAGTAAGAGTTTACATGCACTGAGAAATCTGACTACTGAGCTAAAATCCAGCTCTCTTTATCGGATTTCTAGACCTTACTCTGATCAAAGAAATCGGAGTGTGCTGTGATAGCTGCAGAAATCTGATTATGATCGGATTATTGAGTGCATGTAAACACACTCAATGATTCAGTTTACTTACGGTTCTTTAGGAAACAGTTCAGTCATCATAAAATTTCCAGTTTCACAACAGTAGGGCTTCCAAATTCTTTCCGAAATGTATGCAGATGAAAGGCCACATTTGGACTCAAACATCAAGATACAGTTTAACACCTCCAGTGGTGAATGTGTGTGACGCTGTGACGAAGAGGAACTCTCTGGGGTGGAACAGAGGTGTTAATGCCGTTTCTCTTCTCACTGTTTGTGTGTGTGTGTGTGTGTGTGTGTGTGAGTGTGTGTGTGTACAAATAGGTACTGCTTGTTTATTCATTGCAGTGTCAGTTAATGAAGTGTGTGTGCTGAGCGCGCTCACTGGGGGGGAAAAGACCTTTAAAACACGAGTTTGATTTCCTCTTCATTTACGCTGTTTCTGATTATCAGTGGAGCTCCAGTGGAGCTCTGTGTGTGTGTGTTTGTGTTTGTACACCACCATTAATATTAATAACTACGTATTTATTTCATATACTTCTACAGTGTTGATTGAAATATTTAAAAATGTACATCAAAAGGTGTTTCTAGGTGTTTTATTGAATATTTCATTTTTTAGAACTACAAAAAATGTTAAATTATGATAAATAGTGTACTATAAATGTCTGCTTACAGTCATTTCTTGTCTGTCTTTAGATTTTAACTCTACTTTCTAAAATATGAGGCTTTCTCATGTTAATTTTGTCTGAATTTTATTCTGAACGTTAATTGTATTAGAACTTCTTTCTGGATAATTATTTTATTAAAATTAGGATAATTTTGTGTGTCTTACTCTAAGCCCCATGTGTCAAACACCAGGCCCGCGGGCCAGGTCAGGCCCGTGACACAGTCCTATTAGGCCCGCGAAATTATTTTAATTTTCTATTATTATTAGCCCGTTTCACCCTGTGATGCACTACAGTCCCAGGCATGCACTGCAGCATAGTGTGTGTTCTGACCCCCAGCAACAATCACTTGGTCCGTGGTAAAAAAAGCAATGCCTGGTGTCTATTACAAGCAAATTTTAAAAAAGCTTCCTAAAACAATTTATTTTTATTTATAATGAATTTTAATAAGTATTCAGTGCCTGTTTTGCTGTTGCAGTTTTGGCATATTTTGAATAAACAGTGGCCCGTTCGGGTCATGGCAAAATGTTAAGTAAAAATGAAATAAAAACACAGCTGGCCCACAGATTTGCTGAGGTTTTTTAATATGGCCCTTATAGTGGTTGAGTTCGACACCCCTGCTCTAAGCTGTGTATGTGTTTGTCCACTGCAGCGCTCCTGACGTGTCGTCCGGATGAGTTCCAGTGCGGGGATGGCTCCTGCATTCACGGCATCAAACAGTGCAACAAAGCCTTCGACTGCTTGGACAGGAGCGACGAGGCTGGCTGTGTCAACGGTGAGTGTGCGCGTTTGACCGCCCCCGCTGACTCGGACGTGCTGACCTCATGCAGTGTTGATCTAGGAAGCAGTGGGGTGAAATTGTGTGCAACAGAACATCGTTCCTGCTGATATTTATACACAAAACCCCCACCGAGCTCAGAGAGAACCACCATGGAACGTCCTTCTGGCTCGCTTCCGTATGACGGAGGCACTACTTGTGAGCAAGTATGACAGTATTATATAATTAATCTTTAATATTTAACACTGAATCGAGTAAACTCAAAAAAATAAACTAAAGTGAGTGAGCTTATGTATTAGCTTAACTAATGAACTACTTTGAAAAGACTGAACTGAGTATACTCAGTGTGATGAAATACGCTGGGTAGACTTAAAGTAATGACATGGGCTGAAAAGACAAGAGTTGTTAACTGAATTGAAGGAAGTAACTGAATTAAATAGACTCAAATATGTGAATAAAACCAAACTCTGACCTAAAGTAAAAGTAATATCAACCTGAAATTGAAACTGACCTTTTTATACAGTTATTTTATGTCCCTGGTCATACAAAGCGTGACTCATCGTTCCATACCATTTTACTAATAAAATATTGTCTGATTTTTGGTTACATCACCATGCACCAGTGAGCTCAAAAATAGTAGATATTAACCAAATATATTAACCAGTAATGTCATGTTTCATTTCCTCCTTCCACCACCCTGTTATTAGACTTAGTTTAGTCAAAGATCTCCTAACTTACATTTTAAGTTAGCCCTACAAAATACAGTTGAGTTTACTCAGAAAGAACGTGAACGTGGTTGCCTCTTTGGCTACGTTCACAAAGCAGGTAAAAGTGGCCCAAATCCGATCTTTTTCTTCGTATGTGACACAGATGTGTGTCTGTGTGTCAGTGTGAACAGCAAAAAACACACTGAATCTGAAATTTTCAATTCCGATTTAAGACACTTTCAGTATTGTGCAGTATTGAAGTCCGATATGCAGGAATGCGACTCAGTCTGAACAGCCAGATCGGAATTCATGTGACTTTTACGTCAATCCAACTCGACATTTGTCATAATTTTGCGCTGCTGAGTCTCATAAACATTTAAGCTGATGTTTCTGTACAAAAAATTAGAAGAGACTCATCCAAAACCCTCCGTGTTTGAAGAGATTTCGAAAGAAATGGAACAGTTAAAAAGCGTGAAAGCAAAGTTTAAAGAATCCGAGGACGCGAAATCAAAGAAGTGACCGCGCCCTTTTTACGTTGAGCTCAAACACATTCTGGGTGATGAGCCCAGCTGTCAGTCAGTGAAGCTTCATGATGGCTCCTGTGATGCTGGTGAAGATGAAGCTGATCCTCCGATTGTTTACCTCTGGATGAGCCGCGTGAAGCTCTGTTCTTTTGCGCATGTGGGTCGGTTTAGGAGCCGATCTGTTCAGACTGATGTCGCATACAGATCACATTTAAAACATAATCTGAACAGCCAAACCAAACAATCAGATTTGGTGAGGAAGTCGGATCTGGGCCACTTTTACCTGCTGTGTGAACGCAGCCTTTATGTACTTACATTTACATTCTTTCTTGGATAAAGTGTGAAGACCCTTTGAAGTTCCTCTGCAGAAACGTGAAGTGTGTAGATGGCGCGAAGATGTGCAGTAATGTCAAAAAAGGCTTTATGCCTCCTGAGTGGCGCAGCCATCTAACTGCCTGATCACGAGAAAACCATAAGTCAATGGCAGTAATGCCTCAGAGCTTCATGGTCAGGAATCTGAGAGGAGGGTCCGCTCACCCCCAAGAAGGAACTATTTCACTTTCAGAATTTTTTGATTAAGCTCAATTTAACCTTTGTGAAGTTGGCCCCCCATGTGGTCAGAAATGGAATTGGTGCTGCGTTTGTGCTGGGTTTTGCTGTAGGAATCATCGTTTTTGAGAAATTAAAATATTATATTTTATTACCTGTGACGTCACTCAGCCTCCCAACGTCTACATCGCACAAAAATGGTCTCATTTGTTTGTGCTGCATTTGTGCTGGTTTGTGCCATTGAAAGAGATGTTTGTGCTGTTTTAATTATCAAGTTATGTCATCACTCAGCCCCCCATTACAAGTGATAACTGTTTTGGGGAGATGGGGGGATGAGGTTCGTCACTCACCGAAACATTATTGCTTAATAACTTACAAAGTAAAAGAGCACAAACATTTCTTTTAACAGCAAAAACAAATGAGACCGTTTTTAGTGATTTAGACGTCGATGGGGGGTTGAGTGATGTCATATGTAATAAAATATAATGTTTAATTTCTCAAAAAACGCTGCCAGCACAAAAGATGATTCCTGCAGCAAAACCCAGCACAAATGCAGCACAAACCATTTTTAGGTGATTTAGACATTTTTGGGGTCTGGAGTGATGTCACAGGTAATAAAATACAATGTTTAATTTCTCAAAAATGCTGCCAGCGCAAACGCAACACACACAAATAGTAGTATTTTTATTACATTTCTGACCACATGGGGGGCCAGCTTCACTGAGGTCTCAACTTAAACTGTTTTTTCTGACCTAAATGAGACACAGTAGTAAATAGTGTGAGTTTTAAAAAATGGAGAACTTTTAACTAAACTAAGCTGAATAAATTAACAATAGATGTGCAGAAGGTTAGCTTTCAACTTGACATTGAATTTTTAAATAAATATCTTAATTTTGTGCTTCTTCCACTTATTTTCGTTTGAAAAAGGGTGCCTACAACCATAGCACTATAGTATATAGTGTATATTACTGAGATATTACTGAGATTAGGGAATAAGTTATTCTGTTTAGTCTGTTCTCTCTATTTTGTTTAGTCTAATTTCTGCCTGTTTTGTCTGATTCACCACAGCCACAAAGTGTGAAGGCCCTTTGAAGTTCCTCTGCCGAAACGGGGAGTGTATAGACGGCGCGAAGGTGTGCGATAATGTCAAGGACTGCAAGGATCGATCGGACGAGCCCAAGAAGGAGTGCGGTAAGAAGATGTGCGGGTGTGTGGAGCTTAGAGGAGGATAATTGGGATGGTGATTATGTAAGAGAGCCCTGGATCACAGCTAAGATCACATCCCAGCTTAACTCGCTGTTCCGAGAGAGAGGAGAGGGAGAAACCCTTTTATTCCTGCACTCAAACGTCTCAGTAATATCTGGGGCAGCTGAACTGATCACCGCTTTCTTCTGACAAACATCAGAAAGGCTTTGGCGAGTCTCAAGACGTTCATTAGCATCAGAGAGAAGAGCGGACGTGATGAAGTTGTGATAGTTCTGCGTGTGTGTGTGTGTGTGTTTTCGCTGATTCTGTGCTCACATTATAAACTCTGCCACGTCACATCTGAGGTAGCAAGAGGATAACGGACCACTGTTGGCCGCACACTTGGCTTTTGGTCCACTAGTGGTTTTGCAGAGCGTTAGACAAAATGCCACTTTCCATCACTCATTTTCACTCAGTCTGTTTTCCTTTTGAAGATTCTCTTCAGTAGTGTTTCTGCTCAGAGGATTTTCCTTCTGTTTGAAAAAAACTTTTACGTTTAATCTGAAGTTCTGTGTTACATTACTGAAAAAGACCGAAGGGAATATGAGCTAAAATTTTTATTACGAATATCAAACAGAGCTCTGCTTTTAAAATAAGCCGACTAGCTAAGAGATGATAATCTTATGGTGTCACAGGTGCTTCTGTTTCTGTCTGCTGTCCGTTGAATGTCCTTCTTCTCCTGGAGCAGCTGGTTAGAGCAGTGTGTGGCTTTTCCTGGCAATTCAAGAGCTTTATGAAAGTGGAGAGCTGCTGGGCAGTTCGTTATACAACCCGCAGACAGCTGTAACCGATCCAGCACAGTGTCAGCAACATTTTCAGCTCAATCATTTTATATTAGGTCTAGGTGTTTTTTCTCCCAGTTGTTGGTAATGTGTGTCTTTTTTTATAAAAGGCTGTGTGCATTTAAAAACTCTGAGGAGATACAAAACGGGTACCTTGTACACAGGACAATGATCTGGGAGGTCTGAGGGGGGTGCCAACCTTCTCCAGCCAGTGTATACTTGTTATCTGGTGTCCCTCCATATATATAATTCTCACTCACAGAGCAAAATGCAAAAAGCAAGAGGCTCCTGAGGGGTGCAGCGTTGTAGGTTTTAGCCCTGACGTGGTCCAAGCCACACATATCCATGACCAGAAGTTCAAGAGAGCATAACTGGCCTTGTGCCTTCTAGGGAGATAGGATGGTGCTACATCTCCACCCAGTCACCAGGGATGGATTTTCAGGTGGTTGGAGTGAGATTTTCAGGTGGCTGGAGTGAGATTTTCAGGTGGTTGGAGTGAGACTGGAGTGAGATCTTTACATTTTGCGCTCCTTTTGCAAGTGCTTGTCCACTGTTACACTGCTTAAAAGTTCTTGAGTAAGTTCAAAGTAATTTTTTGCAGTTTGAGAGAAGTAATTAGTAATTTGCACTGGATTTTTTGAGTGACTACTCTATCACTGTTGGCAGCAGATGTGTGTGAGCCAATTAGATATTATTAAGACAAAGTAGTGTAAAATAGTCACAGTGTTTTTGCTTTTTTATTTTCAGCGCTGTTTGTTTGGGTGGTTGGCTTGAGATTTTGTTGCATAGTGCGGGAGCTTAAGAAGTGACCAAAAATCTCATGCCAAAACGGTGAGAGCTGGCAATCGTGCTGTCACTCAGAGCCAGCATTTGAGCTGGTCAATAACACTGCGTTAGTGTGAATTTGAAAAGATGCGGTGAAACTTCATCTAGTTTGCTTCAGTGCTGTTTGACAGATACTGTTTAACTGGTTTACCAGTTATTTAGTACTGTAACAAACTAAGATAACAAGCTTAATTATGTACACTCCTAAAAAAGATGGTTCTTCAAAGGTTCTTTAGTAAAGAAAATGGTTCTATGTATATTCGTGAACACTTACAGAACCCTTTGCATGCTGAAAGTGTTCTTTGCATAATGAAATTGTTCTTCAGATTGATGGAGAATTTTTGTTGTATATGGTTCATTATAGCACCGTTTTGAAAATGGTTCTATTTAGCTCCAAAAAGGTTCTTCTATTGTTACAATGTTAAACTTGTAGCAATAGAAGAACCCTTTTAGGTGCTATATAAACCTCTTTCAAAAAGGTGCTATATAGAACCGTATTCAACCAAAATTCTCAGTCAATCTGAAGAACAATTTCATTCTTTACTAAAGAACCTTTGAAGAACCATCTTTTTTAAGAATGTAGCTAATATCACCTGGCATAATAAGGTCATTATTTTTTTTAGTAAGTAGAGTCTGCTTTTCCTAGCCAGCTAACTAGCTAATTATGACCAAAATTAGCTAATTAATATACTTGCTCTCTAGTTCTTTCAGTTTCTCTCTCTGTTTGATGACCGACATCATGGTCAATGAACAGAGTGACCGACCTGGAATTGCTCTGTTCATGCTTCACCCAAAAAAACATTCTTTCATTACAAGTGTTGCTAGGTTGGAAAAAGTTGACAGAACATAAGCAAAAATCTTATTCAACCCAACAAGTCAATGTGTAAAACATATATTTATATTGAGTTTTCAATATAAACTGCAGCGCTACCAAGCTGGACAATGTTGTAGCTGAAAGGAAGCAGGCTGGTTTAAGACGACAGCATATTTTCCACCATGCTAATGTTAGCTTGACTTTATCCAACAGTCACTACAAAAGCATGTATTTGTGGGCGGAGCACGGGTAGGTAAATTCTCCCAGTTGTGTCCTCCTCTCGTCCCCCCACTCAAGTCAGAAAGCCCTGCCGTTAGCTCGCCATACGGCTGGCTCTGAGCCTGCGGGCCTCGGCCCTAATTGCTCATTTCCTTGCTTATTGTCCGGATGCCAGCACCTCCTAATGAACATGGCGCTGCCGACAGAACACCTGGCCCACAGGTCCACGCCTGAGGGAGAGAAGGAGGACAGGATGAAGGATCGCACAGAGGCAGGGAAAAAGAACGAAGAGGAGAGCCAGCACTTCTCTGTTCTCCTACTGTCTCATCAGACTCTATATTGCCTCATTAAAACAGTATCCACAGGGTGTTTACCCCTCGTTCTGTGATTTTAAGCCAGAAAACCCATGACGTTGTTACCGCAGAGAGCCGAGCTCCTTCAGGAGGCAACAAAGCACAAAGCCCAGAGACTCAATATACAAAGCAGCATAGCTTCTAAAGTGGCCTCAGTGCACTCTGAGTAAACTTTACTCACATATCAAATAGCACACAAGCGTCAGAAGGGAACGGTTCATTAGCCAAGAGCAGAACTCTAAAAATGCAAATGATCAGAAAAGGGCTTCCTAATGGAAATTGACACGAATAAAATTAGCATACATGCTCTCTTCCACGCAAAACACACAAACAGTACTGTGCAAAAGTCATGCGTTTAATTTCAAGCTAAACTGTTCCATTAAGTACAAGGTTTTCATTTTCAGGGGTTATTTATGAGGAAAGTAGACATAAGATAATCCACTTGCATGAGGAAGAGAAAAGTCTAAGGTAAATAAGTAAAAAAACAAAAAAATGAGTTTCCAAAACTGGAGTTCAAAAAAGCCCTTAAAAGCTACAGAGAAAATGTGACTCCTAACAACCACCTGGAAGACCTGGTAGACCCCAAAACTGCCCCCATCAGATAAACAGCACTTAAAGCTTTCATCTCTGAGAGAGAGGAGAAAATCAAGCTGCTTCAGATCTGAAAACATCCACAGGTGTTTCTGTCCATCCTTCCACTGTGAGAAGACGACTCAGTGCTATGGGTCTGAAAGGATGTGTAGCTGTTCAAGAAGAACCTCACTGAGAAAAGGAGATGGACACATCAAACAAAGAAGCTGAACAATGGACTGACCACCCCAGAGTCCAGACCTCAACACCACTGAATGTGTTTGTGATTACTTGGATCGTAAGAAGCTGAAAGTGCAACCAACTTTGGAGGTGTGGAAAAATATCCCAGCAGGGTTCTTTGAAAAATTGAGAGTGAGAATGGAAGCTGTAATAAAGGCAAAGAGTGGACACACTAAATATTGAAACACTTGTTTTTGTTGTTGAGCCGTCTGTTGAATTTTCTGTTAAATGTATATTTTTCTGAAACTAAAAATGAATAACCTGTTCTCAATGGTCATTTTTTATGGGATAATAAATAAATAAATAAATAAAGGATTGTCTCTGACTCTTGCCCTGTATACTGATTGTATACATCTTCCTGAGATTTGACTTCCATGCCTGTTCTAACACCTGCCTGATATGCTAATACTTCTGAAAGCATAGACTGAAGCTACACTCTGCGGGGAGGACCTACGTTCTGATTTTGGAACAACAAATGGTTGAAGTACATTCACTGGCCGCTTTATTAAAAAACCCTACATTGTTGCTCCACCTTGCAGATGTACAGTTGGGTACAGTTTGTGTTGGTAATTTCTAGCCCTTCATCAGTGGTCAATTCTGACAGGTTACTCTCGAATGTGCGTCGGTTGACAGACTGTGCAAGAAACAGATCTCCAGTCTGTAATTGAATACCTATATAGTGGAACCATAAGGCAGGTGGCGCTTATAAAATGGACTGTGAGTGGAAGTACAAGGTTAATGTTTTTAATATTGTGGTGTGTAATATTGAGGAGTGTATATGGGGTCTTCAGAGGCTCTATTGTGGTCCTACTGTGGTTGCTGTTGATTCTTCTAATAACTGGGAAACATCTTGAAGCTTTTGAGTAAACATTGTGTGGGCACGTGGGATAGAGACATTTTCGAACTTTGTGACAGTGACTTCCAGAGAACATGGGCGTTGCAGAGCAATGAAACAGTTTGTAAAGGCCTTCAGTGAAGGTTCTGACTTCAGAGCTTTGGCATTGTGCATTTGATCGTGTCGCTTTCAGATCTTTGTGTGTTTATACAGTGTAGGTTTAAAACAGTGATTTTTTTTTTTCAACTTTCTGAATAATTCAATCATTGAGATGTAAACAAGGCCATTCAGAGTGGTTTGGTGTGAAATAGTCATAGTCCATCCAAGAGAAACTTACTGACCCAATTTCTTTACAGTGGTGGTGATGGGAACCAGGGCTCACCATGTCTACAACACTAATATAGCCATTTTATTGACTATCCAGAACCACCAGTGAACCTACACGTCTTCTGAGCTTTATTTGTAATGTTAATGATGGCAAAATAGTGGAAAAACCATAAAAGTGAGTTTTTCTTGGGGGCTATTTTGCCTTACAACACCCTGCCTGCATCTCTCCACCATAAATGGATAAACATTAGGTTTTAGGCCAAAAGCAGTGTATTCATAACCATTTAATGTTTTAATTTTCTGTGAGGGAGATTTTAGAGGCATTAACTGCTTCAGATGTCTGGTTCCTTTCACCACCACTGTGAACAACTCAATCATTTTCTACAGAATGGTGCATTTCACATTAAACCACTCTGAATAACTTTGTTTACATCTTAATGAAACAAATGGTCGATTTCTTTCACAGGTCTGAACGAGTGCATGCTAAACAACGGAGGCTGTTCACATATCTGTGTGGACCGACCCATCGGCTACGAGTGCCAGTGTCCCACTGGCTACAAACTCCTGGATAAAAGGACATGCGGAGGTGAAAGCCGAGTTAATCATATTTAAACCTATGTATTGGGTTATATTTCAGATAATTAATACATAATTATATAAAGTACTGACTTGGTACTGATGTTGTGCAAACGAACAGGGATTAAGGATTAGAATGTTTGCAAACTTGTTTCTCAGATCTCATTATATTGTCTCTTTTGATCCCAAAATTGCTTCAATGAAAAAAAAATAACAGTATAATAACACTTTAAATGGCGAAGAGCATGTAATCAGTTTTGCCTTTGTTTTGGGGCATGCTATTACTTGCCCAGATGAGATTCGGTAATGAGGTTCTTTTGAGAGCCAGTAATTCATTAATGGCAGATTCCCTGTTGCTGATTTGGCTCTAATTTAGCCTCGTTGGACTGAGCATGTTTGTGTTACATTTCTCTCCACAGACATTGATGAGTGCGAGAATCCAGATGCCTGCAGTCAAATCTGCATCAACCTCAAAGGAGACTTCAAGTGTGAGTGTCACCCGGGCTATGAGATGGACCCAGTGAGCAAGACCTGCAAAGCAGAGGGTAGGGGACTCCACTTAAAGCGCACACACCTGACATTTTGTTTACATTTTTTTCCACGTTTACGTGGTTTTATGTTCGTTATTCATTTTTAAGTGACCATTTTATGACCACTCTTCACCCCTCAATGTTTAACAGGCTGTTTTTGTTACCGTGCCTTTCAAACTTTGTGCAATATATGTACACTGAATGGCCTATAGTGGCCTATGGCTTACTATGTGGTATGTGGACACCCCTCCTAACTGTTGAGGTGTTTCAGCCACACCCTTTGCTAACAGATGTATAAAATCAAGCACAGCCGTTTGGACTCCTTAGACAAACTTTGGCAGTAGAATGAGTTGTACTGATGAGCTCAGTGACTTTAAACATGACACTGTCATAGGATGCCACCTTTGCCACTAGTCAATTTCTGGACTTCTGCCCTGCTAGATCTGCCCTAGACAACTGTAAGCGCTATTATTGTAACATGGAAGCTTCTAGGAGTAACAACAACTCAACCACGAAGTGGTAAACCACTCAAACTCACAAAGTGGGGCTGCTGAGTGCTGAATGGGGTTTGGGCACTCGGTTCCAGTGAAGAGTAATGTTAATTCCAACTTCCAACTTTGTGGCAACAGTTTGTTGAAAGCCCTTCCTGATCCAGCATGGCTGCCCCTGTGCACAAAGCGACATGGTTTGATGAGTTTGGTGTTGAGGAACTCCAATAACCAGCCCTGACTTTAACCCCAGTGAACATCTTTGGGATGAATTGGAACGTCAATTGCAAGCCAGGCCTTCTTGTTCAACATCAGGGCCTGACCTCACAAATGCTTTTTTTTTGCCGAATGGCCACAAATTCCTACAGACACACTCTAAAATCTTATTGTTAATGCCCATGGCGTTGAAATGGGATGTCCAAGAAGCTCGTATAGGTGTGATGGTGACTATGTGGCCACGTACCTTTGCCCATATAGTGTATATGTAAGTGTTTTGATTGGCTGCCCTCATTCAGAAAATATTCCAGGCTGAAATCTTTCTTAACGTCAGTTTAAATGGGTGGGGCTAAACTAGTGTAGGCTGAAAATGCAGATATGTGTAACAACACAAAGTGTTACGCTGTAGAGAAACATGATTTCTTCACAGTGGTGGTGATGGGAACCAGGGCTCAGAATGCAAATATAGCCGTTTTATATACTATGCAAAATGACAAATTAACCTACATGTGTCTGTGAGTTTTTATATGCAATGCTGGTTTTGGCGAAAGGCACAAGTGGTAAATTTGGTTTTTTAACTTCAGCTTTTTTGGGGGAGTATTTTGCCCTATGTGTGCCTCTTCTGCCATGAACTGAGTTAAAAAATGTCTCAAATCTATCATAAAGCAGTATCTCAGGCTGTGTATTTGTAACCATGCCATAGAATTGCTTTCTCTGAGGGGGTGTGTAGAGGCATTAAATGGTTCAGACGCCTGGTTCCTATCACTACCACTGAGAACAATTCTGATTCAGTAGGTTTCTCTAGAACGGAGCATTTCACACCAAACCACTTTGCATGACTGTTTACATCTTAACCATTTAATTATGCAGAAACAAAATAAAAACAATGGATTCCCCTTTAAATGTAAAATGTTATAGGTCACAGCAGTAACTAATGGTATAGGGAGGCCTATTTTGCGCTCTCAGTTTTCTTTGATGGGATCCATTCAGAAGTGAGTGGTTGACCCATTTACATTACTAGACTACCTCCTGATTGACGTCTAATATAATCAGACCTGCTTGTCATACTCCAGCCGGCCTGAAGGTACGTTGGATGGTGAGAAATTAGAGTCTTCTCCATTTTCAGAGCCAATCATCATCTTTTGGCAGCTCCAAAATGTGCAGACTAGAACTAGCACAGCTTCAGACTGATTGTAAATTGTGGCTAGAACTTGTGTGATATAACTCCAGCCTTAGTCTCTGAATTGGACTGAACTAGCCTTCAGAAATACTTCTCGATATTCTCAGATGAAGCCAGTTTGCCTGAGGGCTGCTTGGAGAGGTGTTATACTTAACTAGAATAGTCCATTCTGATGAAAGAACGAGTCACCCACTGTTGTCCGCTCTTCCACCGTCAAATACTGCAGAACTTGTTTTTTCACCTAAAGCTGGAACTTGTCTTGGCACTTTTTGGTGCAGCCCCCCGTTGATCATATAAGTAGGGCACACACAGGTGCAGGGACAGATATATCACCTACAAAACACAGGAGATCCACACATGTTTACAGTTTTATAGTGAACAACACTTACAGAAGGTGTGCAGGTATGTAATTGTTTGTAGGTATGTAAACGTTAGGGACTGAAGCAGAAAGTGCACCTGACTTCCAAGACTGAACTTTGGAAGTATGGCTGCAGATTTCTTTGAAAAATTCAAAAACAAGTGTCCTGAAAAGAGTGGAAGCTGAAATATTTTTTTCATTATATTTAGTTGTTGAGGCTTCTGTGTAATTTTCTGTTACATACGTTTATATATAAACGGTCTTATACACTAGAATAGGAGATAATAGTTAATAAACAACCTTAATAATCACTCATATACACTGGAATGGGAGATACTAGTTAATAGACAACCTCAAACACCCATATACAGTAGAAAGGGAGATATTTGTTAATAAATAACTTCAAGAAACACTCCTATACATTAAAAAGGAGATATTAGATCAATAAATGCTCATATGCACTAGAATGGGGGATATTAGTAAACAACCTCAATAAACGCTCATATACACTAGAATGGGGGATATTAGTTAATAAACAACCTCTGTTCATATACACTAGAAATTGGTAAACAACCTCAGTAAACACACATTTACACTAGAATGGGAGATATTAGTTAATTAACAACCTCAATAAACAATCCTGTACACTAGAATAGGAGATATTAGTTAATGAAAAACCTCAATAAACACTCATATACACTAGAATGGGATATATTGGTTAATAAGCAACCTTAATAAACACTCATATTCACTAGAATAGGAGATATGAGTTAATAAACAACCTCAATAAATGCTCGCTTACACTAGAATGGGAGATATTAGTTAATAAACAACTTCAATAAACACTCCTATACAATTGAATAGGAGATATGAATTAATAATCAACCTCTATAATCAGTCATATACACTAGACATGGGCATAGTAGTTAATACACAACCTCATTAAACATTCCTATACATTAGAATGGGAGATATTAGTTAATACACAACCTCAATAAACATTCCTATACATTTGAATGGGAAATATTAGTTAATGCACAACCTCAATAAACACTCATATACACTAGAATGGGAGATATTAGTTAATAAGCAACCTTAATAAACACTCTTATACACTAGAATAGGAGATACTAGTTAATTGACAACCTCAATAAACACTCATATACACTAGAATAGGATATAGTAGTTAATAAATAACCTCAATAAATGCTCATATAAGCTGCAATAGTAGATAATAGAACATAAACAACCTCAATAAACTCTCTTATATGCTAGAATAATACCATGAATAATTTTACTTTACATTAAGTAAATGTATTAATAAATAGCTGTGAAAGGCAAACTGAAAGTATAAAAATCCAACAGTAATAACTCTAGAAGAGTTAAAGGTCTATTATGGTAAATAATGTACTTTTGTTGTGGGAGAAACAAACGAAACGATTGCTGGGAAACAGACTTGTCACCACTTTGTTCTGCTCCCTGCAGGAAAAAGCCCTTACCTGATGTTCACCAACAGACATGAGATCCGACGCATCGACCTTGTGAAGCGGGACTACACCCAGGTGGTCCCCACCCAGAAGAACGCTGTGGCCATTGATGTTGACGTGGCTGCCAACCGCATGTTCTGGTGTGACCGCTTCCAACGCAAGATCTACAGGTGACCTTATGCTGACCTTTATAGTCTGTCTGTTATTCCGAAAATTTGCCTGGAATTAGTCGATAAAAGGCTTAATATATTGCACCCTTGAGAATGAGACTCCGAACTGTATTTTAATCCCTAAAGCCAGCTGTATGGGCTCATTATGGTAATATTATAAAGGTGCCTCCCAGGTACTCGTTTCTTGGGATTTCACAAAGCATCTCTATAAACTGAAGCATTTTCTTAAGCACGAATTTCCTGATATATGAGCAGTGCATTTATTGCTGTGTCTGTGTATGATTTCCTGGATATTTGATATTTAATGGCCGTTAATACAGCAGACAAAAGAATCTGCAGCTAAAAAATTGCATAATGTACCTATATGATCCATAAACAACTTCAGTAAATACCCCTATACACTACAATTTTAGATATTTGTCATTAAATAACCTCAATAAACACCTCCGGACACTGTAATAGATATGGACTAATATCTCCTAATCTAGGATATAGGGGCATTTATTGAGACTATTTATGGACTAATATCTCCTTTTCTAGCATATACGAATAACTATTGAGGTTGTTTATGAGCTAATCTCTCTTATTCTAGTGTTCAGGAGCATTTACTGATTTTTTAATGTACTGATGTTTTCTAGAATATAGGAGTGTTTATTGAAATTGTTTATGGACTAATATCTCTATTTTACTGAATAAGAGTGTTCATTAAGGTTGTTTTGTAGGCTAATATCTCCTGTTGAATAGGAGTGTTTATTGTTTTTTTATGGACTAATATCTCTATTCTAGTGTATAAGAGTGTTTAATAATGTTGTTTGTGGATTAATATCTCTAATTCTAGTCTACAGGAGCGTTTATTGAGGTTGTTTATGGACTAATATCTCTTATTCTAGCATATAAATTGGTTCCTGAGGTTGTTCGTGGGTTAATATCTCTTATTCTAGCATATACAAGTGTTTATTGATATTGCTTATGGACTGATATCTACTATTTTAGTGTATGGAAATGTTTAATAGCGGTGGATTATGGGCTAATATCTCCTCTTCTAGAATATAGGAGTGTTTATTAAAGTTGTTTATGGACTAATATCTCCTATTCTAATGTATTTATTGAAGTTCTTTATTAATGAATATCTCCTATAATATAGAAGTGTGTATTGAGGTTGTTTATAGACTAATGTCTTATTCTGCTAAGGAGTGATGCTTTAAAACATTGTGACATTTTGTCTGATAGAGTTAAAGGCCAAAAGAGAAAGAAGAATAAAAAAATTTCCACTTCCTGTTTGGGAAGTGCTAGTGCTAAAATAGTGTTGTGATTTTTGACCCTGGATCCAACCTAGTTACAGAACTTTATTCAGTTTAAAACCAAATTGTCCTAATCTATGCACTTCCTATTATTGCTCAGACTGTCTTCCCACATCATTCCCATTCTCTCTTTTACCTGGAGGCCATCCCATGAGCTCTGGCTAATTGGGGACGTTCTCTCTCCTAATAATAGGGACCTCAGTGGGTGTCTTATTAAAGGCGTTGTTCCACCCCTGCCCTGTCTCTCGGCTTTTCTTCTGATAAAAGCCAAAGTCATTAGTCTTCAGGGCCACTCCTTTGTGAGGTGGAACCAATTTGCTACAGAGCTGTGAAGTGAGTCTGACCTTTTGCGGCTAGGATTATGCACAGACCTTGGGCATCATCCAGCACTCCAGGGAAACACCCTGAACTGATCACTCTTCTGAGAAAGAAACAGGTCCTCAAATATGGAGAGTGCTGGTCAAGCCCTGACTCCTGTTCATATGTTTGAAAAGTCTAATAGACTGTCGATAATTAGCACGAAAGTAATTATAGCACTGAATGTTGTTTCAGCACAGCCTGGAGGTACTTGTCAAAATTCGGTGTTAACACTAGGTCAAACTCTCTAGGTCAAAAACTCAGATTCAGAGTTTATCCATTAAAAGTCTAATTGTTCTTGGATTTACAGTTCATAAATGTTTAAATGCAATTATATACCAAAATTAATTACATTGTATAATGTATTATAGATATACAAACAGCCCTTGTTTTCATCAGACTAGAATCGTAATAAAATATCTCCCCTTCTGCTTACAAACACATATGTGATATGGATTAAAAATCAGAAAAAATACTTATAAATAAATATATATACATTCATATGAAATTACAGCATGCCTTTGTTAACGCTGTCAATTTTACGCATCAGTTTTAACCCGTAACCCTTTGAAGGTCAGTGTTACTATTGTCATGTGTCAGTGCTGTTGCTGCATTTATTTGATATGTAAAGAACAAGATCTAACATTTATACCTTTTTTAACAAGAAAATACATGAATAGCAATATAAATCATGTATCAGCTGCCTCTCATCGAACAACTCAGTAATAAGTGCTAATCAGTCTAAAACTGCACACCTTCAAAGTTCAGTCTTAGAAGTTGGTTGCATTTTCACAGTCCAAGTAATTATAATTACAGATTTAGACTCATCAGTCTTATCAGTTCTCCACATCTCAATGAGGGATTCTTGATCAGCTACACATCCTTTCAGACCCACAGCGCTGAGTCGTCTTCTCACAGTGGAAGGATGGACAGAAACACCTGTGGATGTTTTCAGATCTGAAGCAGCTTGATTTTCTCCTCTCTCTCAAAGATGAAAGCTTTAGGTACAAAACTGATGGGGGCAGTTTTGGTGTCTGCCAGGCCTTCCAGGTGGTTGTTAGGAGGCACATTTTTTTCTATAGCTTTTAATCATTTTATGTCTCCAGTTTTACAAACTCCTGTGTTTTTTCATTTATTTTCTTTTGATTTTCTTCTTTCTTATGGAAGTGGATTATCTTATATCTAATCTTCTCAGAAATGAAGAAATCCAGTACTGTATAAGTATATGCAAAATTTTAAACACCCCTGGTCAAATGACACATGTTGCTGATTGTAAGTGTAAATAAGTTTTTTTTTTAAATTTAATGCACAATTGTTTTTTTTTTTTAACATATTGGGGAAAAATGCAACATAAAATGTGACCTGTGCAAAAGTTATGGCACATTTTATATTTTATGTTTTATTTTCACTATGTGAAATCAAATAAATAGGAATCGAGCGCTAAAATTTACAGAATATATATAAAAATAAAGAATACCTTATTTAAGTGTGTTCCCTGTAGAGGATGTTTTAACTTACTTTCGCTTGGAAAATCGACAAAACGTATAATTTGACCTGTGTGTATATATAAAATGCTCTTTATAAACGCTAAAATACTCTACATCCAAAAAAACTAAAAGAAGGAAAGATGATGGATGTACAGTAATGAGGACGGTCGTGAGTTGAGTGCTACTTTTCTCTCCTCAGTGCTTTCATCCACGAGGCATCTGACCCGTCCCGTCACGTGACTCTGATCGACTCTGAGCTCCACTCTCCAGAGGGCCTGGCTCTGGACTGGGTTCAGCACAACCTGTACTGGACGGACTCGGGCGACAGGAGCATCTCTGTGGCTTCGGCCGACGGCAGCAAGAGGCGAGTTCTGATCGACACAGAGCTGAGTGAACCACGGGCCATCGCTGTGGATCCGGAGCAAGGGTGAGCTTCTGTGTAGTGTTTAGAAGGAAAAGGCTGCTTCTTTCTACTCCTTAATCGGCAACATCTTCTCTTTCATTATTCATGCAATTATTCAATCAGTGAAGGACTGTCTAGGTTTGCACCTGCACGGTAAGTGGCATCAGCCTTGACTCTGAGTGCTGTACCAACCAAGATATCCTACAATAAGATACACAAAGCTAGAAAGAAGCATAAACGATGATAGAAGGAAGTATTTTAACCTTATTAATGTTCTGGTGCATGAATGAAGATAGATGTGTAGAGATCAGCCCTAAATGTACGTGGCTAATATAACGGTTGTCTTAGATGCTTAGTCATAATTGAAAAGAAGGATCATTATGTCCACTTTATTAGAAACCCTGACATTGTGCTTCAACTCACTGAACACTTTATGAGCTCCCACCTACCTTACAGCTCCAATGTTACTACACAGTTCATCAGACTCCCTCTTCTTCATTTCTTGCTGGTCAGTTTCTGACTACAGCACCACATAGAACCTTCAGGTTATGTTTTTTGGGCGATGGACCATTCTTAGCACAGCAGAGACACTGATATGATAGGTAGGTAGGTACACTATGTGGACAAAAGTATTGGGACACCTACACATTACACCCACAGGAGCTTTTATAAATCCCATTCTAAATCCATAGGCATTAATATGGAGTCGGTCCCCCTTTGCAGCTCTAACAGCTTCCACTCTTCTGGGAAGCTTTCTAAGATTTTGGAGTGTCTCTATGGGAATTTTTGTCCACTCATCCAGAAGAGCATTTGTGAGGTCAGACACTGATGCTGGACGAGAGGTCCTGGCTCACAATCTCCGTTCTAGTTCATCCCAAAGATGTTCGATGGGGTTGAGGTCAGGGCTCTGTGCAGGCCAGTCAAGTTCTTCCACACCAAACTCACCCAGCCAGGCCTTAATGGATCTCTCCCACTGAGCTCAACAGAACGACCCATTCTACTGCCAGTGTTTGTCTATGGAGACTGCAAGGCTGTGTGCTTAATGTTATCCACCTGTTAGCAGTGGGTGTGGCTGAAACACCTGAACTCAATAATTAGGAGGTGTGTCCCAATACTTTTGTCTATATAGTGTATAGATGGATAGATAGAGTATTGTGCAAAAGTTAGAGACCACTGACTTTTCATTTATTTAATTTCTAGTCAAAACAACCATTTAATACAAATTATTAATTTTTCAGCATCAGGACACTTTCAGATTTTCAAAGAAAGGCCTAGTTTCACCATGTAAAGAACGATTTAGGCATGCAATGGTTATATAGAGCTCATGGTTCTAAATAGAACCATTATCTTAACTAAAACATCCTTGAAGAAGAGTTTGTCATCATAATTTTTCAGAATTTAATGTGTCCACTCTTTACTGTCAGTTTTTCAAAGATATTTTTTCACACCACCAAAGTTCAGTCTTGGTTGTACTTTCTGATTCTCAAGATGCAAATAGTCCCAAACACATTCAGTGATGTTGAGGTCTGGACTCTGGGGTGGTCAGTCCATTGTTCAGCTTCTTTGTTTGATGTGTCCGTCTCCTTTTCTCAGTGAGGTTCTTCTTGATCAGCTACACATCCTTTCAGACCCATAGCGCTGAGTCGTCTTCTCACAGTGGAAGGATGGACAGAAACACCTGTGGATGTTTTCAGATCTGAAGCAGCTTGATTTTCTCCTCTCTCTCAGAGATGAAAGCTTTAAGTGCTGTTTATCTGATGGGGACAGTTTTGGGGTCTACAAGGTCTTCCAGGTGGTTGTTAGGAGACACATTTTCTCTGTAACATTTAATCATTTTTTGAACTCCAGTTTTAGAAGCTTCTGTTTTTCCTCCTGGATTGTCTCATATCCAACATCTTCTAAAAAATAGCCGTTTTGATAGATCGATGGCTGGATGGATGGATGGATAGATTTATTGATTGATTCTGTTCACAAGTCATATAATATATTCTGTGTTCCTCACAGGTTTATGTACTGGTCTGACTGGGGAATGAGGCCCAAGATTGAGAAAGCAGGCATGAATGGAGTGGACCGACAGGTTTTGGTGTCTGAGGGCATCGAGTGGCCGAATGGAATCACGCTGGGTAAGAGTAGCAATCTCACCACAAGTATCTATTTGGAGGAGAGCTGAGTTAAGTGTGACTGTTTTGTCTCTTCTCCAAATTTCAGTATGTTTTTCTCTGTGTGCAGACGTGGTGGGAAAGCGCTTGTATTGGGTGGACTCGAAGCTCCACTTGATCTCCAGTGTGGACTTTAATGGAGCTCAGCGCAGAGTGATCCTGTCGTCCAGTGAAAGACTCGGCCATCCCTACGCCCTCGCTGTGTTTGAGGTCAGTCTGTGTTTCAAAACGAGAAGCGAAATAGTTTATTGCCCAATAAAGATGCACTTTCATTACTGTTATGTAACATTAACTTAGTATTTGATTTAATTAGTTAACTAAAAAAGAGTGTAGGCTAAAGAAAGCACAGAAGGTGAGAGGGATGTCACGAGAGTGGCAGTATAATCAATAATCCCAAGAATTTTTTTTTAATTACATCATTTTAATTCTCTGCCTGATCAGGACTCTATATCCAAGTATGTGTGGATGAGGCATCAGTTTCAACTCACACTGAGAAGACCGTGCAAGGACCATGCAGTGTAAAACATATACCCATGCTTTTTCACAGTGGTGGACGAAGTACACAAACCATGTACTTGAGTTAAAGTAGAGATACCCAAGGTAAAATATTACTCCAGTAAAAGTAGAAGTTTCTCCCTTTAGACCTCCACTTGAGTAAAAGTACAAAAGTATTTGCCTTCAAATGTACTTAAGTATCGAAAGTGAAAGTACTAATAGATTAATTATGGCTCTGATATCCTATTACCATTTTTGTAACAAGATGCTGCTTCATTAACTCATTTTAGGTGAAAATACTCCAGTGTCTCTCTTGGTAAACCAGTCTTTTAATAGAATGTCATTAATTAGTCTGACACTGATGTTTATTAAAATTATCATAAGCAATAAGTGGCTCTGAAATAACCTTTTGCGAACAAGCAAAGTTTCGGTTTAAGATTTATTTGCAACTTAGTTACAAGCTTATGTTTAATAAAAACTTGTTTTAATCACAGATTCACAAATGAGTTTTCCTTTACTAAACTCCATCTGCAGGTCTCTGTTCATAAACATAAACTAGCAAAAACAAATTTACTGTGAAATGAAATAGTGTTTATATAAATTCAGAATAAAGACACGTCAGTCACAACTGCATATGTGTATATTATTATATTTCTATATTGTGGTCTATTTACACAAAGTTAGGTTAGTTCATCATTTGTGTTGAATAGACACTCCCAACATTTTACGCTGCTGCACTGACATTGAACCGTGTGCTGCACTGGGTCGGTATGACTAACAGGTCAAAACAAGCTCAAAACAAAGTGCCTGCTGTGCCCTGATTGGTGTTCTTGCTGCACGCTTCTTTCGTTTTGATGTTACATTTTTGTACACACATAAACCAAAAGGAACGACAGATTTCTCATAATGTAGTGGAGTAAAAATTAAGATATGTACTTTGAAATGTAGTGGAGTGAAAGTAAAAAGTCGCCCAAAATGGAAAAACTTCAGTAAAGTACAGATACACGAAAAACTACTTAAGTACAGCAACGAACTTCGTTACTGTCCACCACTTTTTTTTAACCATTTGGCTTGAATAAATACCTGCCATATTTGCGTTTGTTTGCGCTATGATGGAAAAAATGAAATATGTAATTTGACCAGGGGTGCCCAAATTTGGGGCAAACCGTAGCAGCACTTTGGTGAGCAGAACACCAACTTAGTAATGATTCAAAATGTTTTTCAACCTCAGACATTCATATAACGACATAGGCAACCACACGATTTTAGCCAATGGACCACATCTATAGTCCCCACACTGGTTTAAACAGCTCCAATTCACCCTCTATGCTGCGCTCCACTACACACACACACACACACACACACACACACACACACACACACACACACACACACACACACACTCCGTGATTACTTGCTGGCCGTATCGCTCGCACACAGACACAGCGGTCTGAAATGTGTGTGTGTCTGACTGTGTGAGTGTGTGATTGTGGAATTAATGAGAGTGCTGACTCTGTCACCTCGCTGTCGTATTCTATTGTAGTAACATTTCTTCATGTGGCAGGTTTGTACAGCACTCTGAGCTCAGAGTAATGCAGCAGCTCAGTTAGCTGAGACAGTCTAGTGTGAATAAACCGTAGACTCTAGTGTTCTCTAATAGGTTCCCTAATGGGATACACACAGCAGACTAAACTGATTCTCAGTGTAAATGCTCACAGCTGACATGACCTTGATAACATCTTGCTGGTCATGCACATGTTCGCTCTACATTCAATTTAAATAAATTAGACAGTTTATATGTGTATACGTGTATAAGTGATGGAGTGAAATGAAAATCAAACCAAAACTGCAAGTCAAGAAGCACCTGGCTAAAAACCAAACGTTTGTGCTGTTTTATTTATGCTAGTAAAGAAAATACACATGTATTATTTATAAAATCTGCCCTCAACAGGACAGAACAGAGCTGACCATAAATAAAAATGATTACAGAATGTAGACTGCAGAATGTGGCATAAAATCCAATCCAGTATTGCCTTTTTTTAACGCTTGCATTTTAAATTTTACGTTTACTCTTAACTTTACACTTTAATTAAACAGTGCCTTGCTGAATGATGTGATTGACAGTTTTCTGTGATATTGTGAAATATGATGATCTGTTCTCATTTATTACACTTGTTGACTCAAACAGCAAAAACCCACAGTCTAAAATAATAGAAATATTGTAGTGCTGGGGTTGGAGCTACCCATAATCCTTTTGCAGGTTAAGTTTCTGTTAATTTCCTGTTATTGTTCTTATTTGTCATCAGTTTTCTTAACAGATTTTTTTGCATTTATGGTAGAAAATGATGTGATCATGCTGAAGGTTAGATTTTACATGTTAGATAGATAGATAGATAGACAGACAGACAGACAAACAGAAAGACAAACAGACAGACAGAACTGTACTGATCCTGAAGGACAATTGCAGTGTTACAGTAGCAAGACATATAATTGCACATAAACTTACAAATATTGGCAGAAGTAAAATTTGAAACAAAAACAGACAAAAAATAGGCAGAAATAAATTAAACATAAGTTACAGTATGAGAGAGTAGAAATAAAAGTATATCTGTTTGCATATTTTATATAATATATAAGTTATTGTAATACTAACCCAAATGGTGATTTATATTCAGATTCAGCAGTTCAGTCTGTTTTACTGTGATATTATTAAACAGGGAGTAAGATTAGATAAAGATCAATGCAAGGGTTTAAAATACAGATCCAAAAAAGTGTATATATATATATATATATATATATATATATATATATATATATATATATATATATATATATATATATATATAAAATCATGATTCCATATTTGAGTACAGATTTAGTACAACTCTAATTCAGAGTAACCAGAAAAGAAACAAAACAAGTTTGTATACTGTTCTTTGATCCTTAATGACAGCCTAGCAGCACCTTAGCAACCACCTGGGATACAACAGTAATGGCCTAGCAACATCTTAACAACCACTTGGAATACCATAGCAAAGGCCTAGAAACACCCTAGAAAGAAAATGTAGCTTAATTCCTGACTAACAATATCTTAGTTAAAACAGCTGTTGCATCCTGTGTTTAATAGCAGGTCTTAACAGAGTCAGTCCCACATGTTAACACAGTTGGTGCGCTGATGAGGAGAAACAGGTAAATACAGCATTTTACCCTTAATCATGGCTCTGAAGTTATAGTGGGTTCGGTCAGTTTGACCTGACGTTTCCTTAGAGCCCGACTGAGAGGCTCCTGTTACTCTGGAGATGAAAAGCAAAATGACACCTCACTTGTTTCCATCAGGGTCTGTGATTACCCGGCCTTTATTTTCGTCACTACTGCCGCCACCCACAGGCAGTCGAGGCTTTCCAGCATGCAGCTTTTGCTTGGGTAGAACTCTTGGACCTCCCACTCTGACAGCAGAGCCTCAGTACAAAGGAGGAATATAGTAACTGTGGTCTTGAAATGAAAGAGTCTGTCAGCAGGGTTGTTGTAAAAGAGCGGAACAGTCATGCTATTCAGTTTAAAGTATCTTGGCAGGACTACTACATGAAAACAGCTTGGACCAAGCATGTGGGACTTCATCCACTGTTTTCTTCAATCTTCTTCACAGAACAGTCCAAACTGTGCAGCTTTGCTTGTCTCCTGCTGCTCTGCTGCCCTTCCTGCCTGACCTCAGCTCATCTTTGTTGCTCAGCTGTCTCTCTTCTTCTCTCGCTCAGGACCGAGTGTACTGGACGGACAGAGAGAAGGAGGCCGTCTACAGCGCAAACAGGCTGACCGGTCAGGACGTGACCAGCCTGGCTGAACATCTAAACGACCCGCATGATATAGTGGTTTTCCACGAGCTGAGCCAGCCCCAAGGTTTGTTAGAGCCAAATGTTTAATTCTGAGAAAGCTTTAGCCATTTATAATACATATATTACAACAATGCACTGTATACAATTTATATACTGTATATATACTTTATTAGGCCTAATATATACAGCTGGGGGTGATGAGTTGGAAGGAGGGGTACTACAAATATCCAAGGCAAACTGGCATGTAAATCTCAAATATCGATGGAATTAAAATAAAATAGACATATTAAGTGACCTAATGATATGTGTTTTTATGACTTAACAAGATAATCTAAAGGCGATTGAAAGGGGCATGCCAGCTTTATGAGGATGTTTTTTTTTAACCCCTGTTTTTTAAATTGGTGGATGTCACCTTGCACCCCCTATCAAATCAAGCCCTGAATGTGTTATTAAAGTTATTAATATTCTATTTATATACTGCATACTTTTATACAGTAACTATACTGTAAAATACAATATAATACTATTTATAAATGTGTGTAAATATATATATATATATATATATACACACACACACACACACACACATTATATATATGTATATATATATATATATATATATATATATATATATATATATATATATATTAAAACAACTTAACAGAAGTTAACATGGTATATGGTATATTTATTGTGATAAATTTATTGTGTATATTTATTGTGTATATTTAAGTGTTCCTTTGTAGATGATCAACACAAATTTTACATATTGAAAAAAAAATTAAATATAAAATGTGCCATAACTTTTGCACAGGCCATATTTTATATTTAATTTTTTTTTCCGAGATGTTAAATTCAGCAAATAAACAGTAATTGTGTATTAAAATGTGCAGAAGTGTGTTCTCTGTACAGGATGTGTTAAAAACTTCTTTCCACTTAGAACATCATCAAAACACGTCATTTGACCAGGGGTGCCAAAAATTTTGCTCATGACTACATATATACAGCGCTGTAGAAAACGTCTTCAGGCTTTTGAGAAAATGATATGTAAAGCTGTTGATCTGGGCATGATCTGTGAGTGTTCATCTGTTCCTACCACCCCACTAACATTAGAATAAATACAAATTTAACAAATCCATGTAATGACTGTGCAGCGCGAGGTCATGAACCAAACCTGTGCTCTTCCAACTGCATTCAGCCAAAATACTAATAACTCTAACTTTATCTTTCAAGGACAAATATTGGTTCATTTCACTGTATTTGTGTTTGTTTGTATTTATTGTGATGTTAAGTAGTGTTTAATTGAGGTACAGCTGATATTTTTCACTCTGAGTGAAGAGATAAGAGCTGCAGTAATCTGGCCTGCAGGCACTGCTGTGTTTTGGTAGAAGTAAGGATGAAGATATAGAGGTTAAAATGAAGGTGTAGAGGTTATAATGAAGGTCCAGAGCCACTTGGGATGAGCTCCTGCTGCATTGGAGCCACAACCCCATCAGCCTGTGCAGAAACCTGTCAGCTCCAGGGGTTCTTGCAGGGAAAGGAGGGCAGTCAACAGAAGGTCAGAACAAGGGAAGTTAAACTCAGCAAAACTGGTGTTTAGGCTGGTGCAACAGAAGATGTACCTCTATAAGATCAACTAACAGAAACTAGCGGAGAAGTATTAGAAGCGTTCAGTTGTAGTGTGGCAGAATCCTTTACACCTGTAAGTCTAAAAGTGGTCCACCTGGGCATTTCTTTAAAGTTTTGACTGTAAACTAGTGATTGCGTGGACTATCATCAAGTAATCTACACTATACTGACAAAAGTATTGGGACACCTACACATCACACCCACAGGAGCTTTTATGAATCCCATTCTAAATCCATAGGCATTAATATGGAGTTGGTCCCCCTTTGCAGCTCTAACAGCTTCCACTCTTCTGGGAAGCTTTCTACAAGATGTTGGAGAGAGTCTGTGATTTTTGCTCGTTCATCCAGAAGAGCATCTGTGAGGTCAGGCACTGATGTTGGACGAGAGGGTCTGGCTCACAATCTCTGTTCTAGTTCATCCCAAAGATGTTCAATGGGGTTGAGGTCAGGGCTCTGTGAGGGCCAGTCAAGTTCTTCCACACCAGTCCATCATACTGACAGATTCGTTGGTCCACAGAATGTGTTTCCAATGCTCCAGAGTCCAGTGGCGGCGCTTTACACCAATCCCAGCCCCACCTCCTCACGTTTGGCATTGTGCATTTTGATCTTAGGCTTGTGTGCACCTTTTTAAAAAGGTTTCTATATAGCCACATAGGGTTCTTCTGTTGTTAACCTTGACACCGTAACAATAGAAGAATCCTTTTGGGTGCTATATAGAACCATTTTCAAAAAGGTTCTACTTAGAACTATCTACAGCACATTCTCCATCAATCTGAAGAACTATTTCATGATGCAAAGAACAATTTAATCATGCAATTCTTTGAGTGTTCATGGTTCTATATAGAACCATTTTTTACTAAAGAACCCTTAAAGGCCCATCTTTCTTAAATGTGTTTGTCACGCTTGTAACAATAGCAGAACCTTACTTGGTGCTGTATGGAACCGTTTTCAAAATCAATATACAACACATGCGCCATCAATCTGGAGAGCCATTTCGTGCTTAAATGTGAAATGGTTCTTCAGATTGATGGAGAATGTATAGAACCATTCCCTTTACTAAAGAACCCTTGAAGAGTGTGTAGTGCAGATGTAGTGCAGATTTGGTCTGCTGGGATTTTACACACCACCGCGCAGAACAATGGTCAGAAAACTCTGTTAAACAAACCTTTACGACTCAGGAAAATGGTTAAAGTTCTTCACACCATGTTGAGAGTCTCATTTCTATCTTAGCAGTGCAAACACAGCTTGAATCCCTGATTATGGAAGCGCTTGGATCAGTGCTGCCCTGTCTGGTCCTGAAGGGCCGGCGTCCATCACAGTCTGGTGATTTTTCGTGCTCTGTTTGAGCAGGAAATCACCAGGGCCAAACCTGGACAGCCCTGGCTTAGATAGACTTAGCTCAGTAGCTCAGTGCTGTTTGCTGGCTGTAACAGTGCTCTGACTGTGTTGTGATGGTGTGGTCTGTTTGCAGCTCCGGACAGCTGTAACCTGGCTGGCGTCAGTAACGGTGGCTGCGCCTTCCTGTGCCTGCGTGCGCCTCAGATCAGTGAACACTCGCCCAAATACACCTGCGCCTGTCCCGACGGAGAAGAACTGAGTCCAGACACCCGCCTGTGTGTTCCCGGTGAGCCCCCTTTAACAGGTTAACTCTCTCCTAACCCTGTGTTATGTAATGTATCATCGCTCATCCATTCAAAGTCTAGTACTATTCAGATGGGATTAGTTTTACATGGGGAGGTGGGCTTATGTAATTTTACCACAGGACGTCTGTAATGTTCATACCTTTTTACACTGACTGCCCGTATACAGGTGAACACACGCTGGCCACGGACGCTGACAAGATCCAGTGCACAGCGCAATGAAACATGCATTGTAGACTCATAAACACACTGCAAATACAGAAAAAACATTCAGCTTCAGAAATGCTGCTTCAGAAAAGCCACTCACCACACAAAGAAAGAGAGTCACAACATAACAGAAGTGTTTCTGGAAGATTCTCAAAGGTGCGGAAGTACGTAGAGGCCATGAGGTGTTGCTGAAATTTTGTGGATTGTTGACTTGAGATAACGAGTTAATTATCTGGTGATCTCAAAATAACTTTGTTATCTTGGGGGCACACGATAATTAACTCATTATCTCAGGATAACAACTTGTTATCTCAAACATAACATCTCAAACATCTCAAGATAAAAAGATAACAATTTTGTTACCTTGAGATCACAAGATAATTTAACCTGTTATCTCAAGATAACAACTTTGTTATCTTGAGATCACAAGATAACCCATTATCTTGAGATATCTCAAGATCAACTTTTACCTTGTTATCTTAAGGTAACAGTCCAGAAAATTTAAACTACTTCATGGCCTCTCCGGACTACGGAGCTCCACTGGTGACATCCTGTATAAATAAAAATAAAGCATGGCCACGACTTAGTAAGGTATGCAACCAACATAATTAGGTCATGGCCACAATTTAGTAAGACATGGGAACAAGGTCCTCATGCATGGCCACAACTTAGTAAGGCGTGAGAATGAGATCCTAATGCGTGGCCACGACTTAGTAAGGCATGATCTCGTTCCCACACCTTACTAAGTTGTGGCCACACATTAGGATCTCGTTCCCACGCGTTAATAAGGCATGGCCACACATTATTTTTATTTATATGTCATAGCTGTACTATGCTAGTTGTCAGTCATATCTGTTGTTGATATTTGAAATTTTACAGTTACACTCTAATTACAGCTGATTTCCATTCTAATACAGTGACATTAGTTACCTGTTCAATAAAAATGAACTTACTTTTACGGGTGATTGTTTATCCTGCATAGAACTTCAGAAAGTTTGAACAGCTCCATCCTCTTTGAGCGTTCTCGGGAAACATTTCCACTGTGTTGTGACCGACTCTGCAGCTTTTCTGAAGTCGCTTATGTTTTCTGTCTTTTATTATTTTGCAGAGCAGTTCTAAAATGCAGTGCATATGTTGGTACTTAGTTGAAAGTGTTATGTACTTTGCAGTGCATTGGGTTTTGTTGGCCATTAAGACAGGCTAAAAAAAACAAAGGCTTTAAAGTTAACATTTGCCGTATCTGCCGACTTTGCTCTGCTTGACTGAATAGAATTGTGAGGTATAAACAGTAATAGGTTTGTTATGATTATGATAGTTATTTTCTTTGTAAAATAGGCTGTCGAGAGAACATATTGTTCTACTGTGTACATCACCGCCTGGTTTTAGCTTCAGTGCACGGTGTGCTGTACTGCTGTAGCTCACTTTCTCAGCATCTTTGCTCAGTACTTAGACATGCAGCTTTATTGCTAATTGCCCATAGACAGAGCTGACTGTAGTGGTTACGTTCCTTGTGCTGTCCGAGCATCCTCATCGCAGCATGTTAATCGGACGGAGGGTTTTTGTGCAGTGTGAGCATATAAACGTCAGGCTTTGTCTGTACACAGTGGACGACTCAAACATGCAGTGTGAGCTGTCACCAAAGAACAAGATGTCTAAAACCTGAATTTCTAAATTATTCGAAAGTGATTTCTAAGGTTATAATAACGCATCCTTCACTGTGCACAAACTGAAACTTAAGTGCACACGAACTGGTAATTTTTCTGCTAATTTAAGTGTACAAATTCTGTTTATTTGAAAAAAAAAAATAGAAGTGTGCCATAAATTTGCACAGGCCATGTTGACCATAACCCTAACCATAATGTTGCTGATAATCAACTGAGTAACACCAGAAAGTTTGTTAATAATTTAAGTAGCTGTAGTATATATATACATACATACACACATATATGTATGTATGTATATATATGTATGTATATCACTGCTGTCGGAACAAAACCTTGCACCTCCATTTTTTTTCGTTGTTTAGTTTTTACATAATTTGAAAATGCCAGTTGGTCTTTACATTGTATGTAAATATCACAATGAATGGATCAAAAGAAAATTCTGGTTCCATTGACTTACATTAAAAGTAAAGTATGTTTTTTGCTTCTCCTGTAAAGTTACCATTTTGAGATACACGGTTTTGTTCAGACAGCAGCGATATATAGATAAGGCAACACACTGCAAATATCTAAATATCTTATTTAAACATTTACTGCCATATAGATGACATATATATACAGACAGCTGTGTATTTTGTGCATTTTGTGCTCTACGCTGCTGGAATAATCACATTCTCACACTGCGCTGGGATTAGACGCTGTGCTGAGTTCAGACGGTTCATTTTCACAGAAATCCCAGCGCCTCTTAAAGCTGCTGTGCAGTGCTTCTGTGTTCTTTCTGGAAGCTTCAGTGTTTAAGTTATTGAGACTTCTCATTCCACCCCTAAAGAACTCCTGAGAAATCTCCTTATGCCCCGATTGGTTCGGCTTTACTCAGAAAATCCCCAATGGAGTTCTACAGTAATCTTGTTAAGGTTCAGATTGTCTGGTTAGTTATGATGCCATACAGTACTGTGCAGAAGTCAGGGACCACCCGTCATTTGTTTGGTTTCCAGTCAAAACAGACACAGTTTATACATTTTTCAATGTCAGGAAATCTGCAGGAATATTCTTCCACACCTCCAAAATTCAGTCTTAGAAGTTCTCTTACCTTTCTTTAACCTTCCTTTCTTATGTAAGTGTTTTATCTTATGTCTAATCTCCTCAGAAATACCACCTGAAAAAATGAATAAGTTGTATTTAATGGCCGTTTTGACTGACATTAAATAAATGAGGGGTGGAGAAGAAAGAAAAGCATGATTCGATAACAGTGACAGATTGACAGAGACAGATATTGTAAATTTGCAGATTTTATTTGTAAATTGCAGTAAAAAAGAAAGAACAAAGTGTGTTTTAAGGTTTTTTTTGTAAATAGTTCAGATCATAATTACCATAATTATCAAGCCATATAAGTTGATTAGTCCAGTTATCACATTATCTCTTTGCTTCATCATTTCATTTTTTTCCGTCTTTATTAAAGAATCTGCTGCACTGTGGCTGACAACAGGATTTAATTACACAAAGCTTTATGCCGGCTTTACACGGTGAAACTTTAATGCAACTAGTTGCATGTTGTAAGTTGCTTACAACTTGACAGTTACACAAAGCAATTCATAAACAAAGTTGCATGCGACACATTCAGTGTCAAACTCCACTAGTTAGCCAAAATAACAGCTCGTATCGCCCTCGCTGTATAAAGTCATGTCTGTTTTTTATGTTTTTCCCAGCTGTCATTGCTGCCACCCCACCCCAGCCCCGTCTATATATCAGTCTTTTATTCGCCTGAACTTCTTTACTTTATATTTGAGTGTTTCGTCTGTTGTGTGTATGTCAAGTGTTATGACCCCACATTTTGTCTAGATCGCTGTGGGATCAGTAACATATGGCATTTAAAGACTGAACTGGTGATGATGGGCTAAAAGCTTCAGGAGCCGTCCAGTAGAGCTTTTAAAGCCATTTTATTCAAACCAACCACAATAAAACGCTGTGCTGTAATACAGATTACCATACTGGAAGAATCACACTGGACAGCACCAAAGAAAAGAACAAAACAAAACCTAACCACGCTTGCCTACCCTGAAACGAAAAAGTACTTAACTGACCCAAAAAAGGAAACAAAAGCTAACTACTCTACACTTCCCTGGTCAGCACTCAAAAGTGCATGTGGCGGTGCCCTCTGACCTAGGGAACTAGACAGAGTAGACTTCTACGTGTTGAGAATGTATAGGTGCACCCCTCTTACCTGTTTGAAACCCCAGGTGGTACAAATAATCAAATATTCTCTTGTAAAACAAAACTTAAAAATGTGCAGGTAAAATACCAAAACTAAAGTACTTCCCCAACACAAGAGAAACTCTCGTAAACCAAGTTAAAAGAAGCACTACACATGATCAGTCCTTTCTCCCTTCAGCCATCCTGAAGGCCTCCTTTTAAGACTTAGGTTCCTCCCCCAGCTACACCAGCCAGGCCTCTAATTCAGAGGTCCTCCTCACATGAACGATGGCAAAGCAGGTACATCTGTAAAGGGAGGGACCACAAGAGAGAGAGACACACAAACACACAAAACACAAAATATGTGCTTACATGTTAACACAAGCCTTTGAAAGTTAATGTGTAGTAGGCATCTTCTGTTTGATTTTCTTGTCTATAGATCTGGTGAGATCAGTAGTTTGGAACTATGTCGTTTGTTATGATCACGTGATGCGTTATTCTCGTTTTGATTGTTTTATGAAACTTATTTCATGCAGTTCAGTTGCTTGCAACTGTTGCAGCTGAGTTTCAAGCGAGTTGCAGGACACTTTACATTGTGCAACTCAAGTGCAATTTAGTTTCATGTGGATTTCAAGCAGCTAAAGTTGCATGAAAGTGTCACTGTATAAACCCAGCCTTAGACGGAATGACCTCCATAAAACTAAGCATTGATACAGAGGGTAAAAGGCCTGTATGGGGCCTCAACCTGCTGTGAAGACTGTTGAAGAAGGCACTGAATATCGATTCATATCAGATGCTAAGCTAAACTGTTCACTTTGACATGCACTGGTTTATGGTGACTTTTTTTTCTCACATATTTACATATTATTCCCACAGCCTTCATTATGTGATCACACAGTTCCCCCTGAGTCATTTATATGCAAACAGCACCGAGAACGCCACTGTGGATAATAAGTCACCATTATCAGAGATTGAAAGAACAAATGAAATGAAGCGAAGAGATGGAAATGCGAGTGATTTGATAAATGGACTAATATCCTGCCAAAAGATTTGAAAATTGAAGTGACAATGCAACAGTTAATTAATTTTTTTATATTTTTTTCTTTGATCTGTCATTGTTTGATTTATTTGTCATCAGTTATTTGGTCTTGCATTTGTCTTTTATCATAACGGAGAAACTTCAATCAAAGTCAGTCAAAGTTCCACAGCCACCAGTGTGTACTGATGTATTCTGATGCTGCTGACTGTCGTTGCTTGAAAGGATCTTAGAAAATAAAATAATTTGAATGAATTTCATACTACAGTTATGAAGTTAATTGATTGGACAGTGTCAGAACAAGTATAGTACATTTGCATACATGACTCGTTTCTACATAAATGTGTGGCAATTATGATGCCAGATCCAACATACGAAGCTAAGAAAGCATCAAAAATTACACAGAAGCATCAACAACTAAATATAATATTTTTCAGCGTTTAGTGCATCACTGTTTATCTTTATTCCAGCTTCCATTCTTTTGAGGAGACGCACTTTCAGATTCTCAGAGAAATCTGCAGACACACCTCCAAAGTTCAGTCTTAGAAGTTTTATTTTCTGCTTCTCATGATCCGATTCTAAAATGATTTAAGTGCTGTTTATCTGATGGGGGCAGTTTTGCTGTCTACCAGGTCTTCCAGGTGGTTGTTATGAGTCCCATTTTCTCTGTAGCTTTTAATCATTTTTTTAAACTCTTTTTTAAACCAGTTTTTTCCACTTACTTTCTCATTCCTTATGCAAGTGGAGTATCTTATGTCTGATCTCCTCAGAAAGATCTCCTGAAAAAAGAACACTTCTGGAAATGAAACAAATGAAGGCTGACATTCGCAGAGTACTTCCAGACAGGAAAGCAGTCAGACAACATAAAAAGTTCTTTCAGCAGAGATTCGCTCTACTGTGACCAGAGGGAATCCTCAGGGCTTTTAGGGAAGGCATAGTATTTTCTTTGAACTCAAAAATAATATAAAGTCTATAATTTTTCATTCATTTTTGTTTATCATACTTGTTGTATTTAATCTCGGTAAGCACTGTAATAAAACTCTTATGTAAGTGAAAAGTTTTGATTGGGAACAAAAGGGTTAAATTCTTGAAATGCCCATCACAAAAAAGAGTACAGTCACATTTCTTCTTTGTGGCATTTAACCAAGCGAGTTAGGACTTCAGGAGCTGGACTGACAGCCTTACCCTGTGTTCACACCTGCATCGACTCTTCGTCTCTTGTTACCCAAATCGCTGATTGCTCATGGCCTGGGGGCGTTTCTGAACTCCATTTGATCATTAGTTGCCATGGTTTCGCTGATGCCAAGCACAAATCAGATGCATTCCCGCTAAAATTAAAAATCCTGGTGATAAATCGCTTATGTGCTTATTTTTATATAATCCCCGTGTCTGTGCAGTCAGTTTGTGAGAAAAACGCTGTTTGGTCTTTGTGATTGGTGAAAGCACCACCACAATTATTCCACCTCTAGTAAAAATTATCTTTGAAGCAAAAACGGAGCGTACTCTTTCACTGTGGTGGAGTTAAAGCGCGTACTACGCTGCTGAATGCTCAATACCTATTGGTAATCGCCACAATGATTCGCTCCTTGTTGGCATAAAGTTCAACTTTGCTCAACTTTTTCGTGTCGCTAACTCGCCGGAAATCACCAGCTCTCGTTGGAAATAAATGACCTCCGGCAGCTTTGTAGCGCCACGTTGCTGCCGGTGTGAAGGCAGGGTTACACTTTAGATTAACTACCAACATAATTACGTAGTGAGATTGGCATCAACCAATCGCAGTTTGATTACAAGAGGTAGGGCCAGTTTTGTGAGAAAAAAACATCACGTCCATAGACCAATTGTGATACATCACTGATTGTGAATATGAGTTGTAGTCTGAGCAGGTTTGGGTTTGTTGTTAGGAATGGAAAACAGCGGCAGCAGCTCTATTCCAGAACTCTTTACTGGAAGAGTCATTATAAAACCGATACATACAAGCTCAAATATATGTTAGTGTCTGTTACAAGTTTCACATTAAACATATGAAATGTCTTTACAAACTTCAGATGTACATGTTTAATGTAGAACAGCCAAAAAAGTTAATGGATTTAAGTTAATGGTTTAGCTTAGTGATAACATAACATACCATAGTAGAAATCCCGTAGAGGCACAAGCAGAAATTAGCACTAGAAAGGTTTAACCTCTCACTATACCTGTGCATGGAATAATGATATAATGATGTAATACTTTCTCACTAATACTAACTGTGTCTCTTTTGCTTTGTTTCCAGTCCAAAATGTCACAGCCCCACCCCCAAGCATCTCCAGTAATGTTACCATGGAGACGATGATAGAGGCTGGCGCCGGTCTACCCTCAGATTCCCCTGATGCGCCGGACACAGTGACCTCTCAGGCAGACAGTGCGCCTGACACAGGTCATCCAACCCATCTCTCACCCAGCCCCACCCCAGACGACCGAGTCGGACCCTCCAACAAAACGGCAGCTGCCTCCCAGAGCCCGGCGGTGCTACTGATCACTGCGTCAGGAGACACTAGCAACCTGTCTCATCACTGTGAGTGACCTGCACTTCACACCACCTTTCCTTTTCATCCAAAATGAATCTAATCTTCTGCATTCAGTAATATATAAGCTGTAAAAGATGAAGAAATATTAGATATGTCCAGAATGATGAACCGAGCTGTAGATGATTGTAAAATAATCAAGAATGAAGTTCTAATAAAATTATTATCCAAAATTAAGTACTTATAAAATGTATATCCATAAAGAAGTTCTAATAAACTTAATATCCAGAATGAAGTTCTAATAAAATTAATCTCCAAAATTAAGTACTAATAAAATTAGTATCTTAAAAAAAGTTCTGATAAAATTATCCAGAATAAAGTTCTAATAAAATTAAATAAAGTTCTAATAACATTCATATCCAGAATGAAGTGCTAATAAATATTAAGAATGAAGTTTGGAGAACATCCTGTTATCTCTGGGGTAACAAAATCAAGCTGTAGTTTCTTTTATGACTCTCTCAAAATTCAGTAAAAGAAGTGGAGAACTGATTATTTGTGATTGTAAGTGGAAAATGTTTTATTATGATTTGATGTAGATGTTCTGTTGTGCACACTGTGCTGTTTTACTGGCTTTACATTGACAGCAAACAAACAAGTCAGAAGTGCAGAGTCGACTGTAACTGTAATTACATGTATCTTGTTATGACATCAAAAGAGCATAACAAAATGGCATTAATATTTAAGTATCAGCAAGACATTTATTTTGTAACTGTATTGTTTGTATTGTTTAAAATTACACTGAATAGTGATTTAATGCCTTTGATCACTGAATGTGCTTAGTTTTAAAATGCTAACAAGCTTAGTGTGTTTCCGTCAGTACGGCGGCTTGTGTAGAGTTTGAGTGTCTCTAATTTAACTTCATTCCTCATATATCACTGACTTCCAGCAGAGTAGCTTCATCGATGTAGGACACACTGATAGAGTAATGCTTTTGTTTTCCCTCTGTTTCGTGTGGTTTTATTGTATCTGCTGCAGGAGAGCTGTTTCTCCAGTGTTCTGAATCTAGTTATGAGGCGATGAATGAAATCCAGTTATGTTTAAAGTGTTTGACTCGGCGCAGTGTCTGTCTGTCTGTCTGCTGAATCAAAGCCTCTCCTCTCATGCGCAAGATGAATGATGAAACATGTTTGAGGAGTATTTCTTCATACACTGGGGAAACGTCCCTGAGCTGAGTCTGTTAATATTAGATTTTAGATTATGTTTTATGAAACGAATAGTGCGGCTTTAAAACCTGACTGGCTGAGCAGCGTTCGAAACTGATGTAAATTGCTCAGCGGACACACATGACCACTCCGATCAATTGAGTTCTGTATGAATGTGGCAAATTATTGGCAACCTTTGTGCTGTTCACAAAATACAACCCCATTTCCAAAAAAGTTGGGACGCTGTGCAGAATGTAAATAAAACTAGAATGCAATGATATGCAAATCATGTAAACCATGTTTTTAAAGGAAAATACTCCAAAGACAACATATCAAATGTTGAAACTGAGAAATTTTATTGTTTTTTGAAAAATATCATTTTGAATTTGATGCCAACAAGGCGTTCCAAAAAAGTTGGGATGGGGGCCTGTTTACCACTGTGTTTCATCACCTCTTCTTTTAACAACACTCTGTAAGCATTTGGGAACTGAGGAGACACTGCTGTAGTTTTGAAAGTGAAATGTTTTTCTGTTCTTGTTTGTTATAGGATTTCAGCTGCTCAACAGTTCAGTGTCACTTTTGTTGTATTTTTCATTTCATAATGTGCCCAAATGTTATCAGTGGTGACAGATCTGGACTGCAGGCAGGTCAGTTTAGCACCCGGACTCTTTTAATACGGGGCCATGCTGTTGTAATACATGCAGAATGTGGTTTGTCATTGTCTTACTGAAATAATCAAGGCCTACCCTGAAAAAGACGTCGTCTGGATGGCATCATATGTTGCCAAAACGTATCTATTGTTCAGCATTAATGGTGCCTTCACAGATGAGCACGTCAGCCATGCCATGTGCACTAATGCACCCCTACACCATCATGAATACTAGCTTTTGAACTGTGCACTGATAACAAGCTGAGTGGTCTTTAGCCCGGAGGACGCAGTGTCCATGATTTCCAAAAAAGAATTTCAAATGTTGATTCATCAGACCACAGGACACTTTTCTACTTCCCCTCAGTCCATTTAAATGTGCCCAGACCCAGAGAAGGTGGCAGCATTTCTAGATCCTGTTTATGTGCAGTTTTTTCTTTGTGTTTTAGAGTTTTAACTTCCATTTGTGGATGCAGTGATGAACTGTTTACACAGACAGTGATTTTCAGAAGTGTTTCTGAGCTCATGCAGTGATTTCCACTACAGAATCATGTCTGGTTTTAATGCAGTGCCATCTGAGGGCCCCAAGATCATGGCCAGCAAATACTGGTTTTTGGCCTCGTCCCTTACATACAGAGATTTCTCCTGATTCTCTGAATCTTTTAATGATATTATGTACTGTAGATGATGAAAAGTTCTTTGCTATTTTATGTTGAGAAACGTTATTCTTGAATTGTTGCACTATTTGATCGTGCAGTCTTTCACAGAGTGGTGAACCCTCCTCATCTTAACTTCTGAGATGCTCTTTTTATACCCAATCATGTTACTGACCTGTTGCCAATCAACCACCTGGTGTTTTTTAGCATTACACAACTTTACCAGCCTTTTGTTGACCCGTCACAACTCTTTTGGAACGTGTTGTTGGAATCAAATTCAAAATGGGCAAATATTTTACACAAACACAAAACACAAAATTTCCCAGTTTCAACATTTGATATGTTGTCTTTGTAATATTTTCAATGAAATATAGGGTTCAAATCGTTTTTACTGCATTTTGTTTTTATTTACATTTTGCCCAGCGTCCCAACTTTTTTGGAAATGGGGTTGTATTTAGAACATTATGGCACTTGGCAACCACAGCCTGATGCTTGGTGAAAGAATTGTTTATTAAGATTATTGTGATTATTAATAACAAATGAATGTTTTTATATTAAACATTTGTGTATTTGCTTTAATTTTGGAAAGCAAGAAGTTAATTTTGATTAGTTAAATTTTAGTTAAATTTATTTATTTTTTCTTGTTTTGAGCAGTAGGATGGTAGCATTACTGCTACTGAGTGCTGATAGGATAGCATTACTGCTACTGAGAGCTGATTGGTTGATAGAAGTCAACGATGGTTTTCAAAATATTAATCCATTTGCTTTTGTTTCAATTCTCTTCCTCTGTTTTTCTCTCTTTTCTCCAGCTGGCAATGATCTGCTCCTCCTGGGCCACAGTCTGACGGTGGCTGTGCTTGGTGTTGTAATCCCCATAGGTACGTCCTGCTGCTCTCTGCCCCCCCAGGTGCTGCTCGTGTGGCTATTTTAAGTGTCCAGCTGTCTCCCTCTCTGATCTAACCGCGAGTGCACTGAGCCTGGGGCAGCACACTCAGCTGTATGGAAATTCAGAGTTTGTGTGTGTGTCCGCTGTACACTGATTTTAGATTTATCGCACACAACTCTCTTGGCAGTATCACAGGACAGTTGACAATGATCAAGCGAGACTCTGTGTACTGCAATGCAGAGGAGAGTCCGCACGAGGTTAAGAGAACTCTCCAGATTTCACCGTTTTCATCTGTCGCATCTGTAGAGGACAGTCAGTTAACACAGTAAAGCAGTAAAAAACAGTAATTGTGCATTAAAATCTGCAGAAGTGTGTTCTCTGTGGAGGATGGTGTTAACTTATTTTCACTTAGAAAATCAACAAAACATGTATTTTGACCAGGGGCGTCCAAACTTTTACATTATTATATTCAAAAATGCCAACATGATCATGCAAAACACAAAGGGCCCCATGTACACAACGTTTTGTGGCAGTTGCAGGAGCAAATTTGCCTGCACGTTATACATAAACCTGATGCACGAGCCTAAACATGCAAAAAAAACAGCAAAATGCGTTTCTCTTTTCTCTATATGGGGTAGGCTCAAGCGCCCCCATCCATCACCCCCATGCCACCCCCCCCTTGACCCAGGAAGATAAGCGGCTTAGAAATATATACATATTTAAAATTATTATATTAATATACTTTAAAACGTGGGGGAGGGGAGTGTAACATTGTGTCAATGCATATCAGTGTATATCAACGCAATAGTGACCGTATTACTGCTTTTCTGCTACATTCTAATTCCATTCATTTGTAATATGTACCAACATCATTTAGTTATAGCAACTTGTGTATACATAAACCTCCTGCTCCAAATTATGTATTTCTTAATAATAACAATAATAATAATGATAATAACAATAATAATAATAATTTCAAACACAGGCCTTTATTCATCAAAGCTGTATGTCCTGAATGATGTAAGAACTGCTCTGCGTCTGATTCGTGAAACTGTCGTACGACAATGGAACCAATTATGATTCGGCCGCAATTGATAAATCAGTTTCAGTGCGTGAAAACAAGCGCCCGCACACTTATTTACATATCGATATGTATGACATACAGCCATAGTGAGCCAATAAAAGAAAAATACTTAAACAGGCTCAGGAGCCAATGTATGTCCTCATAGGTGGAGTTTGGGGTCGTGTGCTCCTGCCCCCTATTGGCCAGAGCTCAAATATCTTTGTAGGGTTAAAATTACAATTGAAAACGATGAAATGAGAAATTAACAAAATGTTGTATCTTTTTTCCAAGAGTAGAGTGATGTGATTTTGTTGTATGATCATTTTCAGAAATTTCATAAGCCATAATAATAATACTGCAGTATATGAGCTTCTACTGTACTGAGTAATCTGTGTTTTGTATTTTAGGGTGGTAGTTATTTATGGTATCAGTACTATTAAGCAAAAGTCTTAGAATGTAACAATACAATTGCAGCATTTGTTTATATCAGCGTGCACATAAAAAGAAGTACATCCACTTTAGTACAACGGCTGTGTGCAAAAAGTTATTAGTACTATCATTATTTTCTATTATTACTATTACTGCTGATATCATTGATGTGACAGCAATTTTGATTAGTTAACTGCAAATCAGGCTTTTTTTAGGCTGTTAAAATGTTACACTCAAATTTACACGCACTCCTACCAGACGTGAGAACCAGAATGCACTGTCAATGATTTGACTGTGAGCAGCTTTGATGAATAAGGGTCATTGCGAGAGCATATTGCGGTCGCATCAAGGCACGCTTTGCACTGCACCTCTGCTCATACATACCCATATATCCACACATATCTGGCCCGAAGGTATTAAAAACAAGGCCTTAATTAAAAAACTGCCCATCAAAGTTTCTGGGGACAGCTTGCCTTCATTGGAGATTTTCTAAGCGATGTTTGATTTTCACCATTAGTTTTCAATTATGAAAAAATCCCTGCAAAGCTTTTGTTAGCCTGAAGCAGCTGTGTGCTGATCCTCTTTTGGCCCAAAGCTGGTTTAAACACCTGACATTTATGAGCGCAGATGAGTGCTGATGTCACAACAGTAGTCTTTTGCATTCTCAGTACTCAAAGAAAACCTGTTCATTCTGTAAACACTAGCTGTCCTCAGACTGTTGATGGTCAGTGTAGGTCTGAAAGAGTTTAAATGATTCCGTATCTGTGCCTGTTCATTGCTCTGTTTTCAAATTGCATGAGAAACAAGCTCCTGTCTGCGCTCCGATCCAGTCTCTCTTTACTGTTCATTCCACTCGTCTGTCCTTTTCGCTCTTCTTTCACTCGTCTCTCTCCTCCTGCATGTCTTTCTCTCTTTCCTTTTCATTTTATACGCTTTCAAGTTCACTCGACGCTCCTCACCTCTTTCCACTGTATCTGCTCTTCCTCTGCCGCTTTCTCTCTTTCCTCTCTCAGACTGGCTTGGGGCTGAGCGATATGGCCAAATATCTTACCGTAACCTGTTTTTCTGTATGTAAAGATGCAGTAAAAATACCAATAAAACATTGAACTTACTGGACCTTTACCGTCAGCACCTGTAGGCCCTTAGATTCCCAGCCATAGGGCTTACTACTCAGTAGCTACATAGACTTCAATGCAAACTGGCCATGTTATTCTTCGGTTACAGAAGGGTGTGATAAAAGTAAGCACCCGTCGGTGGCTTCTGGCCGTTTTGGGAGTTATTGTGGAGCTATTGTGAACAAACATTAGAATAAAAAGACAAAAATGCTGCTGGGGATTCATTTTAGCTACAAAATCTCAAAGTCCATTCCAGTGGAGTATAAGTAGTAATAAAAACACAATAAGCACAATTACAAACCAGATATGTTTTAATCTGCATTTAAACACACCTGCATTCCTAATATTCTCCTGAATGCTATTCCAGAGTTTAGAGGCTATATAAGAAGATGTTCTTCCACCAGTTGAGGTTTGAGAGATTGTGGGAGTTTGCAGTCAGGCTGCGTTCAGATGACAACTTTTGCAAAGAATAGAAGAAGCAGAGGAGATCTGGATGGGCAGGAAGATTGACTCCACGTCACACATCACACTAAATGGACAGACTATAGAAACTAGCACTTATTGCGCTTTCACCAGGTTTAATTCTTCCTAATCAGTAAACTTTAGCAAACCTCAGCAAGTGCTTTGAACACTGCAACTATTTTCAAGCTTTTTCAACAAACCTCAGTGACAGCAGTGTGCAGGATGGTACATATGTGTAACCATTACACCCAGTCACTTCATGCACCTTGAGTATCAGGATTATATCTGGGTGAGGCCAAGACACATAAAAACGCAGGTGTAAAGGCACCCAACACGCGTTTAAAACAGATGCAAATCCGATCACTCAAACCACTTCAGGAGCCACGTTATAGCAGCGTAAACACATCCGTCTCTCCAAGACAAATTTGACAACCCAAACTCCTCCCAGTACAACCAAACCCCTCCAAGTACAGCCAAACTCATCCCAGTACAACCAAAACCCCTCCCAGTACAACGAAAACTCCTCCCAGTACAACAGAAACACCTCCCAGTACAGCCAAACTCCTCCCAGGACAACCAAAATCCCTCCCAGTACAACAGAAACCCCTCTCAGTACAACCAAAACTCCTCCCAGCACAACTGAAACCCCTCCCAGTACAACCGAAACTTCTCCCAGTGAAACCAAAACTCCTCACAGTACAACTAAAAGTCCCCCCAGCACACCCCAAACCCTTCCAAGTACAACTGAAATCCCTCCCATTACAACCAAAACCCCTCCCAGTACAACCAAACTCCTCCTAGTACAACCAAAACCCCTCCCAGTACAACCAAAACTCCTCCCAGCACACCTAAAATCCCTCCCAGTACAACTGAAACTCCTTCCAGTACAACCCAAATCCGTCCCATTATAGCTGAAACCCCTCAGACTGAGGAACAGAACAGTATATCTAATGGAAATAGCTCAAATGGGCGTTGTCAGTATAAAAAACGTTATTTTGATCATTAATATTACTTTCACCCAGGCCTGTCGCCCCACCTTTCTCTTTCCTCTGTCTTCTGGTCTTCTCTCGTCTCCCCGTCCTCTCTGCCTGTCTTGTCAGTCATTCTGCCGCCTGTTCAAGCGCTCGTTAACATCTCCCCCCTCCCCGTGGCTGTATGTTAAACGCATGCAGTTCCTATTGTTGCCACAGTGGTGCTGGGCCTGCTGTGCACTGCCGTTTACCTCATCTACCGCAACTGGAGGCGCCGGAGCACCAAGAGCATGAACTTCGACAACCCAGTGTACCGCAAGACCACCGGCGACGCCGAGGAGGACGAGATCCATATCGGGCGGACGACCGAGGGCCTTCCCGGCCCCCATCATCATCACCACCACCCCTACCCGGTGCCCGTGGTGGGCGTGGGCGGGGTAAGCGCGGGGACACCCTTCATCGCCCTTCCTCTGGGGAGCGGCTTGCCGGACCCTGCAACACACTGGTACGCCGAGCAGCCCACCATATCCAGCGCAAAGTGAGGAGGGGAGGAGAAGGCACACGGACGCTACGAGACAACAGAGTGATGTTTAGCCAGAGTCGGTCTGACCACTGAAGTGTATTACAAGACGCTGAGATAAGGCTGAGCGTCCGCCAGGCCACAGCGTCACACAGCCCGCTTAAGTCCACAGTGTCTGACCATAAGATAACGAAGGTGAGGTTCACTCCAAGATGGCCATTAGACCGACGGGAGCAGTAGTGGTGATCTTCATTATGCTGTCATCACTCAGATGGACCATACAGTCCAGTTTCTCTCTCCGGACTGGACACTATTATTAACATTTTGCTTTGTTTACATACAGATCAATGTCCAACGTCTCTCCAGTGTCCTCAACATGTTCCCTATTCTCCTCAGAGCTGTGGCTTTTTCTGGCAGGGATGTGAATCTGGAGCGGCACCTTAGTTACTGGGACAATCCATGGTGTTAATCAGTGCAGGGGATGCTGTAAAATGTGTCAGTCACTGTGTGAAGCTGTGAAGGTTGTGAAGTTTTTTCTGGAATGAAGCCACTTGCTATAGCTCACTCTGTCAGTTGTTGATGCCTACGAGGTTAAATGTCTTTTCTGCTCTCTGTCCCTCTTTTTTTTCTTTTCTTCATTGCCCTTAGACTGCGGTCACATTGCACACGTTTCATTTGAATGGTGAAAAACATGGGAACGTAATAAATAAATTTGACTCCCGTAGCAGTTAATTTCACAACAAATTCGTCTAGGTCTCCTGGGGAGCTGCAGAAAAATTTCAGAAGCTGTATCTCTGCCTAGTCATTTTTAAGGTTCTCAGTTTATTGAGTCTCATTTGGACATATCTAAAAAAGTGCTTCTTGTTTAAAAAGTGGTAGAAGATGTTAAACATTACTAAAAAGTAATGTATGTGCCAGTTGATCACAATTTGACAACCCAGAGATTTTTTTTTTATCATTTTCCCCAATTTTCTCCCCAGTTTAGTCTCCCCCAGTCACACAATACTACCACCGCCAAGTGTGACATCATTGGACAGCTCAGCATGCTTGTACAATAATGCTAACTGCCAGTTCTGTTACGTTAGCTTTCTGTTACACCCACTCTGCTCGCCCAGAGAGAGCAAGGTCAGTTGTGCTGTCTTGGCTGTGGCATCACCGGTGACCAAACTCGCGATCTCCTGAGAGTTTTGTTCCACCCTGGCGAAGAAACAAGTCCGATGTGACCGCAGCTTTACGGTGCATGTCCTCTGCACGTGGTGCAAAAAACTCGCTTTGCCAGTGTCTCATCACTTGAGCGATGTGAACAGGATCCAAACGAACCTGATCGATCACAAAATCATAGATTTCAAAGGAATTCTCTTTTTATTCAACTTCTAAATTTTGGTTCTACCTCCTGAATTAAGTATTGCTGTCATTTATGTAGTTAAAATACTCCTTATTACTTTTTAAGCGCTCTAAATAATTTACATCATGCATACAAAAAGTACAGCGTTGTTAGCAGCTGCTTGGTGGTTGCTTTTGACCCTGGAAGCAGTGTTACGTGATTGAGCTGAGGCTGATCTGTATTGAGCGGCTCTAGATAAGCAAAGTGAGTTCGTAATGAATGGGGGTGAATAAAGAGTTAAAACAATTAAGGAATTAACCCTCCTGTTATGTTCAGCTGTAAGAAACAGCAATAACGTTCACCGGTCAGACTAACCCAATGCATGTTTGACCATCTGAAAGAAGTTACATAAACTTGATCTTTAGCTCAATGAATATCAATGGAATCAATATTTAGAATAATCATGTTATTCACCCAGTGCAGATCATAGTTTATTTATAATGAGTCGCTCGTTTTTTAATTAAAAAATTCATTTCATATGTTTTTTTCTGTACATTGGAAAAAAGTAGATGTTCAACACAGTTTTTTATTCTTATTTAGACTTTTTTTTAACAATTTAGACATATTTTCCGTCATGGGGACATGTTGACTAATACAAACAAACACTCCTGTTCCGGGTCAAACTGACTCTTTCAATTCAAATCAGACTAAATGAGCCAAAAATCCAGCAGAAAAGATTACATTCCCTAAAAACTATTAGAAATATTTTTTCCTTTATTTTTAAACTTTGAAACGAGTCATTTTGACTCGCAGCATAACAGAAGGGTTAAACTTGTTTGTAGCCGTTTATGCGGGAACTTCCTTTAATTTTTATAAAGTTACACACAAAAAGCTCCACAGAAAAGCATTCATCTTGGACTCGGAGCGCCCTCTAGCATCCGACAGACCTAGAATACATTACTGAGTGGCAGTTTTCCTCTCTACACTCTCTGAATGGCCCAAAACTATCCGTTTGCTTTGTCTTGTTTGTTAGATGACTGAACGTTCCAGGTACAGACTTGCTCTGTTCGGGGGAAACAATAACAACCTCACGTGTGGACTGAAGTGTGCAGTATCATCTCAGGGAGGTGGAACGCTCTGTGTGTGTGTGTGTATGTGTGTGAGATATTACACTGTATATTAATGACGTCAGAGTGTTGTGACACAGGAAAGGTGTAAACAGCTGCAATATGTAACATACTTATAATAAATAGGTTCTCTAGTTTCTGCTAAACCACATGAGAAGGAAACATAAGCGCTTTGCTGTCATGTTAACAGAGGAGGAAGAGCTGCTTTAGACCGCCGTATGTTCTCATGCTTTTATTTAAGGGTCCCTGATGATACTGTATTAACACTTATACGAAACGCAATATTTGTCATTTTGATGATTTTGACCGTTCATAAAGAACCAGATGCAGAGTGTTGCATGTTAAAGCAGGTAGCTGGTCTACAGTCAAACTCTATAAACATTTAAATGGAAAATTCCATAGATTTTTCAAAATTTCTGCATTATTCAGTCATCTGCGTGTAAGGATAGCCATTCAGACTGGGTTCATGTCAAATGTAGAGAAGCTTAAGATTTCTTTACAGTGGTGGTGATGGGAAGCAGGGGTTGCCATGACTGCAACACAAATATAGACATTTTATTTACCATCCAAAACCACCAGTGAACCTACACGAGTCTTTTGAGTTTATATGAATTATTGATGATGCTAAAATGGTGATAAATCTGAGTGTTGGGGACTGTTTTGCCTTAGAACACCCTGCATGTACATCCCCAAATAGTGAGAGGATAGCGGGCCACTGTTGGCCCACTGAGAGCAAAGCTGGCGGCCCACTGGCTTTTTGCTCAGCGTTCACCAGGCAGCCCACTGGTGCTCAAGCAGAGTGTTAGACAGAATTCCACTTTTCAGCGCTCATTTTCCACTCTCAGTCTCGTTTACTTACTTTTCCTTAATTTCTTTCTTTCGTAACCTTTGTAAATAAGTTTAATAGCAATATTACAAATAAAGCAAGTCATACAGCTGAAACCACTCTAGCACACCGTCAGTAACAAAATGAGTTTATATTAGGACTTTTATATATTTTCTCTCAGTTTTTGTAATATTTGTCTTAGTTTTATTTTCCAAAATAAAAGGCTGTGTGCATTTAAAATCTGTCAGATGAGATTAAAACCTAGTTAAACCTTAAAAAATCTGGGTGGTCCGAGGGCCAGCAGTGGCACACAGTCAGCAGGTTGCTGACATTCTGAAGCTTGCAGACTGATAGACGCTTGCCATCTGGTATTTAAAAATGTTTTAGGCCAAAATCTTCTCGATTTCTCAAAATTCCTGCATAATTAAACGGTTAAGATGTAAACGGAGTCATTCAGAGTGGTTTGGTATAAAATGATCTGTTCTACAGAAATTTACCGAGTCAGAACTGTTCACAGTGGTGGTGATAGGAACCAGACGTCCACCTCTAAAAGCTCCCTCACAGAAAGTTACTACATGAAATGGTTACAAATACAGGATCATTTTGGCCTAAAACACATTTATAAGGCAAAATAGTCCCCCCAAAAAACTTTCCATTCCATTCCTTTTCTAAACTTAGAAGACTCGTGTAGGTTCACTGGTGGTTTTGGATCGTCAATAAAATGGCTATATTTGTGTTGTAGTCATGGTGACCCCTGGTTCCTATCACCACCACTGTATCTGAGTCTCTACAATCAACCATTTCACACCAAACCCACTCTGAATGTTCACATCTCGACCACTGAATTATGCAGAAATCTGTAATAATCTTAGAGTCCTTCAAATAAAATGATAATCCCAAAAACAGCCACTGTTTCTCTCCTCCATCACATCGATGTCTGTAAAGCACAGACTCTCTTTACTGTAACATTACCTCACTGATGTGGATTAGAAGCAGAATCCAGAATAAAAGTTCCTCCAGCCGTCTGAGCAGTGGAGGATCAGGCTGGATTAGGTTGCGTGTGTGTTAGTGAGAGGAAACGAGTGTGAAATACTGTTTGTGGTGTGAAAGTGCTGTAGATATGTTTTCATACAAATACTTTTGATACAGTTGTGTAAAAATGTACATAAGATTTTAGACGACACTGTTGACCATGAATTAATTTATTTGTTTAAAATGAGTTTCTGGAATATATCTTACGTTCTGCCAAAGTGTTGTATTAGTGTTTTTTTTTTTATTTGTTTATATCACTCCTTGTTATGGCACATTCTGAATAGATCACTTTTATTGCACTCTCATTGCACTGTGTTTTGTATACAGCATTATTTTATCAACGGTTTTTGTGCCTTGTTTCGGTTTGCATTCGTACTTATTGTTGGTTTTCTCGCTCCACACTGCAATTGAGCATTTCTTTCCTGTGGCATTTGTATCAGATGTTGTTCTTAATACTTCTCTCTCTCTCTCTCTCCCTCTCTATAATATATATATTGTTATAAAAATACCAACGTTTGAAACCACTCGTCTTCTGGCCTTTCACTCGAGCTCTTCACTCAAATCTCTCAAGTTCCTCTTTAATCACTGTAAGGCTAATGAGAGCCGTCTGAGAGGGTTTAAGAAGGTTTTGGATTTAATGGTCTCACCACCGAGTGCACTGCAGTGATAATGGACAACAAATTGTGATCAATGACAGAGCGCCTCCAAGTGGACAAAATTAGAGCTTCCAGTTCTCTTCTGTTATGAGCAATTATTTATATATTTTCTGTTAACTTACTGTGTCATTGTGCAGATGATGATGAGTAGGTCAGAACAGTGTCCAGAGAGTCCAGAACCTGCAATGTAGAGGACAAAAAGACACCTAGAAGGAAACAGGACTGAAGACTGAGTCCTGCTGTGATGGGTCATTTCACTTCTTAGGCCAGAAACATAACGCAAGTACACAAACGCAAATAACAGCGCTGGGTCCTTCTGCACAAACTCACCGTGCGTTCTTATGTTACTGTGGTGGTTAAAACGCTCAGTGCTGAAGGGGGCGCTAGAGAACAAATCACAGAGCATATACTGTTATTCCAGCAGCCTCAACAGCTAAACATGGACAAGTTCTGTTGGAATAGAAAGACGATAATGTATCATGTTTTTTATGGTTACGTGATCCGTCTTCGCGTGAGACTCAACCGCTCGTCTGCTATGGCAGTTAAGAAAGCACACCGGCAGTACGAGACGTCTTGGACAGGCTTGGCTGTCATTATAGCGCCCCCTAGCTGTCACACCCAGAATGCAGCTCATGCTTGTGTTGTGTTTTGGGCCCTAAAATCTAGGCTTAGTTAACCTGACATCCTACATTTTTAATAAATATATTTTTCTGAGGTCCACTTAAGTTTGTGTGGTTCTGTGTCATAACTCAGTTTTACGTAAGCTCTCTTAATCCCTTACAGTTAAACAGGCTGTTTTTGTTACTATACCTGTAAAACTGATGTATATAAATGAGATGTGGTCCCATTGGCTGCTCTGTATAGTGTCTCATTTAAAAAGCAGTCCTCATAAAAATGTTTTAAGGGTGCTTTAAGACTTACTTGTTCAGTGACTGCTGTAAATTATTCAGTTACTACGATAAATGACTCAGTGTCTAAGATAAATTGAGTAACCAATTTATTCACTACCATGAATTATTCAGTAAATACCATAAATTATTCATGAACTGCTGTGAATTATTTAGTAACAACTATGGATCTCACTTTATTTGGATAGTCCACTATAGTCCCCTATAGATCATCTACAGATGTTCGAATTGTTAACAAACTGTGTGTTGAAACTTGATTCTAAACAGTGGTGGGGTTAGGATTAGGATTTGGACCAGGGTGAAGGTTGGGTTTAGGGTTTGGGTTGAGATTAAGGTTAGGGTTAGGATTAGAGCAGGTTGAAAATGTGAAAATTATGGTCAGTTTAGTAGATATTTAGTTGAATGTAACTTGCAAGCATCTACAAAGCATCTAAAGGGGACTATCCAAATAAAGTGTTACCCAACTATGAATTATCCAAAAACTGCTGTAAATTATTCATTAACTATAATTCATTAACTGCTGATTATTCAGTAATAACTATGAATTATTTAGTAACCACCATGAATTATTCATGAACCACTGTGAATTATTTAGTAACCATGGATTATTCAGTAAATAGTAACTACTGTAAATTCTACTATAAGATGTTCAGTATCTACTATTAATTATTCATGTACTATAAATTATCTATTAGCTACTATGATTTACTCATTAACTACTGTAATTACCTACTATGATTTATTCATTAACTGCTGTACATTATTCATTTACTACTATGACTTATTCGGTTACTATAAATTATTCATGAACTACTGTAAATTATTCATTACCTACTGCAAATTATTCGCTAACTACATGATTTATTCATGAACTACTGTAAATTATTCATTTACTACTATGAATTATTCAGTAACTAGTATAAATGACTCAGTATCTTCTGTAAATGAATGTGTAAGTTGTAAAGTTATGAGAGGTTATGAGTGTGAGGAGCTGAAGTGTGGACCCTCATACAGGCTCCTGCAGTGTAATTTACTTCTCTAAAGAATAATCAAACTATGAATGAGGACACTGAATGAAGACAGAGCTGCCTGACAGGTTTGTGTTTTCCCCGTGTGGGTGTTGATGTGGGTCAGCAGGTCTCGCGGGACGCTCTGCTGCTTCGCTCTCTGTAATTCTACAGTATTCCTGGGCGAGATGAGTCTGCTGGAGCGTTCGCCTCTGGATCTGCTCAGTTCGGTAACCGCTCAACTCACTAATTACATAACAGACAGAAGAACAAACTGACTCAGAATTAATCACAGATCAACAGTGATTACAGCAATAACTGTGTATTGTGCAAAATAAGCTTTTATCAAATGCATCCCAGGGATGAAAAACGTTTTTTGCTTATTGATTCAAACATACATCAGACTCTAAATATGATTATCATATATGTGGCATTATTTTCCTGGCAAGTGCAATTTGTAGAAAGTGGTTTCTGAACAGTTTAGCATAGATATCACTGTAATTAATCAAATTATTATAAACAATAATAATAACGAGATATTTCAGAATCTGTACTGATGCCTGGACAAACTGTATACGACAACCCACCAGAGGATAGACTGTAGTGTTTGTCAGATAGCGATTACTGCATGCATGAAGAAATATGAGACATGAGAAAGGATTAAACAGCTCTTTAGCGTGAATAGCAGGCACTCTTTAAGCCATCTTGCATCTGTCAGGGCCTCTGATCTTGGCCCGGTCTTTGAGGAGGTCAGCGATCTCCGTGTGGGAGGCCTGTGTGGCCAGTGACAGGGCACTGCGTCCACCCTGCACACAAAAACATAGAACAGTTAAGACCAGGAGAGAAATAAGAATAAAAGGGGAAAGTTTGTGAACGAACTTTAAGTTGGCTTGACAAAGCTCTAGATATGGAATCCCAGCTGGTTGCTAAAGGGTCGCTAGGTCACTGCTATGGTACCCCAGGTGGTTGCTAATGTGTTGCCATGCCACTGCTATGCTATTCCAGGTGGTTGCTAAGGTGTTGCTAGGCCACTGCTATGCTATCCCAAGTGGTTGCTACCATGTTGCTAGGCCATTGCAATGCTATCCCAGGTGCTTGCTAAGATGTTGCTAGGCCATTGCTATGTCATCCCAGGTGGTTGCTAATTCATTGATAGGCAGCTACTATGGTATGCCAGGTGGTTGATAAGGTCTTGCTAGGCCATTGCTATGCTATCCCAGGTGGTTGCTAACATGTTGCTAGGCCGCTGCTATGGTACCCCAGGAGGTTTGTAAGGTGTTACTAGGGCATTGCTTTGATATCCCAGGTGGTCGCTACGGTGTTGCTAGGCCGCTGCTATGGTACACCAGGTGGTTGATAAGGTCTTGCTAGGCCGCTGCTATGGTACCCCAGGTGGTTGATAAGGTCTTGCTAGACCATTGCTATGCTATCCCAGGTGGTTGCTAACATGTTGCTAGGCCACTGCTATGGTACCCCAGGTGGTTTCTAAGGTGTTACTAGGGCATTGCTTTGGTATCCCAGACAGTTGCTAAGGTGTTGCTAGGCTGCTGCTATGGTATCCCAGGGAGTTGCTAAGATGTTGTTAGGCCACTGCTATGCTATCCCAGGTGGTTGCTAAGGTGTTGCTATGCCATTGCTGTGTCATCCCAGGCTGTTGCTAAGGTGTTGCTATGCCATTGCTGTGTCATCCCAGGCTGATGCTAAGGTGTTGCTAGGCCACAGTCATACTATCCCAAGTGGGTGCTAAAGAATTGCTAGGCCGTTGCTATGGTATCCCAGGTGATTGCTAAGGTGTTGCTAGGCCGTTGCTAGGGTATAAAATGTTTCGTTCTAAAGAAACCTCAGAATTGTTTACAGTGGTGGCGACAGCAACCAGACATCTGGAGAGTTTAATGCCTCTAAAAGTGCCTTCACATAAAAATATTACATGAAATGGATGATGAAATATGAATATGAGGCCTGATGTCTGATGTATGTTCTACAATAATTTTGAAATTTTTGATTACCAATTTTTTAAGCTAAATCATGATGAAGGGGGACCTGCAGGGTTTAATAAGGGTCCAAAGAGAACTTTGAGATGTATCACTATTTTCCCATCATCAACATTCCATAAATAAGACTCGTGTTGGTTCACTGGTGGTTTTGGATAGTAAAATGTCTATATTTGTGTTGTAGTCATGGTGACCCCTGGTTCCCATCACCACCACTGTAAAGAAATCTACAATTAACCATTTCACATCAAACCACTCTGAATGACTGCTGACATCTCAAAGACTAAACTGTTTTAAAAGATTTGTGGAATTTTTCACCCAAAGACGCTGAACTATGAGCAGCAGTAGATTTATAAAGGACCAGAGGCGAAGAGATAAGATGTAGTTTCCCTGTAATATAGTGCAGTGTGACTGCAGTCTAGTGGCTACAAGCTCAGGAACTTTTAATTTTATTATACAAATTAGCATCAGACCATGTGTGCTGGGGAATTTGATCAGAATTTATAATTCACTAACAGCTTGCTTAAATACGTTACTGACAACAAATGCTGCCTTGGTTGACGATGCATGAAAGCCATTTAGCATGACCTCATTTGCACATGCTAACTAGTAAAGGAATCATTATTAACATTATTAGCGTTTTTAGGTGATGCAGTCTTTTCATCATCAGCTTCAAATATGCTATCAAAGTTATACTGCCTCACTGGTGGGTATCAGAAGCGGGAATTCAGCCAGGAAAGAGCTTTTTTGCTGTTTGTTTCAGAGACTTTACTGCTCATCATGCCAGGTTCTCTGATCAGCCCTCCAAGACTAATGTGAGGGAGACGTGACTGGACTTAAAGGGCAGCTTCAGCTGTGGAGGAGCTTGACAGATTTCATTTTGTCTTGCATGCATCCAAATAGCTCCCTCTCTCTCAGGAGAGAAGATAAGGCATGTCTGTTTTGGATTATCACATTTTCCCTAAAGAAGAAAGCGATTAGGCCGCTACCTTGTTCCACAGCTTTCCTTCTCATTCACTCTGTAAAGGTACCTTGTGTGTTCAGAATCTAATCCACAGTGGTGTCCAATCCGGTTTATATAAATCATTCTGTGGCCAGAACAGTGGAAGCAACTGACTGGCCGCTACTATATTCTGTTTTTGTCCACTAGGGGGGCGCTTACTGAATTCTGTTTTTGTCCACTAGGAAGGGCGCTTACTGAATTCTGTTTTTGTCCACTAGGGGGGCGCTTACTGAATTCTGTTTTTGTCCACTAGGGGGGCGCTTACTGAATTCTGTTTTTGTCCACTAGGGGGGGGCTTGCTGAATTCTGTTTTTGTCCACTAGGGGGGCGCTTACTGAATTCTGTTTTTGTCCACTGGGGGGGGCGCATACTGAATTCTGTTTTTGTCCACTAGGGGGGGCGCATACTGAATTCTGTTTTTGTCCACTAGGGGGGCGCATACTGAATTCTGTTTTTGTCCACTAGGGGGGCGCTTACTGAATTCTGTTTTTGTCCACTAGGAAGGGCGCTTAGATTTATAGATTTATTTACTGTTTGTTATATGCAGAAAAAACTCCACTAGGGGGGCGCTTAATGAATTCTGTTTTTGTCCAGTAAGGGCCGCTACTATATTCTGTTTTTGTCCACTAGGGGGGGGGCTTGCTGAATTCTGTTTGTGTCCACTAGGGGGGGTGCTTGCTGAATTCTGTTTTTGTCCACTAGGGGTGCGCTTACTGAATTCTGTTTTTCTCCACTAGGGGGTGCTTAGATTTATAGATTTATTTACTGTTTGTTATATGCAGAAAAAACTCCACTAGGGGGGCGCTTAATGAATTCTGTTTTTGTCCACTAGGGGGTGCTTACTGAATTCAGTTTTTGTCCACTAGGGGGTGCTTACTGAATTCAGTTTTTGTCCACTAGGGCGTGCTTACTGAATTCTTAATTCACCCAGAAAGCAAGGCACCAATCTACAAAACGCAATATACAATTGTGAATAACAGAAAATCAATGTCTGAAGATTATATATGAACGCAGTCCTCAAACTAGTCCACACTGACAGTCTAGTTTAGTATCCACATGAATTAAGAGCTTCCAGCTGCAGTTTTACTGTAATTTTTTTAATGTATTATTTATTTATGAACTGCATGTACCTCTCCGCCATGAATGTGTCTTAAAAAATATATTTTAGACCAAAACTCTTCTCTAAACTATCATAAACAATATCTCAGGCATCAGGCAGTGAATTCATAACGATATCTCATGTAATGACTTTCATTGAGGAGCTTTTAGAGGTGGATGTCTGGTTCCTATCACCGCCACTGTGAACAGTTCTGACTTGGTAAGTTTCTCTAGAAACACTCTGAAAGACTGTTTATATCTTCAGTTATGCAGACATGTTTTCCAATCTGTTGAATTTAGGGACTTTTCCCCCACCTGTGCCCATTATGAACTGGACTCACTTTATCTGTTAAGCTGACATCGCAGTCGGGGTGCTCCAGCAGAATGCGGACGATGTCGGTGTGGCCACGGTCGCAGGCGCTGATCAGTGCGGTGGTTCCCGCTTGATCCTGAGCGTTAATGTTAGCTCCTTGTGCTAGCAGCTGCTGCACCGTGGACACCCGGCCATGTCTGACCGCCAGGTGGAGGGCTGTCTGGCCCACCTTTATGAGGAACGGCATCAATAAAGAGAGGTAAGAAAATGGGGACAGGTACCAAATTACATGTGATGCTTTAAAAGACTGATTAAAAGGGGTGAGAAAGCATAAATACAGCAGCGCTGGCAGAATAAAACTATATTAGAGGGAATTTAATGAACACAGCTTTAATCAGTGAACTCGGATTAGCACCAAATCAGTGTGCAATCATCCTTCCGGGCTCCAGATAAAACAGCTGTGTTTCTTACCTGGCCGGCGCATGCATTAACGTCGCCAAGCTCCATCAGCTGCTGGATCACCTTCATGTCCTTTGGAGAATCCACAGGTACAAGAGAGGCCAGCATGATGGCTGTGTATCCGATCTTGTTCCTCAGGTTCACCTCACACGCCTCTGAAAGAGAAGAAGCAGATGTGAAGTACCGTAAGTGTTGTGTCTAGGCCTGTGCATGGCATGCTTACACTTTCACCTCCTGTTTGAGTGGGCACAGCAACATAATAATAGTAATAGTAATAATAATAATCATTTTAATTTATAGAGCACTTTTCATGCTGGTGGAAACTTAAAGTGCTTTACAGACAGGTGATAAAGCTTAACAGGAATACAAGAAATTATAAGTATTAATTTAAGTTCATATAAGAAAATGACAGATCAAATTAAAAGGTAAATACCATGGTTATGAAGATAAATAAATGGTTATGAAGACAACGCTGATGCTGTTTATCACTCACATATGCACAACTACTGCTATCAAAAGAGCTCTGTAACAGTGAGCTAAATCACTAGACATCAACTTATAAACCCGTCATGCATATTAGAGCCTGTTGTTTTAGGTTTGGGAGCCCAGATTTGATGTTTGATACATCATAAAAACAGTGGATTAAAAAAAGGGCTCTTTTTGAAGCTTTTTGCAGCATTTATGGATCGTACGGATGAGGAGTGAACAGTACATGTTGACACTTTACCAACATCTTTATACCACATCAGCTAAATTGTTTTCCATGATTTGGGCCCTTTAAGTGCTTTAGACATCTGGTTCCTATCACTAACATACACACTTTAAAAAGATGTTTTATTTAAGGGTCCTTTAGTAAAGAAAATGGTTCTATATAGAACCATGAACACTCAGAGAACCCTTTGCATGACCAAACGGTTCTTTGCATTGTGAAAGCATTCTTCAGATTGATAATGTGCTGTAGGTGGTTATATTTAGAACCTTTGTGAAAAGGTTTCTATGAATAGTGTTCCGATGGCATCACAGTCACACTGCCACCAATTTGTTTGGCAACTTCAAGTTCATTCAGCAGAGCTGTGGCTGTTTGTAATGAGATAACAAAGCCGTAACTGACCCAGCGAAGGCAGTAAAACATGTTTTCTTAAACATATTTTACATTTTTAAAGCACATTAACAGTTTATTTGAGTGCACTGACTTCATTTGTGGTTGTAGTGATGACAAACAAAAGTTATATTCTAAACGGCTGAAATTCCCCGCTGCATTATTATTTTCGTGTCCCAAACCGCAGACTAGCTAAAAAAATAGTGCATATACCATAAGAAGTGCACTCATTAGTGTAGTAGGTCAAGTACAGAAGAGTGTGGTTTGAGACACATTCAGTAGTTCAACAGCTCCAATGGCTGATTATAGCTTCGCTGTGCTGCTGGTTAGCTGCTCAGAAACACTTCCAAGCGAAAGTTTATGTTTTTTGTTGATTAAGGATCATTTATTGAGGTAAATTAATGCATTTATTAAGGTAAGCTGATGTTAGCTTCGTATTTGCCAACTTGCAAAACTTGCAGCACCATTTTTAGGTGGAACTGAAAATTAAAATGGGAAGCTGGCAAATAAGAAGCTGATATGGGTTTGATATATATGTATGACTTTATTATTTAACAGCTTTGGCTGTAATTTATAATTTTTATAAAATATCTCGCAGCGGAATGTTCAGAACTCTGGAGACATGCATGTGCGGATGCAAAGTCCTCCAATCTAGCTAATCTTCTCCTCGTAGTGTTTTCTGGAGCCGCATCTAAAGCGTCTACATATCTTTAAGTCTTTCTCGGAGTCATTCTGGTCTGTTTTGCTTGGTTTTTATCTACCTGCAGGGCTGTATCTGCAGTAACGGTGATGAGACGAGGTCTATCAGAGCACAGTCAGAGTCACAGCTCACCTGCCAACATGGCGACTTGGTCTTCTTAATGGCTACAAATATAGCACCAAAAAGGGTTCTTCTATTGATACAAGCCTGACATCATAATGGTAGAAGAACGCTTTGTGGTGCTATATAGAACCATTTACACCACATTCCCCATCAATTTGGAGAACTTTTTCACCATGCAAAGAACCCTTAATGCAAAGTGTTCTTTCAGTGTTCATGGTTCCATATAGAACCATTTTCTTTACTAAAGAACTCTTGAAGAACCATCTTTTTTAAGAGTGTTGTGAGTAAATCTGACTCTAAGTTTCTCTAATATGGAGAATTTCACACCAAACCACTTGGAATGACTTTGTTTACATCTTAACCCTTTAATTATGCAGGAAGTTTAAATTCTGGAATCCCCCTTAAAGGAAAGCAGAGCAACAGAAACAACAAAGAAATGAGAAACTACTACTGTTTCAAGCTAAAACCAAGCTGGCTAAGGAAAGCAGCTGCGGTGTATTTGCAGAGCTCGTGTGTCTGATCTCAGAGAAGGATTATTAATTATGTGTGCTTTCTATAGCGAGATGTTCTAGTCAGCTGATATGTTAGTCTTTTGATTTAATATTCTGTGGTACTATATTTTCACTTGCCTGTGTCTAAAAGGAGCTTGACGATGCTAAAGTTAGAGTGGGACACGCTGTAATGCAGGGCCGTGTTCCCATTGTCGTCCACCATGTTGACCAGGAACGGAAGGATGGAGGGTGTTTTTGTGGACACTTCATTAAGATACAGAGCAACTGTGTCTGCGCACGAGTCTTCTTCAGCAGACACGTGGAACCACTGCTGGAACACAACTGTGAGAGCCTGCCTCTGCAGAAAAACACACAATTATTTCAATAGAAAGAAAAAAAAAAACATGATGTGATATTAGTTTTCTATCGCCAGAGATGTAACAGAATTATTGGGTACTGGGTAACTGGGTACAGTTACTTTTTACACTTGTAGGATGATATTTTTTTTAATACTTACCCACTAAATTAAATAATATATAAATATTCCAGCTTTAAAAGAAACATTATTAATGCTTGTTTATTATAAGCTATTTTAAAAACAGCACACGGCTCACAAAATCAGACGTACTCTAAAAAAGAACTCAAAACCAGCTTCTTTAAATGCCTTCCTAAAGCCTGAGTAGACGGATAAATCACTGTGATGAGCCAGTTATTAATCTGAGCGTTAATAAACTCTTTTGAGGGAGGACTTAAAGGGGATTGTTTTCTCAAAACTTCTGCATAATTAAATGGTTCACATATCCACAGTCATTCAGAGTGGTTTAGTGTGAAAAACTGAGTCAAAATTGTTCACAGTGGTGGTGATAGGAACCAGACGTCCACCTCTAAAAGCTCCCTCACAGAAAGTTATTACATGACATGTTTATGAATACACTGCCTGATGTCTGAGACACTGATCAGTTTTGTGATAAAGTTTTGGTCTAAGACATATTTTAATCAATTTATTTGAATCCGTTCATGGTGGAGGGATACATGCAGAGCATTGTGAGGCAAAATAGTCCCCAAAGAAAACTTTAACTTATTTCAGATCTGCTACTATTTTTCCATCATCAACATTGCACATAAAAACTCAGGAGGCTCGTGGAGGTTCACTGGTGGTTTTGGATAGTAAATAAAATGTCTGTATTTGTGCTGTAGTCATAGCGACCCCTGCATTTTAAAAATACTATCAGAAACTGTGAACATGATTGTTATTTAATATTTGTCATACTGTGTTGCACTAAATCCAGGTAATGGGACTCATTTGCTCTCTTTATACTGAAACGTGCAGTTGGTCAGTTCTAAAAGTAGTGGCGATATACACAATATGTTCAGGAAAGCATGCTGTATAGTATTGTGGCATAATTTACCACTACAACGAGATATATTGTCATGTTGCGCAGCCCTACTGTATAGTCAAATTTGTGACATTTTGTTTTAGGGACATGGCAAATTGTAGGCTTAGGTCATGAAAGGGCAGCGGGATTATGTGGGATCACTACTTTTTCAATTTATTTTGCCCATCCCCGTCTACTGCAGTGATTAAGGTTAAGATTAGGACTGTATAAAGGGAACACTCATTTATATACACATCAGGAATGTATAACATTAGCATTTTTCTCTTTACATGAGCTGATCTTACATATGATCCATGGTAACATATAAAACTTTAAAATATAAACATCTGTCTGATGCCGATCATCAGTTGTCTGCTGATACCAATATGTATCCAATATCACTGTGCATCTCTAATGTAAATAAGTGGTGCCTGTTTCCATGCAGCTGAAGCTGATTCAGATACTGCGGTGAAATCACCACTCAAATCAATGCCATGTGGCAGTCTGATGAATCAGACGGGGAGCAGTTTGTATTAGTTCATATGTCATTCTGGTGTCTACCCAGCTTTGACAGGCCTTTGTGTAGGTGTTTGAATTACCATTTCATCGTTTGGGTCGGACACTTCGTTCATGTGGTCCTCTAAGAAGTAACATGCAGCCATGAAGTCTTTGTCAATCTTTGCCTCCCTGGGAAAATAGATTTTAGCAGGATCATGATGTCATGATGAGGCCAAACCTCCAAATATGTTTATAAAAACATGCACGATAATGTTATCTCACCTGCCTCCTTCCTCCAGCAATAGCTCCTCGGACTCGGCTCCTGAGCACGAGCTACCCTGCTTGTCCTCATCTTTCACTGGACATTGAGCTCCAATTGTCTGTTCTAGCAGATGTAAATCTTTCATAATCTTTTCTGATACACCTCCTCCGTGAGTAGGATCGTCTTTGTTGCTCAGTATACTGCTTGCCTGCTCTGCTTCTCTTTGGAAAATCTTGTGGTCAAACTCTTCCTCAGCATGTTCCTTTGGACTGGTGATACTCTCCACTTCATCTTTTCCTTCACCAGACCTGCCAAGATTGAACAAGCTAAAGGGAGTCTGTCAGCTTCGTACAATGAAATCAATCAAACTGATGTGCCCACTGTAATGTCTACCAAACCTTACAGTCCAGAGTTACTAAACCTTACAAAAACACCTCGCATATCTGAAAGTGTAGGGCAGGTCACAGTCCTTACCTTCCTCTTGCATCAACTCGTGTAGGACTTTCCGTCCTGGACTTATTCACCACAGATATTTGGTCCACCATCTTGGACTCTTGAGCTTAGATGAAGGTGAAAATAAAAGATGATTGTGGATGTACAAAGAGAAACATGGGCATTCTTTACACTTTCACAGCCTGTTGTGTAGCTGAGTGATAAGGGCTACTAACTATTAAGGCCCAACCAATATCAAATGGTTCACAATTGACAACCCAATGTTTTATTGGTACTAACAAACATAGCACCAATGACATGCCAATAAAACTTTTTTTGTTTATGCTAGGATTAGTATCTGTATTTTCATAGCACTTGGGCCCCACCAGGTACGAACCAGAAGGATGTACACAGTGTGCGAAATACCCCTTGATATTTGGGGGGTTCCATGCTGGCTGGCTTCTCCAGGGTTGGCTGGCTGCTAACTCACTCACCATAGCGCAAATACAAATATATTACGGCATACTGTTAATTTTTTCAGAGGTATCCTGGGCATAGTTACAGTTGCTGGACTATGAAGGATCAACTGGGTGAACCAGTTTGCTACAGTGCCACCCTGAGGCAGAGCAGTGCTGCATCCCTAGTTAGTTAAGAATACCAAAGATAGAAGCTCGACTGTACATGAAGCAGGCTAAAGAATTACCTTTGCCTGAATTTGCATTTGAGTGTCTATTTTACTCCTAGCAGACAGCATAGCGTCATAGTAGGTTTATTTTCAGGGCCCTGCTTAATATTTGATTTTCAGGGGGTCCAAAAGGTTAATTGGAGGTCTCCACCCCAAACTTAGCACCAAATTCCTCCAGTGGTGTCCCTTTCCCATTCATTTATGAATTTACCTGGTAGTGGCATCTCCCCTGCAGGGGATACATAAAGTGAAAGGAGGCTGACTAAAGTGACCAGCTGTTCTTGGATGGAGCAGACCCGTGGGGGCAGGTGTTCAGAGGACAGGACTCTTCCCGATGACTCCTTCCTGCAGAGACATTCCCATTGTTCATGCAGGAGCTCTTTTACTCTTTTCACATGATGTTCCATCTCAGTATGCGACCTCACAGGTCCCCTTGATGCATGAGGTTTACCTCCTTCTTCTAAACATACTTGGCCACCTTTACTTGATTCCTGCAACTGATTTTGAACAGATGGTTCTGACTTTTCAGACGTGCTCTCAGGTGAAGGTTGTACGCCTTGTCCGTTCATCGCATTGATTGGATGCACCGCCGTTTTCTCTGTTCTGACCCAGACTTGTTCGGCTTGTTTGGTCAGATCCTTGATTCTCTCATCCTTCATATGGCTCTCCTGCACCTGCTCCAATAGCTGATCTTTTGTCTTGTCCAGCTCGGACTCGAGTTCATGGAGCTTCTGCTCCAGCATCACAACTTTCCTCTGCAGAGTCTCAGTGAGGGACTTGGATCTGTCTCCATGATCCAAAGGATCTCTGTTTTCACGGACTGTCTTAGTGAGATTTCCTGTCCCTGTGACCTCTTTCTCTGAGGTTAAGGGTATCACAATCGCATCAACTTGCTCAGAGGAAGCCTTGACATTCTCTTCCAGTTGATCATACTCTCGATTCATCCAGTCATCGTTTGCTTTATTCTGATTCTGATTCACCAAAACTTGTGTTGGAAGGGCTGAATGATTTGAGCTTTGTGGCACACTGGTAGAAATGTCCAGTGGTCCTTTGCTGTCATTTTGAAATTGGAATTTGTGCAGAAGCATCTCTCGCTCCTCTTGCAGGATGCATATCTGTGCTTTGAGATCTGGTATAACCCTGATCTCTTCTTCTAGTTCTCCCACTCGCTGTAAAGCTGTAGTGAGTCGCTGAAGAGTCCCATTCACCCCTCCTGTCTTTCTTTCTGGGCTGTGGAAGACGTCTTCAGAAGATCCATTTTCTTGTGTAAGGTAGTCCCTTGAACCGTTGGGGCTGATTGGGTCCTCATTGGATTCAGAGCGTTTCCTCAGTAACACTGTAAGTGGTAAACTAGAGGCCCGCAGTAAATTTGGCCTCACATGAAGTCCTAAAGGCTGCTCATCAAAAGCCTGAATAGTGGCATCCATCTCAGCAGCTGTGAAGGAACTGTAGGAAGGCTCTACTTGCCTGATAAAACCAGGTGAGCCACTGTCTGTAGACTGAAACTCATAGCGCTGGTGAGAGTCTGCGAGTCGAGGCTTGGGAAATAAGATACCAGTGGAGTTCCACTGAGAGGGCCTGCACCCATGTCCAGGTAGGCTAAGGTTACGTGACAGGGACCCACTGCTCCGCCCACGCTGTCTACGCTGAATTGGCACCCTCCTAATGGTGTTGCCCTTTTCAATGTCATCAACATACTTAAGGAAGTCTAAGTCCAAATGAAATCCATAAGGCGTCTCAACAGAATAGCAAGGTGGTCTTCTATGACTTCCATTTTCTTTTGGAGATACACCATTGACTGAGAAAAGAGGCAAATGGAATTAGGTTTCACATAAAGTAGGGATGTCAAAGTTAATAATACATTACAAACAATTTTTTGAACATCATTAAGGCATTTTCCTATTTTGACCCTTTGTAGTAGTGCAGGCTGAAGCCCAGCTGAAGGGTGTTGTATGTTGCTGATAGAATCTGCAATTGTAGCCCTCTTGTCCAACTACAGCCTTCAATGCCTTTTAAAGTAATATCTTCAGCACCTTCGGCAGAATTCATAGCTATATGATCGAGTGCAAGATGCTACAATCATGAAGGATACATGATATACACTCTCTGGTTGGAACATACAGCCACTGCTGCTCTCACTGGAAATTGTCTCTGAACCAGAAAACATTCATGATATTCCATTTTAAAACATTATTTCTGAATTGTGTTTGAAAGCAGGTAGCAAGTAAACAAGATATCTCCACATCTGTTTTTGTTGCTGAACAGTCTGTGATTGAATGTTTTGCATGTCAGTCAAAGGGCCCTTTCCCATCGTGGTTCTCAAAACCTGCATGGTCTGGCTTAAGAGCCTGGATTTTAGTGCAGTTTTACAGTGGAATTGGTTTCTTGTGTAGTGTTTCCACACTAATAAAGTATAAAGTTTATATAAAGTATATATAATAAAGCAAACTGATTTCTGTTCTCTCCTCAAGCTTGTTCACTGCAGGTTTTACCACCACTGTATGATAGGCACTGTCCTGGACTGCTCAACTACTGCCCAAAGAGCAGACTAGTGGATTTATAAGTCGACTGGTAGACTAGCCTATGCAAACCCTAAAACTCACATAATAAAAATAATGCTACTGAATTGTCCAAAGTAATAAATACAAGCATATTTTGTACAATCATGTAGCAATAACAAAATACACTGTTTTTTTAAGATTTTGTTTCTTTAAAGTCAAATTTCAGCTAAAAATGATGAGAAAAGCAAATGCAGTTAATCACATAATATTGTTCAGTTGTGATTGTGTATGTCATATTTGCTCAGAGGTGCAGTGTGTAAGATTTACTGGTATCTAGCAGTGAATGAATACCCTGAATATTGAATCCCCCTCCCTCACCCCTCCCTTTCCAAGCGTGTAGTAAAACCTACAGTGGCTGTCATTGCATTTAGATTCATCAGGAATTTCCATCTAGGAAAAGCCATACCAATGGGTCGCTTTCTGCCATTGCCTGCCTCGATTTCGTTTTGCTTCCTCATATTTTCACTTTATTGACAAGAGGATACAACATCCCTCGCTTTGTCTGATGCTTCATTTGTCATAATTTGGGTTCTCAAACTTCTCATAACACAAATGGTCAGCAGCACCAGCAGCAACCACTGATTCTTCTTTCTACGTCTTGGAACCGGAGCTACAGCGCCACTAAATTCAAGCTGCCGGTTCAGCGTCAAAACACGTAAACTGCTCTCTGGCTAAGGAGCCATTGTTTGGTTTGGTTCTGGGCTCCTGTAGAAAAATGCCGGTGCAACATGTCAGCCTCTGTTGGAAGAGAACCTGCTCCATATGTAGAGATGACGGGCTCTTTCTAAGCTGATGAAAACACAATGATTTATAGTTACAGGTGATTATACACTAATGAAAACATGGTTTTATATACAATGCTCCATTTCTGCTATTAGAGCCCTCTAAATCTTACACACTGCACCTTTAAATCTGACCCTAAAGAAAGACTTTTCCATTTAAAAAGCAGTGCATTTTGATCATTTATGATTGTTTGACAGCCCTACATCGACATAACTGAAAAACACAATGGGCCTCATTCACCAACCGTTCTTAAAAAGAAAATTTCTTCTTAAAACCAAATTGCAAAGTTTTCAAGAAGATTCTGACTTTCACCAGTGTTTTCATATTTGGTATTTGTTCTTAGGAAAGAACGGAATCTACACACACTCAGGAGCACAAAGGTGAGAACAGTTCTGTGCTTTAAGAACTAGGACCTTTCTCAAGAACACATTCAAGAACAAACTTAGTAAGATATTGGTTAATGAGGCCCAGTGTTCCCCAGACAGTAGAGATAAACTGTAGGTGTTCAGATTTATACCTTTTTGTGTATCCATTGCTCGTAGGCTTCAGTCATTGGCTTTATTCACTTGCAGGAAGGTTCTTTTTCCTTGTTTAATACCTGAGAATAAAAGAAGCACAACGGTAATTAGATTGTACTGAATTCAAGGTGCCAGGAATAGAGAGCAGAGGCTGTGTGTGCATTTATTTTTGAATTTTACAGCTGTCCTGCACAGAAGACTCTGTGTGCCTTTCTCCTCAAACTCTCTACCCCCACCTCGACTCTCGCCGTCTGACCACGCGGCACAGTGGAGGCACCACAAAGGCAGCCACAGCCCAAACAATGTGAGCTATGCAGTAAACACACAAACAGCTGAGACCAAACACTTCCACTCACTCGCACAAAATAACCGGCATGCATGCAGCCTTCTAAAAAAGCTCGCTCTATGCTAGGAGAAGGCCATCTTATCCAAAATCTCAGTCGTGTAATGCTCGCATCTCTCTCTACCCCAGTTATGTCCAGCTCCACAGATAAGATCAGGGAGAAGAGCACATGCTCTCAGCAATAGGGGCTTATCATTTTGCGTGATGAGAGGCGGTTTTCCACACCTGGCAGAGTGATCTGAAGGAAAGCTGAAGTAACAAAATGGACAGGAGGCCTGCACTCATTCTCAACGCTTACTCGTTTCACTGAGTTGCGCTAACAGGAAAATAGGGGCGCACAGGGTCCTAAAGCAGGAAACGTAACTCAAAACACGACATCTCCTGCATCTCCTGTTCCACGTTCAGGCAGTTTCCCCCTGAGGAGCTGTGTGTGAGGCAGGGGGTGGGAAAATGGCACTGGGGCCCACAGCATAGGGGGCCCGTGACCCCTCATATACATGCTGACACAATTGTAACCCAGCACTTACAGAAAGATCAAATTTCTTAACAACATACAGTCCCGTACAAAAGTCAGAGAGCAACATTCATTATTTCAATTCCAGTCAAAACAGCCTATAACTACAAGGTACTGCAGCAGGTAAACAGATAGAGAAGATATCACCGCTCTCAGAGCAAAACCTCGTATCTCCAAATTGGTAACTTTACAGAAGAAGGAATTACTTTACTTTTAATGTAAGTCAATGGAACCAGAGTTTTTTTTCAAGACATTTTGGGCCGTTTCTTTTGGTCCATTCATCATGAAATTTACACACAACATTAAGGACAACAGGCGTTTTCAAATTATATTAAAAACTGAAAAACATCAAAAATGGAGATGCGAGTTTTTGCTCAGACAGTAGCGAGATATTTAACAGAAAACTGCACAACAGCCTCAATAAATACATTTTTTTTTCTGCCCACTATTTAAAGCTTCCTTGCTTTTTTGGGGGGAGACTCACTTTCAGTTTTTCAAGGAAAGCTGCAGGGATATGTTTCCACACCTCTTAGAAGTCTTAGAAGTTGGTTGCACTTTCTGCTTCCAAACACATTCAGTGCTGTTGAGGTCTGGACTGGATTGGGAGGATCGAAGAGGCAGTAGGGTGTGGAAAATTGAAAGTGGACAATTTAAATACTGATAGATTTTCTGTTAAATATGTGTTTTAAATATATGTTTCCTGTTTTTTTCAGTGACATGGTGCTCTGGGCTGTGTCCAGTCCAGTGTTCAGCATCTTCTTCGATCTGCCGATTACCTTTCTCAGTGAGGCTCTTCTTGACAGCTACAGCTGAGTCGTCTTCTCACAGTGGAAGGATGGACAGAAACACCTGTGGATGTTTTCAGATCTGAAGCAGCTTGAATTTCTCCTCTCTCTCAGAGATGAAAGCTTTAAGTGCTGTTTATCTGATGGGGACAGTTTTGGTGTCTACCAGGTCTTCCAGGTGGTTGTTAAGAGTCTCATTTTCTCTGTAACTTTTAATCATCTTTTGAACTCCAGTTTTGGAAACTCCTGTTATAAATAACTTGTACTTTATGGCTGTTTTGACTGAAAATTAAATGAAAGGTGCTCTCTGACATTTGCACTGTGTTGTCAACTGTACGCTGGTGTCTGTTTATCTCCCTCGTAGTCATAATGCATCTCATCCATGGTAAACATTTTCAATAGGATCCTTTAATACCTGCTACATAATTTATTCATCATTTATAACTCTTAAGATCCTACATGTGGACATTTAGGATAGATGCTAGTGGGTGGAGTGGCACGGTCTGAGAGCAACTGTTCAGCTTGTTTGAGACATAATCTCTATAGTGAGTAAACAAGCAAATTACATTATATATATTTTTATAAATCATAAGTATTTTTTATATGGGGGCCTTTCATTCTTTATTTGCACTGAGCCCATAAGATCTTAGTTACGCCATATTTACAGTGGTCTGCCTCTGAATGTTTCCACTTGTGATGAGAAAATTTCCACTCATTTGGCTGAGAAGAGCGAGCCAAGTGAGAACAACAGCAGAACAGTATCAGCACCAGAAATGCTTACAGATTAGCTGTGGTTTAAATGGGTAAAGGGGAAAAGACTGTAATTAACTTCTCATTACTGCTAGTCAGAAACAAACAGGGCCATAATTCAGGTTTTTTTAGCATTATTATTTTGCCATTTTTATAAATATGTGCTGATCATTCTCCGATTTTGCACCAGTGCTTAAAAATGTAAAACTACAAAGTCATAATCAGTGTTTAAACTGAATTTAAACTGTAATGTGTTACACTACCCTAAAAAGTAATTACATTACTGTAATGTGGTACTTTCTAACGCAGTGCTACATCTAAGCCTCTTAAAATACACCAGTTCATATCCTCCCATATAAAGTCCACACTACATCTTTGTATTTTTATGCAGAGATTCATCAGATGCATGCTACAGATGCCATGTAAATAAAATAAATTTCATTTTTATCATACTGATATTTTTTCTTCTATTTTTGTAGTTAATAAAATGTAAAAATATATTAGCTGTTTCACACACAAATTTTTCTCACATATTTAATGCTAATATTTTTACATATTTATGTACTTTATTTAACATATATGTTATAAGGTGTAGTATATAAGTATAGAAGTTGGAAAGCTCATCTATTGCAAACAACATATATTTGTATTGAACTAATTTGCCCTGTTTTACTGTTATATCTAGTTCTATCTTTATTAACTGTTATATCTAGTTCTATCTTTATTAACTGTTATATCTAGCACCTCAGACTGCTACATTTAACCTCACCTATAGTGTAAAAAAGCAATAGACCACCCAAACTCACAGGCTGCAGGACTCACTCATCCTCTGTTGCTTCACTCACTACAGAGTTCCAAACTGCCTCTGGAAGCAACATCAGCACAAGATCTGTGCATTGGGAGCCTTGTGAATTGGGTCCCCATGGCTGAGCAGCTGCACACAAGCATAAGATCACTATGCGCAATGCCAAGAGTCGGCTGGAGTGGTGTAAAGCACCGACTCTGGAGCAGTGGAAACGTTCTCTGGAGTGATAATTCACGCTTCACTATCTGGTAGTCTGAAGGATGAATCGGGGTTTGGCGGATGCCAGGAGAACACTACCTACCAGAGCACAGTGCCAACAGTAAAGTTTGGTGGAGGAGGGATGATGGACTGGGGCTGTTTTCCAGGGTTTGGGCCCCTCAGTTCCAGTGAAGGGTGATGTTAATGCTACAGCCTCAAGCAACATCAGTGCCTGAACTCACAAACTCTCTTTTGACTGAATGGCACGAATTCCCACAGACACACGCCAAAGTCTTGTGGAAAGAGTGGAGGCTATTATAGCCACAAAGGGGGAGCAATTCTATAAAAATGCCCATGGTTTTAGAATAGGACGTCCAACAAGCTCAAATACGTGTGGTGTCCACATACTTTTGGCCATACAGTATAACCTGCTCGTATGAAAGATGATTAATCTTGCTCAAATACTTTTAAAATCATTCATCAACAAGTTTAGACTTTAGTTTAAAAGTGTAGACTGAGTTCAAAGTGTATGAACAACCTAAAAAATAGGAATATACGCTTGATGGTCCCACCCCAGTGTCAGCCAGAGATACAGTTTTGTCCTGAAAGTGATCTTTCGTAACTGAAACAAGCTCCTCTATTCCATAAAACGTTTTCTCCGTTCTCTCAGTCTTAATTGCCCCTCCCGTTAAGCAACTATTTTTTGCAAGAACTCCCTGCTCTCATTAAACACATTTCTTTCCATTGCATTCCTGCTTGCACCACAAATTGGATTTGAACCCATGACAGCTTAAAAACTGCTCCTGCCTTGACATTCAAACAGGGCACTCTGTGAGAGAGAATGGACATTTTTCTGCTTTTGGGTCGGGCGACAGGGAAGGGGGGCAAATGCACACTATGGAAACTTGAGAGGAGCAAACAGCATTTTACTCTGCGGAGGGAATTTCGGCCTAGTGCTGCTCCCGCGTGTGCCAGGAGGGGAATATACTCTTTGGCCGGATCTGCCCTAGTGATTCAGAGAAATGTCACCACCTATGTTTATAGTGAGAGGGCTGCTTCTCTACAACTACACACACACAGCTTGAGAGTGACACGGATCGTTTTTTCGTTTTATGCAAACTCTTTTAAGTGTGTAGAAGCAGCTTTAGTGAAGGTTTCAGCTTCTCCTGTCCTGCACATTTTCTCATGCACATACACAATGGAGCGCTGCGCTAAGAGCCATTCTGATCTTCCTGTTTGGCCCCATAAGCGGTGTGGTTTCCTCGGCACAGAACCTCATTCCTCCTCCTCTATTTGGAGTTCGGGTTCAGGATGAAGGCCAAAGCCTGGGCCTGCCCCTCCCTGACCCCTTCAGGCCTTCGCTCTGAGCAGAGAGGGTGTGGCAGGCCCTGCTGTCTCCTCCACTGACCACTCTGGACTGGAAGCACATCCAGTAGCCTCTGCTGTGAGGAGTCTGTTTTCTACAGCCTACAACAGTGTGGAGCAGAGTTTCTGTTTAATTTGGCCCACCAGAAAGGTACCCTAACCCCACCCACTCACCCAATTAGAGAAAAAACACATTTTATACTATAAACAGTCGTGGGCAAATGTTTGGGCGCCCCTGCTCAAATTGCATATTGTGTTGATTTAAGTGTAAATAAGTGAACACATCCTCTACAGAGAACAGACGTCTGCATCTTTATATACGCACTTACTGTATTTTTACTGAAATGAACTTTGGAGGATAAAATAAAACACGAAATGTGGCCTTTTCAAAAGTTATGGCACATTTTTAGTTTTTCTAATGTTAAATTCAGCAAATAAACAGTAACTATGTGTTAAAATAAAAAAAAAGATGGTTCCTCAAGGATTATTTACTAAAGACAATGGTTTATTTAGAACCATGAGTTCTATATATAGACCCATTTCCATGCTTAATGGTTCTTTTCTTGGTGAAACGGTTCTTCAGATTGATGGTGAATGTGTAGATGGTTCTATATTGAACCTTTTTGAAAATGGTTCTATATAACACCAAAACGTGTTGTTCTGTTCTTACAATGTCAAGCTTCTAACAACAGAAGAACCGTTTCTGGTGCTGTATAGAACCGTATACAACACATTCTCCATCAATCTGAAGAACGACCATGCAAAGAACCATTCGAGATTGCAAATAGTTCTTTGAGTGTTCATGATTCTATAAAGAACCATTATCTTTACCTAAAAAACCCAGAAAAAACATCTTTTTAAGGAGTGTAGAGGACGTGTTAACGTATTCTCACTTAGAAAATCAACAATTTTTGCATACATTATTATTGTTTTTTACGCTTTTTATTACGTTTACGTTTTGGTGACAAAATATAGTTTAATGTTAAAATATATTTTTATGAAACTCCATTTAAAACCTACCTGTGCTCTTTGTTTGTACATTGTTAATCTCAGGAAAAGAACCCTTGTTCATGTCTATCTTTGTCATTTTTTACATGAGGCTAACTGGACTTTACACTGTGTAAAAGATTTCTTGGACCATCAGAAAAGCTCCAAAATGACCTGAAATAAAACCTGTTTTCATTCATCTCCACTGAGACTTAAAAGTGTTTTTTCTTCTCTTGTAAAGTTACCAATTCAGAGACACACTACTCTGTTTTGTCTTTTTGGACCTTGGCCCACCACAAACAGTGCACTTTGGACCCCAAAGGCAAAAGGTTTGGCCACACATGGTTAACACTGCACAGTCTGCACTTTTCTCTGTTTTTTTCACTTTTTCCAAATCTACCAAAAGCCTACTCCATTTTCTTTCTTTCTTTCTTTCTTTCTTTCTTTCTCCCTATGGCCTTTCATCCTCTCTGTCTTCACTCTTTTTTTCCCATGTCCACAGAATTTGGATCACGCAGATCATCCAGGCTCTTTGCCAAAAGCAATATGTGCACACGCACAGCAGCTACATGAGACGCACCACAAAGCAGAAGCCAACGTCGGTGCAGCTCCTTCGCGATATCAGAGCAACATCTCAGCGGCTCCAACTTGAAATAACATTAGGCTGTTTATATCTAACATCATCCTGTGCTGTCTTGGAGCGGATCTCTGTCCATTGTCAAGGGAGGACAATGACTTTTTCATCTTGTGGAATTTTAAATCCCCTTTTGTTTCATGAACGACGAACTGTACCACGTCTGTTCGCTCGGAAAAGTATGTATGTGAAGAGAAAATATGCACAGAAAGTCGGACAAGTTTGTATCTAAAATTAAATACACGAAAAACATCCATTACCTCAAAAACTGCAACTTCAGCATCACCTCCTCCTCCTCCTCTTAGCTGGTATCTGCCTACCTGGATCCTGGCCCAGCTCGGCCTTTCCATCCACTCACCAGACGTATTGTACTGAGTGAAAGAGCTGCTACAGAACAGCAGTCGTGAAATTCTTTGAAAACATAAGCAGCGTTATTGTGAGCTGACAGTGGGGAGGCTGGAGCGCCGGCCCTCACGCCTCTCACTGAGCCCTCCGGGCCAATCGAAGCAGCTGGGCGGAGTGAAACTGTAACCGGTCGTCCAGTAGGGCCGAGTGGGCTGGTTGTTGAACACTGGGGAGGCATTTTTTTGAAAACAACCCCCATGTGTTGGGAGGGGGGTCAGAGCAAAGTTTTTCGAGGTCTCAGAGCAGCCAGGGTGGTCAAACAGCCCGCACATACTTCTGTCCATGCGCACACATGTGCGCACACTCGACTGTAGGAGTGTAATTCAATACTCCACAGCAGGAATCACCATCCACTGTAATGGAGAAAATACCACAGGGGGCTTTCAGAAGGGGGTACATCTGTTCAGCCCCCTCCAGACATACCAGTGATAAAAAGGGAAAAAAAGTACACAATAGCACAATAGAGCTTATTTGCTTAAGAAGAATTCCTGAAACACATTCGCCATCCAGTAAAACAGCACATTTGGCCTCCAAAAGGCACCAAAACACAAAATTCTTTGCATGAGTTTCACAAATAAACAGGGCTGTTTCTTGCTATAAGGAGTATAAGCAGTCACTGGGGGCCCCTGAGCCACTAGGGGGCCCCGTATGTGCTTTTTAAAATGTTCTAAAAACACAAAGTCTACTTTTTTTCTGATGAAAATGAAATAATTCTGGGCTGGCTGAGGGGCACCAAAGTTGGATGACGCCTGTTTTTTTGTCACATAAACTAAAGAAGGTGATTCTGGTTGTAGTTTTTGAATTCAAATTCTGATTGAAAATTGTAAAACATACATTCACATTAAAATGCATTACATAAAAGGCCACAGTGGAGGCTTTTTATTTTGCTTCTCGAATATCTCGTGTGAGGGTCCGGCAGTACTCAGGAAGTCCATTAGGCCTCCTTTTCCCTCAGCACAACTTGTCCCTGTTAGAAATGTCTCGATAAAATCACTCGCGGTCTCGCCGCAGACAGCGCTGAGGTTCTCAGGGAAGAATCCAGAGATTGTATTTTTAATGCCGTAACTCCCCAAAGCCTGTATGTGGTCAATAGGCAGTAGTTTATAGTATACAGTATATGTAATTAGTATACAGTATAGTATACAGTATATATGTAATTAGTATACACTATAGTATACAGTATATATGTAATTTACAGTAGTTTTCTGCTTTAAAATTTTCCAGACCAAACAGCCATTATAACTAGAAAAGTACATTTCCTGAAAAAATGCAGACTGAATGAGCAGCTTAAGCAGTTGCTAGGTGGTTGCTAAGGTGTTGCCAAACAGTTACTATGGTATTTTGGTATTTTAGGTGGTTGCAATGGTATAAGTGGTTGCTATGGTATCCCAAGTGGGTGCTACATTGTTGCTAGGTGGTTGCTATGGTATCCCAGGTGGGTGCTAGGGTGTTGCTAGGTGGTTGCTAGGGTGTTACTAGGTGGTTGCTATGGTATTCCAGGCAGGTGCTAGGGTGTTGCAAGGCGGTTGCTAGAGTGTTGCTAGGTGGTTGCTATGGTATCCCAAGTGGGTGCTACGTTGTTGCTAGGTGGTTGCTATGGTATCCCAGGTGGGTGCTAGGGTGTTGCTAGGTGGTTGCTAGGGTGTTACTAGGTGGTTGCTATGGTATCCCAGGCAGGTGCTAGGGTGTTGCTAGGCGGTTGCTAGAGTGTTGCTAGGTGGTTGCTATGGTATCCCAGGTGGGTGCTAAGGGGTCGCTGGCTGGTTGCTAGGGTGTTGCTAGGTGGTTGCTATGGTATCCTAGACGGATGCTAGGGTGTTAAGAAAAATAAGAAACAGAAGAAGAATATACTGTCAGATAACACTTTAACACTTTCTGCTTCTCGTGAGCAAATATATTCAGTGATGTTGAGGTCTGGACTCTGGGGTGGTCAGTCCACTGTTCAGAGAACACCAGCAGCATCTTTGTTTAATTTTTCTTTCCTTTTCTAATAAGTGGCTTCTTGACGGCTACCCATCCTTTCTGATCCTTTCTGGATGGATAGAAACACCTGGAGATATTTTTCAACTTTATTTCTATTTGTTGTATGTTTTATATTTTCCTCTAATATGTTAAATACCACAAATAAACAGTGACTGTGTATTAAAAGATGAAGAAATATGTCACATTTCCACATATTTCCAGAAAATCAACAAAACACACTTGACCAGGGGCGCCAAAATTTTGCATATAGCTGTAAGCTTTCCACAGCTGTGTTTAAGCAGTTGTACTGTAAAAACTGTAAAGCTGCAAATTAATCAAAATCTGGCCTGGATGAGCTCTTACTCAAAACCAACACAGTCATTTTTGAGCCGAACCCTGGCCCACACTAATGATATGGTGGATTTCCTAACAGAGCAGACGAGTGATGAAACTGACCAACAAAACCCAGTCCCCTTTGATCCTGAACCCTGGCATTGTCCCAACTGCCCAAAACTCACAGTAACAGTAACAGTAACACCTTTGCCAACATCATCAGGTTAATTATCAACCTGTAAACAGTTCTGAATGCCGTCTAAACACAGAAGCTCAGAACGCAGCTGATCAGTGTTCATTCATGGGGTCTTCGAATTCAATCACTGCCCTAAAACAGTAAAGTCATCCTAATAAAATGCACCACAGCATTCCTGCTGTGTCTGCAAGACCAGCGACCGCAACGTCACTTACCATAAAAGCTGTAGGCCCAAACCGGCCTGGCCACAAACGATTTGTAAAGTTGTTTTTTTCTCTTCATACGTTTAAGCTCACAAAGCCCTCCTAAAGCTAAGTTCAACACTAAACTGCTTTCTTTTCTCAAACTCATTTGACCCAAATTACAACTCCCGCCTCTGTTGTGAGCTTATGTAGTTTAACTGCCATCACAGATAGCCACTCACCTTAAAGGGGAATTCAACATTTCTGCATAATTCAGTGGTTCAATGTAAACAGAGTGATTCAGAGTGGTTTGGTGTGAAGTGGTTGATTGTAGAGGCTCTGATTTCTTTACAGTGGTGGTGATGGGAACCAGGGGTCACCATGACTACAACACAAATATAGCCATTTTATTTACTATCCAAAACCACCAGTGAACCTACACGAGTCTTCTGAGCTTTTATATGGAATGTTGATGGTAAAATAATGAAAAACGTTTTCTTTGGGGACTAATTTTGCCTCACAACACTCTGCATGTTTACCTCCACCATAAATGGGTTTAAAAAGCATAGTTTTAGGCCAAAACTATCATCAAACAGTGTCTCATGCATCAGGCGGTGTATTTGTAACTATTTCATGTAATAACTTTCTGTAAGGGAGCTTTTAGAGGCATTAAACCCTTTCAGATGTCTGGTTCCTATCACCACCACTGTGAACAATTCTGACAGTTTACTTATCAGAAATGTAGTAAAATTGTTTCCCCTTTAAATGAGCAATTTGTAACGTTTTTAAGTTTGTAACATTTCAAAATAAACTAAAAAATCAGAATGTGAAAAAATAAGCCCCAGCCCATCCTGTCTCGTAATATTACTTTGTACCTCAAGAGGCGATAGTGAGTCACTGTAGTGTCAAGTCTGCAATCTGTCCAACATGGAAGGATGAAAAAGTAGCCGCCCGCTCCCGGCAAGAAAACACAAAGAAGTAAATTGAAGCAAAACAAGAATTAACATTGGTGCTGCTGTCCACTGCTGGAGCTCTCAGTGAGTACATGGATGAAGTTTGATGCTACACTCACAACAAGTAAACAGTGGGGGCACTGAAGAGGGAGGAGGAGGGACTGTGTGGAGTATAAGTTCGACAGGTTGTGTCATTTTCTATATTGCTCCTTTTAGATGTAATAAGTCTGGAATTTTAAGCCGTTCAATCATATTTTGGGACATATGATAGAATACAAACGACTGCATATTGCTTAGCAGCTTTTATCACTTAAAGGTGCAGTGTTTAAGATTTAGTGGCATCTAGTCCCTCATCCCTCTCTTTCCAAGCATGTAGTAGAACCTATGGTGGCTGTCAGGTTTTCTGCCGTTGCCTGTCCCAATTTTTACTTCTTCATGTTTTTGCTTCTTTGATGATTCACCCTCCACCCACTAGAGCCAGAGTTTGGTTTGTCCATTCTGGGCTACTGTAGAAACATGTCAGCGCAACATGTAGACCTCTGTTGAAGAGGACCTGCTCCCTATATAGATATGAAGGGCTCATTCTAAGCTAACAAAAACATGATTCGTAGTTACAGGTGATTATACACTAATGAAAACCGGGTTTTGCATACTATACTCTATTTCTGTGAACAGAGCCCCTAAATTTTACATACTGCACCTTTAAAGTATCCCTCAGATTAGGGGTGTCCATTCCTGGTCCTGGAGATCTACCAACCTGGAGAGTTCAGATCCAACCTGCCTGACTCTAATACTCAGGAGCTCCTAAAGCCTTCACAGGGTCAGGTGAGTTAGACCAGAACTGGAGTGAAAGGTAGATCTCCAGGACCAGGAATGATGTCTAATCCCATCTAATCCACTATTAAGTTTGTGCTCATAAATATGCAGTATAAAACTGTTCAGTTATTCTTATGTGAAAGCGAGTGTGGAGGTGACAGGGGTTGCTGATGTTCTGAAGCTTTTATGGTAGACTGTGTGCTGGCCCATCGCCCTGTGAAGCAAGGCTGTGTACTGTGATCTACCGTTCAGAGACCTCAGAGATGGTTTCAAGAGAACATTAACCACTTTAATGCCACTACACAGAGGCGCAGAGTACCTAGAGCAGTCCTGTTAAAAGTGTTTTGACAGCTTGTGGCACATGCTAAGTGTACTCTATCCCTCTGGGGTCCATGAACCCTAAAATCGATGTTTCTATATCTGTTTCTCTCTCTTTGTGATAAAACAGCCCATTAATCCAGTTCAAACATTTCCTGAATCTGTAGAGTCGCCCTTTCCATTCCATCTTATCACGAGATCGTACATGATTCACATCCGGAGTTATGAGCCTATGAAGAGGGGCTGAGATACGCGCCATCTGCCTCTCACCGTGTGGAACTGGTGGATTTGTGTGTCTGTCTACATTCTGTGTGAAACTGACCAGTGGACACTCAGGAAATCACTAAGGACTGACCATCACGCCGGAAACCCTTCATTCCTCATTCAGTCCACATGAGAGACACATGTAAAATGGCGTGCACAGAGTTCACAGATAATGGAAAGTAGTGACGAAGATACCCGATAATGATGATAACGATAATGATTTGAGAAGAAACATATGGGTATCATGTTATATGTAAGTGCCATTAAAGGCTAATTTAAGAAGACATGGAAAATCGAGAAAATGCCCTTAGACCCCAGAGGGCTAGTTAGTCGGCATGATGCCAAACTTTACAATAATATTACAGCAAATGCCATGACAATTACCGGTAATGGTAAAATGACACTTTTATATTACTGGACACAGTCTATCATGACAGTCTGCTATGACATGTTTATGGCGTTTTCATGTCAATGTTATGTAGCAGGGTCCAAGTAATTTGTTACTCAATCCATGTATATGAATATTTTCTACAAAAGAGGTTCTCATTTGCTCAAGTTTATTAGTAGCTTTGCACAGTGGTGCTGAAAGTGGGGTCCGTCATTTTTAGCGAAGTGGGTCACAATTTCATGTTATTTTTTTAAAACTGTGGCAGCTGTGGAGATGGCTTGAGCCACACTGTACATCCAAAACAAAGATAACCTACTTTATGCCACAATGTCACTATGATCATAATTGTTAATGTATTGAAGCTGAATCACTGACTTTTTCGGACTACACAGTCACCGCAGACTAAGGTTCGAAACTAGCCAAATAGTCAAATGGTGGCATTTAGGGTGTGTTCAGACTTGGTCAAATTCAAACGAACCCTGGTGCGACTGCTCTGTTAGTGAGCGATAGAATACCTATTTTCAAAGAAAATAATGTAGGATAACTGCAGTAAACAGATTTCTGCCTTGTTTCTGTGATTTTGTTTATATATTTGATTTGATTGTATACATACATTATGTTTGTTCTCTTGCTCTGACAGTGATTCTTGGTGAACCCCTAAGAAACGTGAGTTAAAGTGAAAAGGTAAAGCAGCTTAGCTGACCAATACACTGAGAAAGTACAGGCTGCAATGCTGACAGTTTAGCATATCATTTAGAGATGGAATGCTGCAAAAAGCATTTGGAAGCAGCTGTCCATGTTTACAGCTGCATAGAAAACTGTTATTTTTTTGGAAGCCATGAATGTTTTCTCCAGGCATTATTTTAAAATCTTAAGTTGCAAAAAGTGGAAGACAAAATGTTCTGTTAATTTCCATTTATTTCAAATGATATGATGGAAACGGCAAGGCTGTCACTGCATAAATGTCCAATCTCAAAAATCACCTTAATTTAAGTTGACTGGAGTTTTTCCATCCTACGTACTTGCAGTTTCAGAACTGCTTCACCATGTTGGAAAAAACTGTAATCTTCTGTTCGCTCCGTAGTCTGACTTTAGCAGTTTTATTACGAGGGGAAGTGGAAAAATGACAGCAAATAAGCCAAGCCTTTCACACTCAAGTGCTAACACCTAAAACTGTGTACAGAACTGACTAACTGTTTGGCTTCACGACTTGAGTCATTTACACAAACGGAAATCTTTTTCATGGATGGGCGTTTTGGCTGAAACGCTTTAATACATTCCAGATAAGGATGCCAGTGTATACAACGACCAACAATACCAAGTCGCTCCCTCTAATTAGTGAATTCGCTCCCAGCAGAAAACAGAAAAGCACTGACCAATACAAAGGGACAGTCTGGAACAGCCGCACATGAGCCTGAGGTCACCGTGAGCAATGCCAAGCATGGGCTAGAGGGGTATAAAGCCCCCTAGCACTGGGCTGTGGAGCAGTGGAGCTGCATTCTCTGAGGTGATGGAGCTCCGTCCAACACTTTTGGGATTAACATGAGTGATCCAGAACTGACCATCCATCATGACCTGACTAACACAGCAATGATCCAAGAGAATGCCTTGGATAGATCATAGTGGTCCCCTTGCAGTGGGATGAATGGGGCAGAGGAGGGCCGATAAGGTAGGTGGAGCTCGTAAAATGGCCAACAAGTGTACATATAAGGTACCTAATAAACTGGCAAGTACACTGTAAACTTAAATCAGTCGCATTTTAAAAATCTTATCGTCTTTTTGTCTTAAAAAGATTAAGTTAATTAACAGGTTTAAGCTTAAATAACTTTATATATGAGTTACATTTACTTTCTCATTTTCAACGATCCACAGTTCTGCAGCCCAAACAGCCCAGTCATGACAAATGGCATCTACTGAGCTGGCAGTGCTCTACTTTTTTGAGCTCTGTTTACTCTTCAATTAGTTACATTAACTTGAATCAAATGTTCTTCCTTGTGTAATGGATTGTCATCAATTACAACAACAGTTTTAAATGAGAGAAATAAGAGTTAAAGCCACACTATGTAGGATTTGGGGATTTGGAGACCTCTCTGGTGGAAATATGCAATTGCATGCAACATGCGAAAAAACATTTTGTGATGTTGGTTGTGTTTCGGACCCCCACAAGTGGATGAATCCGGCTTTTGCGAGTGCATTGAAAGAGATTTCGAAGAGAACTCAGTCAAAACTCAGTCAAAACTCGTCTTCTGATGACGTGAGTGAATTATCTACTATTCCCATATCTTCATCAGTATAATGTTGATTTTGCATTTGAGGCCTAAACATTGAGCTGAATGTTCTTTTTAAGTCTGCATGTGTTATGTTAATATGTAAAGATGTACAGCGTGGTCCAAAAAACGCCCACGAAATCCGTCCCAGTACCCCTGACTTTTAAATGATTCTTTCTGGCTTTACAGGGCGACTCCCAGCAGCGCACACCCTCCATATTTCAGTGGTTTCTTCTTTCTCCATACTCAGTAAAGCTACTTCTTTCAGTTTTAACAAAGAAATATTACATAGTGCTGCTTTAATTAACAGAAAACAACAAAACAGTTAAGAATACTGACAAAAAGTAAAGCCCCTCCCTCGTAGCTCCCCCTTGCTGGTGTGCAGTTAGAGGCTGTAGCTCTAACCCAGGGTCTCAAGTCAGGGGTCGGCTAATCATTTGAGTACAACTTTCAGGTTTTGCAAAAGACATTTTGTGAAGGACAGGCTTGTATATTTGTCATGAACGGCAAACAAGCACATGTGCATATCCAGACTTTTTGTAGATGTACTGCAAGTAGGTTTGTTGTAGCCAAACCTGTTGCCTGGTTACAGACATGTTTTGAGGCCTATAATTAGTCAGCTGAAAAAAAAACCTTTCCTGTCCAGCCTTCTAAGAAAACAAAGCAATTACATTAAAGTGAAAAGATTTGTAAGTGATATTTAAGGATAAATAAAAGGATAAAGATGCAGAGGTCATATAAAGCTGTTGTGTGGGCCAGATGTGGCCTCCAGGCTGGTAGTTTGAGCTCTTGCTGTTCATCCACGGTCAGTTTCTGACCATAGAGCCACTCTTGGATGAATGTTTTTTGGGGGTGGACAACTCTCAACCTAGCAGTGATGCTGAAATCGTATCGTCATATATAGTTTTCCTGTAATCTTCCACCAAAATAACAACTTCTACCCACCCCTAAAACATCTTCTGAGTTTTGACTACATCACCAGGCATCAGCGGGTGGGGCGAAATAGTGTTAACCAATAATAATGTAGAGTGTTCAAAAATGTTCTACATGGGTTAAGTGTTTTACAGCATTTATTTTTTGGATTATTCTGAGAAGGACTCTTATTTTGAGGGGTGGGGTTAGTATGCTGGGGACTGTAGTGCAGCGCATTGTGGAACAGGCTAGTATTAATAGAAAATGAAAATACTTTTGCTGGCCGGATAGGACAGCGTCGTGGGCCTGATTTGGCCCACAGGCCTTGTGTTTGACACATGGGCAGTAAACAATACAATATCATCATCTCTCCCTTCCACCACCCCCACCTATGATGGTCAGCTAGCTCAGAGACCCTCTGTCATACAGTGTCTGACTCATAAATACGTCACAGTACAAAAAGAAAATTAGTTTCCCATTCATGTTGACTTCAAAGCTATTAGTAACTGTAAGATTTCAGAGAGGAGGTAGATTTTCAGTCCTGTGCAAACAAAGGCACAATGTCTGAGTTTACCAAACAGGGCATAAGGTTAGGTCTACTGTGCACATACAGATTCACCCTAATATGGGTTAATATTTAACTAGGAGCTCCGTGGAATTAATGTTACTGGACAAGATCTGAGGTTCTGAAGTGTGGGTTTGATCTAGACTCCCTTTTGAGCTGTTAGGTGGCTTTCGTTTCTTCTTTCGTTTCACAGTAAAGTAAATGCAACCTCAGGAAGTGGAAACTTTTGGTATATACTTGGTCATTCCTCAAACAAAGGTAACAATGGTACAGTTAAAACTGAATGGAGCTTCTTAAACTTGAGGATTACAGAACACATGATGGAGAAGTGTGCTGTCCACACAAAACAGAAGTTTGGTCCTGTCTGTTTTTCAAAGCAAAAATCAAAGCAGTCATCACTGGCAAACAGAGGGTTACACTGTCAGGGTGACCACAGTACATCAGAGCGAGAACACTCTACCCTTCAATTTCAGATGGCACGCTGCCACTGTAACTATGGCAGGAAGAAAATCAGGCAACGTGTTGCATCATCTTATGGAAAAAAGCTTTTTTGTCGAGGAGAAAGGGTAGTTTGTGAAGCACTGTGTGCTGACAGAGGCTTTGAAAGGTTTTCAATGCATGCTGACCACATAGGAACAGTAAATATTGGAATTATTTTGCAGATATGTCGTGTTTCGGTGCTGAAGTCAATGTAGGCCTAATCATAAGAATGACTGGTAGCCCTTCACTGGGTTCAAGAACAGTAATGACATCTACATAAACCTTTACCTGATGACCAGGAGTGGAAATGGGCCAGAACACACCAGAACCCCATTTTGGGAGTAATAGTCGAGACAGAACAGCGTTCTGGCTCAGATCTCAAAAACCTAGATAACTATTTTTGACAGGGACACCACGTGTAATTGTTTTCTGTTCTGAAGTGTGTGTATGAACCGAAGTGTCCGTTGAACACACCTCAAGTTCAGACTAAAGCCCATTCTGCCAATGGCAAGCCATGGAGCTGTATCAGGCTCTGCCCACCCAGTCTCCATGGTAACAACTGTCAGTACACCATGTGTTGAGAGTGTAAAGGCAGCCAAGAAACTCCACGATGGGTAATAAAAGTGCGGTTTCGCTTTCTAATTTTCTTCAAAACTTGGTTCGGATATGCCGTCTACTCAGTGTAGCTAATATTGTTCAATGATTCATGTGTTATTGCTAAAGTATTCAGTCAGTGGGTTTTAAGTGTCCAGTGTAATTTAGCCTGTTAGTTAAGGCTACTCGAATATACGGTAGCGCAATGAATGATACCCAGCTAGCTAACCTGATAATGTCAGCCACTCATTATGAGCTAGGTACTAAAATATAAAGTTAAGTGACCCTTATTAGTCCCACAAAAGGGAAATTTCACCTCCGCATTTGTGCAGTGAAACACCACATACACACTGGTGACCACACTCACTAGGGGGCAGTGAGCCCTATCCGCAGCGCCCAAGGAGCAGTTGGGGGTTAGGTGCCTTGCTCAAGGGCACTTCAGGTACATCCTGTCAACTCAGGGGATCAAACCGGCAACCTTCCGGTTACAAGGCTGGTTCCCTAACCTCCAGCCCACAAGTGCCCCATCTGTTGGAAAAATAACTGGATACTTAACGTTTTCGACAGTCTAGGTCACATAATGAAAGAGGTAGTTTAGTATTTCTGATGTATTAAGGTTTTTTTGACAAACCTTTTGACGATTTGCTTTGTAGTCTCAGCCTTGTTGGAAAGCTTGTTTGGATTCCTGCGTTGTTGTTGGTTAACAGCAGTTTATAGAAAAGTGCAAATAGCTTTTTAGGAGGTGTTATTAGTTTAACTTTAGAAATTAGTGATGTTTCATTTAGAAAAACAGATTCTGTTCTTTTTTCTAGACTGTTCTTAATAAATGTTCTTGCTTTCTATAGAAATGGTCTCGTCTTTATTTAGAACGGTAATGTTAAATAGGTTTAAGGAGGTTTAGGTTATAAATAAAGTGGTGTTTATTTAAAGCATTAATGAGAATGAGGTCTGTAATGACAATGTCCATTATGAATAGAGACTTAGATGTACTTGCAACAATCAGTGAACATCTTTTAAAGAGTGTACACTCTTTAAAAGATGGTTCTTCAAAGTTCTTTAGTAAAAGGAAATGGTTCTATTTTGGACCATGAAATCTATATAGAACCATTTGCATGCTTAAATGGCTCTTTACACGGTCAATTAGTTCTTCAGATTGATGGAGAACGTGTTGTATCTGGTTCTATGATTGGGACTGTTAAATGACTTGTTTGATCATGTTTTTTTCCACAGGAATGAATAGGGTGTAAAAGTTTGTGCACCCAACTTTTTTCATGTTGATGCAAGTTCAATAGTAACACCCACCAGCAACCCCCTGGGCTACCATGGCAGCCGTGTAGCAACCACCTGGGATACCATAGCAACCGCATAGCAACACCCTAGCACCCACTCGGGCTACCATGACAGCCGCCTAGCAGCCACCTGGGATACCATAGCAACTGCATAGCAACACCCTATCAACCACTAGCTAGCTTAAACTGCACAATCACTGTATTTTCCTCAGGAAATGCCCATTTGTAATTTTTTGAACAGGGACTTCAACAGAGGCAACAAAATACACAGCCCTGCATTAACCCAACACAAAATAGGGAGAGGGTGGAATGGGAGGTAATGAAACATGAGGAGGGTAGACACTTCCAACACACCCTCCTCGGTCACACTTACAGTAATAACTACAAACAAAACAAACTACTTCACTGATGACAACAGCAAAGACATCAACAACAACTAATGTCTCTGTTTTGCACCAGGAGTGTGACACGTTCCAAGAGCCACTTTGCATGGCCGCACCCCCCAAAGCTCCCCACGGCAGCGTGGTCTGTGGCGGACACCACGATACGATGTTGTGTCTCCTTGCTAGCTGTGGTGTTCAAGGCTGTATCGCTAACAGTACTAATGTTCATGTGGGCTGAGTAGGAAAATGCTGCTGGATTTTATCTCCCTGTCTTTCTCCACCAAAAAGAAGCACAATGTGTGCTAGATTATTTAGTCTCTCTATTTAGCATGATGTGTGTGGTGGTTTTGAACCTAACACCGGCCATAAAGATCCACTCCGCTCCTTCTCCGCTGTGCAAAAGCTGCTACAGGCGGATTCCTTGCGGTTCAGACACAGATTTTTTGCGGAATACGCTCCGCTGTTTGAGTCCAAAGGCAGCGACAGGAGCGAGCCAGCGCATATTTCGGAAGGTGCAAATACGTCAGAAAAGAATTCCCATCCACAGCCTCACTTACAAGAACTATTAGACTTGGTGGGTTGAAAACTATTCCTGGTGTACGCTCTACAGAAAAACACGCTAAAGCTCATCATAAAATCAGTTATTTGTATGATTTTGCAGATGCAAGTAAGTCATAACAACATAAACCACTGTTTACACTTAATGTCATGCTTACATACATCTAATTAACACTCAGTAAAGAACAAAAAAAATAATCAGAAACGCTTTTTAAATAAAGACTTTTACTTTTTCACTTTAAGTACACTTAAAAAGATGGTTCAAGGTTTCTTTAGTAAAGACAGTGGTTCTATTGAGAACTATGAACACTCAAAGAACCATTTGCATGCTGAAATGGTTCTCTGCATGGTGAAATGGTTCTTCAGCTTGATGGAGAATGTGTTATGTTTATGGTTCTATATAGAAGCCTGACATTGTAACAATAGCAGAACCCTTTTTGGTGCTATCTAGAACCATTTTCAAAAAGGTTCCATATAGAACACATTCTCCATCAATCTGGAGAACGATTTCACCCTGCAAGGAACCCTTTAACCGTGCAAATGGTTCTGTGGTTATTCATGGTTCTATATAGGATCACTGTCTTTACTAAAAACCCTTAAAGAACCATCTTTTTTTAAGAGTTTATGCCTAAGAGCAGGTACACTCTTAAAAAAAGATTCGGTAACACTTTCTATTTTCTTTGTAAGCATCTATAAACACATTCATAACATGTTATAATGCATTCATAAGACATTATAAACATAGCTATAAATATTTATAAAAATGCATTATACATTATAGCCATGCTTATTATGCATTATGAATTGTTAACATAATACATTATAAGTACTGATCATAACAAATTATAAGAGCTCATAAGTCATATTTGTCCGCTCTAAGTAAAGTGAAGCGTACTGTACTAAAGCCTCCTCCAGTGTTCAGAGTGAGGCTTCAAGTTGAAGTATTTACTGAAGGATTTACTGAAACACTAAAACATTCACAATAAAGCAGATTACAGGCTTCAAATATCAGAGTTTAAACTAGAGCTGCCATCAGTGTTTTACCCAATGTGGGAAAGGTAATGTACACCACCGTTAGCTTGGTATTTGTCTTTACTTTACACTCTCCAAGCTGGGACTGACTTCTTTGGCACTGACATTATAACATGTTATTAACACTATTTATAATGCATTATATTAACAATTCATAATGTATAATAAACATGGCTATAAAGTTTAATTCAGTGTAATTCTTTTTAATACATATTTATAGCCACGTTTATAATGCCTTATGAATACATTATAACATGTTATAAATGTGTTTATAGATGCTTACAAATGCGACATTCATAAAAAAGTGTTACCAAAGATTCTTCAAGGGTTTTTTGGTAAAGACAGTGGTTCTATATAGAACCATGAGCACTCAACGAACGCTTTGCAGGGTTAAAGGGTACTTTGCATTGTGAAATTGTTCCTCAGATTGACGGAGAATGTGCTGTATATGGTTGCATGCAGAACCTTTTTGAAAAGGGTTCTATATGGCACCAGAAAGGGTTCTTCTATTGTTATCATATCTAGCTTGTAACCATAGAAGAACCCTTTTTGATGCTATATTATATATATTTCATGATGCCAAAAACCCTTTAATCATGCAAAGGGTTATTTGAGCTACTTGCTTTCAATCTCTACAACAACACAAAGCAAATTTAATTTGATCTGTTTTGGATAAAATCACAGCATGGCTGCTTACAGCTTGCTGTTGGGGTTGTGATGCTAGTAAAGCTGGAACTTCGCCTGCGTCTCTTCGGTCTCTTCGATCTCTTCAGTGTCAAGCGCTGAGTGAAGTTGCTCGGTATTGTCAGTTCGGTTCTTTGGGAAGGGAATGAAAAGGGACGACATCCCATTTACAGCCTGGAACAGTACAACTTCTACAAATAGTCTGCCATTTCCATTGCTGTTGCTCTGTTGTTGTTGTTTCCTGCTGGGCTAGAACCTGGACTAGTGTAAGTAAATTCTGGGGGCACAAATATTCAGGATTTTGGAATTGGCCGGTTTTACCGCCCTCTTTTCAAATGCGGGATTTGCATTTGAAGAAGACAGCAGTGTTTGAGGTTCACGGTTATGTCAGTTTCATGTACCGAACTCTCTTTCTTCAACTATGTCAATGCAAACACAGTTTTCCATTCTATGGCAACTTTAACAGATTCACTGTGAGACACCAGATCATTGATGTTGAGAGAAGGGACAGTACAGAGCTCTGAGGCATGCCTGTACTACGTGACAAACGCTGTGATGTTAAATTATTGATTTTAACAGACTGTTTCCCTGTATTATACTTAGGTACTTGTGTACTTCTGTCACCTCGCATATCTTCCAAAAGAAGACTGTGGTCGACCAAATAAACAAAGGACAGTATAACTTCTGATACTTGTCAAAAGAATCTGAAGTAGTTTGAGAAGAAATGGTGCTGTTGAGATATTTGCACATTTGAGGCATTTACAAAGTCACATCAGTTCACCCTGTGTCTGCTTAATGATCAACCCACAGGACACAATGATCAACGCAGGACAAATATAAAGGGCCTGTTGGTACAGAGGACTGAAAGAACTCTAGTAACAAAAATTGTGAACGAATGGCAAAGAATAAGGCAACCATGAAGCTGGCTCTGCTGATGATACTGGTGGTACTGACCAATGCAATCCTAGCAGCAGAGAATATGGGCACTGAGGAACCAGACCTGCCTCAAGTAGGGACTCGGTCAACCTTCGCAGCCCTGGACGATGTCCGTCTCATAGCGAACGGCCTCCTGCAGCTCGGCAAGAACCTGAGGGACTTCGTGCAGAAGACAAAAGGCCAGATCAACGACATCTTGCAAAAGCTCAACATATTCGACAAGTCCTTCTACCAGCTCTCTGTTCTGGCCAGCGAGATCAAAGAGGAAGAAGAGGAGCTAAAAAAGACCACGGTGGTGCTCAAAGCCAACAACGACGAGATAAAGAGTCTGTCGCTGGAGATAAACTCCAAAGTAGAGGAAATCATGACGGAGAGAATCCAGCTGCGGAAACAGGTCGGGGGGCTGGAGGAGAAGCTGAGTGGGCTTTCTCAAGGCCTGCTCTCAGCAGATCAGGTTGCAGAAATTTCTGCGTTGAAGGTAAGACGGGCAAACTTGTGAAGTTTCTCAGCCGCACAGGTCAAGTGCTAATGCTAAGCATCTGAGCCTGCCAGACAACTTTGTTGTATGTCATGTAACTACAGAAAAAGGCTAGAACCCCATTGATGTTCCTGCTTTAACTGCACACTTGGGGTGCTTTAGCACAGACGGCGCCTGACACAGCTGAAACTTAAATCCCGACAGTGGGCCGCTAATCAGTTCTTACCAAAACCACCCCGAGGCATATTTAGTTATGAATGAACTAATCAAAGAAGTAACATTTGGACTGTGCCTGAAATGTTTTGTAGTGTGGAATTATTAAACTTGCTGGACTTTTTTTATGAAAAGTGCAGAACCCCGGCCCTCTTAATGGTGCAGTATGTAAGATTTGGTGGCATCTAGTGTTAAGGTTGCAGACTGCAACCAACTGAATCCCCCTCCGTCACCCCTCCCTTTCCAAGTGTGTAGTAGAACCTACAGTGGTCATCAGGTTTTCGCTTCTTTCATGACGAGGATTCACCCTCCCTTGCTTTTACTACTAATTAATAATAATAATAATAATAATAATAATAATAATAAGTCTGATCCTCCATTTTTGTCTATATTTGGGTTCTCAAACTTCTCACAACACAAAATGGTCAGCCAGCACCGGCAATGACCACTGATTCTTCTCCCAACTGGAGCTACAGCGCACCAAATTCAAGCTGCTGCTTCAACGTAAAAATGCAAAAGGCATCTCTGGAGCCAGAGTTTGGTTTGTCCGTTCTGGGCTACTGTGGACACATGGTGGCGCAACATGGCGGCCTCTGCTGGAAGAGAAGCCTCTCCATATTTGGATATGAAGGCCTCATTCTAATCTAACGGAAACACAATGATTCACAGTTACACGGTTTTGTAAACTGTACTCCATTTCTGCTAATAGATCTCCCTAAATCGTACACACTGCACCATTAAAGTGCATTTGTTCTGGGTAAATAACCACTTACAGTTAATGCTTACAGCTAATTGCTAACCTTTGAAACACAATTTTAATGCTATTTGGTTACTAGTGTCCTCTTACCAAACTGTTATCTACTAACTGTACGTTCACATTAGAAGGTGACAGAGCGACAGGTAACCAGTCGTATCCTATAAGACTGTGATTTGTAGCTGTGATTTAGCAACAAGTGACACGGCGACAAGTCGAGATATTGAGACAAGTTGACTTTTCTCAATTTTTTTCAAATGAACTTTAAAGCCACAATTGACTGGCTCAAACAAACTCCTTAGACCAATAATAGACAAAGGGGGTCCGAGGTGTTTAGCCTCAGCTCTCTGAACTTTTCTGCCTATCACCGTTTGGTTCTTATTCCCAATAGTATCGTTCAAAAAAAAGGAAAAAAAATTATATACTTGTAAACTCATTACTGCGGTTCATACTTTAAACCAAACAGTGATACGTTTAGGGCAAATTAATTTTCATTTTCAGAAGCCAAAGTGTACATGCCCACACGCGACAAATAGCAGCCTCAAACACACCCACGAGAGACAAACGAGGTGACATTAGCAGCTTGTCGCCTACTAATAAGAACATACGGTAAGGCACTGACTCATAAAACAGAAGACAGCAAGGCAGCTGGCTTCAGCTATGGACACAGCCTTTGAATAATTTTAGAAAAGACAAAAGGACTCAGGTAAAACACGTACACTACCAGATTTGACAGCACACACCTGGCTGAACAGGCATTTTTCATAATGATAACATTTTGATCTAAAGCTTTATACCTAAAGCTGCACTACGTAAGATTCCCTGATCACCCTCTAAAGCCTGAAACTATGAAGAGGTGTCAGGTTGGGTGTTTTTTGGACCACATCGTTTGTCTTTACATATTAACGTCACATGCACAGGCTCAGATTTGTAGTGGTTTGTTTAATATCAGGTAAATATATGACCTTTTTGTAAGAACGAGAGCTATTTAAATGTAACATAGTTGACATTTTTCACCACATGGCATTTTACCTATCAGGCTAATGTAAATGTTGACATTAAACACCGATCAGGCACAACATTATGACCACCTCCTTGTTTCTACGCTCATTGTCCATTTTATCAGCTCCACTTACTATATAGGTGCACTTTGTAGTTCTACAGTTACAGACTGTAGTCCATCTGTTTCTCTGATACTTTGTTAGCCCCCTTTTACCCTGTTCTTCAGTGGTCAGGACCCCCATGGACCCTCACAGAGCAGGTACTATTTGGGTGGTTGATCATTCTCAGCACTGCAGTAACACTGACATGTGTAGTGTGTGTTGTGCTGGTCTGAGTGGATCAGACACAGCAGTGCTGCTGGAGTTTTTAAACACTGTGTCCACTCACTGTCCACTCTGTTAGACTCCTACCTTGTCAGTCCACCCCGTAGATGTAAGTGAAGAACACTTTCACAATGCAAAGAACCCTTTATGCAGATGGTTCTTGGAGTGTTCATAGTTCTATATAGAACCATTTACTTTACTAAAGAACCATAGCCCCTGAAGCCCCTGAAGAACCATATTTTTTAAGTGTGAATGGTGGTGATAGGAACCGGACGTCTGAAGCATTTAAAGCGCCCAAATCATGTAAAACAAATACACCGATCAGGCACAGCATTATGACCACCTCCTTGTTTCTATGCTCATTGTTTATTTTATCAGCTCCACTTACTATATAGGTGTGTGTGTTGTGCTGGTCTGAGTGGATCAGACACAGCAGTGCTGCTGGAGTTTTTAAACACTGTGTCCACTCACTGTCCACTCTATTAGACACTCCTACCTTGTCAGTCCACCTTGTAGATGTAAAGTCAGAGACAGTAGCTCATCTGCTGCTGCACAGTTTGTGTTGGTCATCGTCTAGTCCTTCATCAGTGGTCACAGGACGCTGTTGGCTGGATATTTTTGGTTGGTGGACTATTCTCAGTCCAGCAGTGACACTGAGGTGTTTAAAAACTCCAGCAGCACTGCTGTGTCTGATCCACTCGTACCAGCACAACACACAGTAACACACCACCACGTCAGTGTTACTGCAGTGCTGAGAATGATCCACCAATAGTACCTGCTCTGTGAGGGTCCATGGGGGTCCTGACCACTGAAGAACAGGGTAACAAAGTATGCAGAGAAACAGATGGACTACAGTCTGTAACTGTAGAACTACAAAGTCCACCTATATAGTAAGTGGAGCTGATAAAATGGACAACGAGCTTAGAAACAAGGAGGCGGTCATAATGTTATGTCTAATTGGTGTAATGTTCCCGTGTTCAATTGAAGCTAAAAAATAAAAAAATTAATGTTGATGGTTGATGAATATAGTCTTTGACTATGCAGTGTTATTCACACAATATTTATTAAAAAAAAAGAAGAAAGGAGATTAATAAAAAGTGCTCAAATATCTGACACTGAAGGAAATGACATCAACTGCCATTGGTCGCATGGTGTCACAACAAACCATTGCTTATGTTGACAGGCGTTTCCTGTTAGTAACTTTAAATGAACTTTAAATGAACTTCAGTGTGTTGCATTGTTTAAGGAAGCCCTATCTGCAAATGCATTTATTATTTTGAAACAAAATAATGCAACCATGAAAGCTTTTTATGTTTATTTTGAAATCTACACTTACTACTTGGAAATGTGGGTGTTAAAAAATGAATTCTTAAATGTTTTCATAGTTTCCAGCTAGATGTATATCGAGGCAGGTGTATTATAACATATAGTTTTTATAAAATAGGAGAGCAGGAGAGTGAATGCCAAGAGCTGGATCATTACCAAATTTTAAAGTTTGAATTTCAGTTCATTGTTTTGATGTCTTCTAAAATGTGTGAAATGGTTCAAATAAGAAAAACCCTTTTTGAATAAATATGGCAAACACCTTAAATTTTTTGATCAGGAGGTGATCCAAGCCCAAGAGAGGAGTATCTCAGAGCTGCTGAAGGCGGTGAAGGAACAAAGTGAGCATCTCAACTACCAGAAAAACAAGATCAAGGGTTTGGAGAATAAGGTAGAATTTTTTGGTTGGATTTCAAATGTATTAAACAGACCTCTTGTAGGTGTAATCTGCCCATCCAAAAATGACTGTAAAAAAAATATATATATATATATATATATATGATGTATTCAAACTTGCATGATTGAAGCATAAAATATGTAAAACTGTGTCACATTTTAGCTCAACTCTGCCAGTCTTCAAGAAACTACCTCTAAATTTCGATGGGACGCCCAAACCTACGGCATGTCAGAATATCTGTCCAACTATTCCACTGATGGAAGCTTCTCGAGTGGTGAGGACACCAATGATGTTCTTCTTTGAACTATGTTATAAGAATGGCATTGTGAAAAGTCACCATTTTTTCATGTACCCCAGATGTTGTCGGCCAGCTGAGACACGTTTGATGTACAGATTTTGCTTCTTTAGTTTAAAACTGGTGCTATGAACCAAATGTAGTTGACAAACACTAGAAGTCAATAGTCACCCAAATCTTATATAAATATAACTTATATAAAACTTCTGTCAACCTGCATCCAGGTCTTCAATGTCACGTAGACTTGTCGATGTGAATTTTAGACAAGTGTTGAATTCCGATTGGTGCATGTGCTTCACATACTGTTAAAAATGAGAGGTCAGCTCAACTCAAAATGATAGAGTAACTGATTACATGACTTTTCTTGAGTTGACTCAACTTGAGGACACAAGAGTTCACAACTCAAACTTCTTAACTGGGTCAAAGTTCTCCTAATATTTTAGTTCTGCATCTCAGTAAGGTAAATAAAATCCACAGCACCACTCCAGAACACATGAAGCAGCTCAGATTTTGTGTCTACAAATGTTTTATACACTGGAGAAAATATTTGTTGTTTTAACTTTCGAAGCATAGCATCGTCTCATGTGGTGCAACTGTCTAATAATTCATCCCAACATCAGGAGATTGTGAGTTTGAATCCCAGCGATACCACAGCTGTCCATGTCCGGAAGCCCAAGAGGAAAAAATGCCAGATGGGACTGTGTTATAGAAGGACTGCCAGCTAGTGGGGAAACTGAGTAAAAACACAAATCCAGTTTTGTTTATCTAACTGAGATGCAGACCTAGAAACAGTATCTGGGAGAATTTTTGACTCAACTAAGAAGTTTGAGTTGGGTGAACTCTGGTGTCCTCAAGTTGAGTCAACTCAAGAAAAGCCATGCAATCAGTTACTATATCATCTTATGTGTTTATAAATACAAACAACAGAAAGTTTGAGCGTAATCTAGCATCTAAATGCTTGAGTGATGCATGCGAATGTGAGTTAGATTCTATGGTGGAGTCAGAATTCGACACCTGTTGTCTACAATGTTCTGCCTGCTGTGTTACAGCTTACAGTAAGTCAACCTGCACTCTAAACCACACCTAAACCACATGGTTTGAGCAGGTTGAGAGATTTGGGTGACTATTGACTTCTAGTGTTAGCTACATTAGCCTCGTAGCTTCAGCGCTAAACTAAAGAAGCAAGATTTGGACACAAATCTTGCCTCGGCTGGCCAACATCTGGGGTGGGTGAAAAATTGCGTAAAAAGTCTTTTGGACTGCAGATCTCTGACAGTGGTGCTATTGCAGATTTCCCAAGGGACTGTGGCGAGGTCTTCAGCATGGGAGAGAACACTAGCGGCCTGTATGCCATCAAGCCAAACCAGTCAGAGCCGTTTCTTGTGTACTGCGAATTCACACAAGGTTAGAACACACATTTACTATTCCAAACATGGAGTGACTCTCTCAATTGGTTGTATGCAGACAACCTCCTAACGTCACCTCTGCTCTCCATAGAGGGGGCGTTCACCGTCATTCAACGCAGACACGACGGCTCTGTCAATTTCAACCTGTCCTGGCAAAGCTATGAGGATGGATTTGGAGACTTCAAGAGTGAGTAGCACATATGGAATGCTGGTTCTCCTGCAGATAAGAATGCAGGAATGAGATTTCCGCTCGACATCACTGTGCTGACACAAGCAGCCAGGAGCACAGTGGAGAATTCTGACTTGACATTTCTGACAGCTAAAATTTCAGCACCTTTTGACTGTCACAGCCTTTTTCAGGCCTTTATCAGCCTCTAGTGTATCCCAGAATTTCACCCCAAACTAAGCATGATGTGGAGACTTGACCGAGTTACATCAGTTGTTTACAGTTGTTTAGTGTTTCTTGTATATAGTAGGAGGATGTCACTGATCTCCAGTCTCCTAAGCTGGGAACCCTCAAGGCCTTCAAGACCCTCACAGAAGACCTGATTGTTTACGAGAACTAATATCTGTAATATTAGTTCATTTTTAATCAACTGAGTGTACATATCTGATGTAATTAAACTCTGCAAGCATTGTGTGTTTTATTGGTTTATTCATTATTTAAGTTTTGATTGGAAACAAAAAGCTTTAAACTATCAAAACGTCCATCCAAAGTATCCAATCAAGATTTTTTTCTATGTGCTATCAATGTAGACTGATTGGAACTTACATGTTAGATTAACCACAAACGTAATTAGGAAGTGATAGCAGAACCATTTTTTTTCAGAAATAATGTCACTCTAGGCCTTCTAGAAGTGTCACTGACAGCAAATACAAGTGGTTGAAACATATAAAACACAAAAGTTTCAAATCTCTGTGTTTAATTTTTTGTGCACCACTGTTAGCTTAGCACTAACATACTATTAAAATCCCATAGGGGTGCTAGCAGGAATTGTTATTAATTATTTTTCCCCTTATATTTTGACCAAGTTTTGACATTTACAGCCCAAACTGAAGACTTAACTGTAACAGTCATGGTTTGCCACTTAATCTCCTACTGACAGTAACAGTAGTGTAATGCTTTAGTGCTAAAGAGAGCCGGATATCTCTGCTTGCTTTCTAGAGATCAAGACCTGTTAATTGTGTTCATTTGTAGGTGAGTTCTGGCTTGGCCTGAAGAAGATCTTCTCCATCGCCAGGCAGGGTGAGTCTCTCCTGCGCCTTCAAATGGAGGACTGGAAACAAGAGAAACATTCCACAGAGTTCCAGTACAACCTGGAGGGCCCTGATTCCAACTACACCATCCACCTCAAGCTAGTGGGCCCGACCCCTGATACAGACTTCCAGGCAGTGAGATTCTCCACCCAAGACCACAATGATGGGTACCATGACGAAAGCTGTGCCCATGACTACACAGGTACTGCTGCGTTTACATTATGTGTAGTATTATCTAGCAGTTAATAAATAGTCTTGTTGTCATGGAGCCTTCAAATGTTCACTGAATAACCACACCCACTTACCCAGCCTTCATACTCACACTGAATAACCACGCCCACTCACCCAGACTTCATACTCTCACTGAATAACCACGCCCACTCACCCAGCCTTCATACTCTCACTGAATAACCACGCCCACTCACCCAGCCTTCATACTCTCACTGAATAACCATGCCCACTCACCCAGACTTCATACTCTCACTGAATAACCACGCCCACTCACCCAGCCTTCATACTTTCACTGAATAACCACGCCCACTCACCCAGCCTTCATACTCTCACTGAATAACCACGCCCACTCAGCCACCCCTCATACTCCCACTGAATAACCACGCCCGCTCACCCAGCCTTCATACTCTCAATGAATAACCACGCCCACTCAGCCACCCCTCAGACTCCCACTGAATAACCACGCCCACTCACCCAGCCTTCATACTCACACTGAATAACCACGCCCACTCACCCAGCCTTCATACTCTCACTGAATAACCACGCCCACTCACCCAGCCTTCATACTCTCACTGAATAACCACGCCCACTCAGCCAGCCTTCATACTCACACTGAATAACCACGCCCACTCACCCAGCCTTCATATGTTCACTGAATAACCACACCCACTCACCCAGCCTTCATATGTTCACTGAATAACCACGCCCACTCAGCCAGCCTTCATACTTCCACCACTACAGCTAAGCTAACGCTATTAGGCTTTAATAATATTCAGAGACAGCTTTTGAGTTTAAATCTTGGCTGAAGGAAACATGTGAGCTTCACTATACAAAGTACGCAATATGTTATTTGTCCTTTTTACATGCATCAACTGTCTGTGTTTAAGCTAGAGAGCTGCAATTAAATGTAAATATATGCCAAGCTAGCTTGGTGCTATCATAACATTGGAATTCCCATTAGGGTGCTAATGAAAGTTGGCATTATCTTAGCAGTGGCAAATGGGAAAAAATGACCTTTTGTGAAACACATCATACACAGACTGAATTAAGGTGGTATTTGTTTTTATACTTTCAAAGAGCACAGAGACACATATTTAAACATAACAAAGTAACATATACTCTTTGAAGAATATCAGCTCCCGGAAATAGCTTCCTTAATCTGGCTGTTAAGGACGACTTCTGAAAAGTCTGTATTACAAAATTTCAAAAATTTGATTTGCATTCTCTCAGTAACATTAATCATTATTATAATACTGTAATAATGCCTACCGCTTACAGTATCTTCTCTGGCTCTTTTTAAGGAGGATGGTGGTTCAGAGCTTGTGGCGACATCAACCCGAATGGTAGATGCATCCAGAGCAGACCTCGCAGGAAGGGAATCCAGTGGAAGCATAATAAAGGACAAGGCCACTTAAAATCCTCACAGATCTCCATTCATCATGCTAAAAAAACTTAGCCTGCACATCTGCAGTACGAAAGACACTAGTATGACACCAATGATGTCATCATTGCTCTCTGACTTTTTGTATTGTATATTAATTAGCTGCACTATAACAGTTATGAAATATATAGGCATGACAGCCCCTTGCCTGGTGATAGGCTAACACGTGCCCCATTAGTCTTAGGTAGATAAAACAAATAAAAGATAAAAGAAAAAAAGAAAAGTTTTGATAAATTTTATTTATATTTTTGTTTTTGCTGACCAAACGGTCAACCGTGCCTTCCTAAAGCAGGCAGCTCCAATCAGGATAGAGACTTATCACAGAATTTTTATATATAACTTTAAGTTGGGTGGTAAATTGACTGTTTTGTAAACAGTGGAGTCAAAACATCTGCTTCCATTAATGTGGACTTAATTTAGTGGACAATCACAGAGCACTGAGTTTCCTCATGCAGCAGTATTATTATTAACAGCTGTTATTATTTTTACACAACTTCTAATAAAGGCTTCCTTACCTTACAGAGACTGTGTACCTATTGTTTTTAAATCATGATGTAGCAAAAAGATGGGCTTAGTGGACCAAGTAAGTCATGCAAGGCTGGTCTGGTCACTCGTTTGTATGTCCAACTAAGCAAATCTTTTGTCTGATATAGACAATGTAGAGTCTGTTGCTGTGGTTTGTTGACTTTAAAGGCTGTATAATATGCTTTTGCTCATTCTTACGTCATGACTATGACATTATTATCTTGTCCCCACTCTTTACTAAGTAATGACTATGACTTAATTATCCTGCTCCCACACTATACTAAGTAATGGCTATAACTTAATTATCTTGTTCTCACCCTTTACTAATTAATGGCTATAACTTAATTATCTTGTTCCCACACTTTACTGAGTAATGGCTATGACTTAATTATCCTGTTCGCTGACTTTGCTAAGGAATGGCTATGGCATAATTATCTTGTTTCCACACTTCACTAACTAATGTCTATGACTAATTATCCTGTTCCCACACTTTACTGAGTAATGGCTATGGCTTAATTATCTTGTTCCCACACTTTGCTAAGTAATAACTATGGCTTAATTATCTTGTTCCCACACTCTACTACGTAATGGCTGTAGCTTAATTATCTTGTTCCCACAGTTTGCTAAATAATGGCTGTGGCTTAATTATCTTGTTCCCACACTTTACTAATTAATGTCTATGACTTAATTATCTTGTTTACACACATTTATCTAACTAATGGCTATGGCTTAATTATCTTGTTTCAACACTTTAGTAATTAATGGCTATGACTTAATTATCTTATTCCCACGCTTTACTATGTAATGGCTATGGCTTAGTTATCTTGTTCCCACACTTTAGTAATTAATGGCTATGAATTAATTATCTTATTCCCACACTTTACTATGTAATGGCTATGGCTTAGTTATCTTGTTCCCACACTTTAGTAATTAATGGCTATGACTTAATTATCTTATTCCCACACTTTATTAATTAATGGCTATGACTTAATTATCTTATTCCCACACTTTACTGATTAATGGCTGTGGCTTAATTATCTTGTTTACACACATTTATCTGACTAATGGCTATGGCTTAATTATCTTCTTCCCACACTTTAGTAATTAATGGTTATGGCTTAATTATCTTGTTCCCACAGTTTGCTAAGTAATGGCGATGGCTTAATTATCATGTTCACACACAACTAAGTTGTGACTGACATAATTATCTTGTTCCCTTAGAAAGTGCAGGACCGCTTTCTAAGGCTTGAGAACAAGATAATTATGTCATTTTATCAATTATGAGTTAATTATTTCGTTTCCATGCCTTTCTATGGCATGGTCTGATTTAATTATCTAATTCCCACACCTTATTAAGTCCTAGCTATGACTTTATTAACTCATACTCTGATCTTTCTAGGTCATGGCTGTGCTATATTGTTGTAAAATAAGGATGTCACCAGCAGGCCTCAGTAAGAGTCACATAAAACTACACATAAACTAATCTGAACTGGCAGTAATTACAGGTTATATAAAAAGAAAGTGTATATGATTTACTGGCCATATCAAGCGAAAAGCCTTAAGCCTGTTACTTAATGTATGATTACACAGGATCTACTGCCAAAAATGTGAGTAATCATAAAATAGTCACAGTTAATAAGTATTTTTAAAAAAAATCTCCTAGTATTAGTTGTAGCCAAATGTCATTGGCTATCTCTGTCTTCGTTACTGCACAACATTTACTGACCTGGGGTAGCGAGGGCTAACACGTGCTTTCCGAGTGACCTGCACAGCCAAGCACTGTGGCACAGCATTCTAAATCTAGCTCACAAAAAAAAAAAACCCATACAGCATGGCTTTGGCTCAGTGTCCATCACTGATCTTGTCTGAATCATCTGATCTAACCTAAAGTCAGACACCCTGAGCACCTCCATACTGCAGTGAGGGAGATCAGAAGAACGGAGAAAACATCAGTGTTTCTACTCTGATCTAAAAGCATCAGCTGCTTTGAAGACTGAACAGAAAACCAGTCATGCTGCTGGTGCTCACTTTGGTTTGTTTACAGTCATTCTACTGCCACTTTGTGGTCAAAGACAAAATTTCATCAACACTGTTCCTCTGTTTTATAAGACGTGACAGGTTGACAGAACTTCAATAACTTGCTGCTGGAAAGATGACAGTTTTTCTATTTTTCTAATAATGGGTTTTGAGATGTTAGCAGGGAAAGCTGGTCCTGTACAGAGCAGCAGAGATTTTGGACAGGTAACTTTCACTAAATAGATCACTACTGTAGCCATGTTTACAGGGTTATAATACAGGGTGATTCAAAAAGCTTCATCCGATTTCAAAATGATTTATTTCACTTGTAAATCATTACAGAACAATGCAGTGAACTGTAAATGGTTTAAATGAGCATAAAGTTTATCCTGTAATTGTACAAGGTCTCAGTATGAACCTCCTCCAGCTGTACAGACAACATCAACACCATAGTCAAACTCATCCCATACTCGATTGAGCATGTCGGGTGTCGCTGCACTCACGGCTCTTTCAGTGCGATTTCGGAGATCATCCAGTGTTGTGGAACCAACGACGAACGCTCTGAGCTGTTGGAGCTTCACTGCCAATGAAAATCACGCTGCACAGTTATGACTGATTCACTCTTATTGAAGTGGAGAACGCAGAACGCTTTCTGCTCAGGGGTCTCATCGTCTCTCAGACTGAAGGAAGCCATCTTCCACTGACAGTCAGAAACTCTATGACCCCCTCTTTCAGTTAGATTGTGATTGGTTCCTAGGCGCCTCACGGTTGTAAAAATATGGCGCTTTGAAATCAGGTGAATCTTTTTGAATCACCCTGTATTGTTTCTGAGGTTGCAAAATGATACTTTGACAATAATTCCTCAAACATTCTGAAAATACAACAGCCACCAATATACCAAGTTTCATATTATATGTGTTATTTTACTGTATCAGTATAACAATAAAACATTTTCACACTTTTTCATCTATTTTCTACATTTCTGAGTAATTCAGTCCTTGAGAAATAAACAGAGTCATTCTGAGTGGTTTGGTGTGAGACTCAGGTTTCTTTACAGTGGTGTTGATAGGAACCAGGGGTCACTACAACACTAATATAGCCATTTTATGTACTATCCAAAAAACCACCAGTGAACCTACACGTGTCTTCTGAGTTTTTATATGGAATATTGATGATGGTAAAATAATAATAAATCTGAAAGCATACGTTTTTTGGGGGGACTAATTGGCCTTACAACACCCTGCACGTATCCCTCCACCATGAATGGATTTTAAGGCCAGACGCTACAGACAGAAATGATGATTGTGGTCCCATCAAAACGTTCCTGTTTTGAAAGAGTAGTACTGGCCGCCTGTACCTTTCAGGATAAATTTTAAAATCTGCTACTAGATCAGTTACTCTGCTTCTAAACTGTGGAACTCAATTCAACTTTTATTAGGTAGTCCAGCTCAGTGCACACGTTTAATAAACACTTAAAAACACAGCTATGCAGCATTCAGTTAAAACTCTACAGCCCAATCCCTACCATTTAGCCCTTAGCCCTCCAGTTTGCACGTTCACGTCTACGGGTTAGGGTGTCCCGATTGTGGTTGTGATAGAGGGGTAGGACGAAGTGTTGGGGCGACATGGTCCTCTAAACAGAGGTTTTTCAGAGACTCCAAACAGAGAGTTATGAGAAAAAAAGAAAAAACGGCAAGTTGGCTGAACAAGAGACCAAAGAAACACACAGATGTGAGAATTTTCTCTGTTAAAAAATTACGATAACCACTGTTTTATCTTAGTTTAATGTCATTTCAATGTATTATGGTCCTTTTCTTCATAACAAGCATAAAAAATCACTAGTAGTAGCTGATGTCTTGGTAGCTAGCTAAATTTCCCGTTCCACCTTAAATAGTCCAGGAGTTCTGATGCCTGAAACGCTAGAATGTAACTGCTGCACCATTTAAGGTGGAATGGGCAAATTCAGACAAGAAGCTGGTGAATATCTGACTTCAGCTTCATATCACTGAAGAATTAGGGGTGGGTGATAATAAATAATTGCCCCCCCCTTTAAAGGCATATGATGCCCTAAATGTAACTAAAGCCCAGCAGTGAGGAGCTGAACTTTAGCCCCCCCTCATCACTGCAGACTGGCCGGGTCGCCTACAGAGCAGCGCTAGTAGCTGTTAATGAAGTAATGCTCTTTTTATTTGAGGGTCCCATTTCAGAGGGAAGATTTCAACCACTACCCCTTGTAACTCAGTTCCAAGGGGCAAGATGACACTCGAAAACAAGGGGTAAGGGTAAAAATAAGAAATGGGACTGGGCCAAAGTATCATGGTATTTATCTTCATTAAAATTTGATCTGTCCTCGTCTTATTTTAGATTAATACTCATAGTTTCTTCTATTCCTGTTAAGCTTCATCACCTGTCTGTAAAGCAGCCTGAGCAGCCACTGATATGAAAAGTGTTCTATAAATATAGATGGTTTCATTACTATTATTATAGATTTTTAAGATTTTTGGATGAGTTGTATCTGTATCTTCTCTTAAACTGTAATTGTAAAAATAACTAAACAGAAATATATTTACTACATTTAAATATATTCAGTATGTTTACTGTGTTTACTTCACATCTAACTCTATTTCAGAAAAGTTAGCAAAGTTAACAAAGGCTTAGCTCTGCCCACACTTGGCTTGACCACACTGGGTCATATGTCACTGAAAAGCTTGTTTCCTGTAGAATTTAAACAGAATATCCAAATGCATTTGTGCTGATGAGAACACAAATGGTGCATGTTCTCTGAGGTCTCACTGGGTTATGCAGTTCCAAGGCCCATTCTTGAGTTTTCCTCAAAATCAGTTTTTCTCCATATTCAAAATCAAACATCTCAGCTTCTACAAAACCTGCATTCATGGATTTTTATATGTTCATTTTAATCTGTTGTGTAAAACCTTACTTGTTTTTAGTAGGTCTCATGTATATATATATATATATATATATATATATATATATATATATATATATATATATATATTAGCATAATATAATTTTACCGATAGTATTTTTAAATAACATAAAATAATTAAATAATTGAATAATAATAGTATTTTTTAATTATTATCTGCCAATATAGTAAGATAATTTGACTTACTAAAATCACTAAAAACAAGTAAAAATGTCTGTAAATAAATGTTAAAATCTTATAATAAGCTTACAACAATATCAAAACAAGATATTCTAGATATATTGACTACATTTAAGATCACTTCATTTGCTATCATTTACTGTGTGTTTTTTTTAAAATATGTTAATGTATGCATATGTTAAGTAAATAACATATCATTTGAACATCTAAACGCATTTTTAGTTTTTTTGCAAAACTTCCACTACAAAAAAAGTTTCAAAAATGACTCTATTTTATGCCAAAACCTAATCATAAAACTAGAATAAATCAATGTCTCAATCTTCAGGCAGCATATTAATATCTATTTCATGTAGTAACTTTCTGTGAGGGAGCTTTTAGAGGTGGACGTCTGGTTCCTATCACAACCACTGTAAACAGTTCTGACAGTTTAAAAACGGTGCATTTCACATGAAACGCCTCTCAATGACTTTGTTTACATATTAAACATTTAATTATGGGGCATAAATGGCCCTGTTTAATTTTACTGGAGGCACAAGAACCACCTAAATGGCAGAAATGTTATTCTGGCAAGTGAAATTGTTTAAAATCTAGTCAAAATATCTAGTATTTCTCATTTTAAGACTGTTTTTAAGCTTACTATATGATTATTTAACTCATTTATAGATACTTTTTACTGGTTTTAAGTGATTTTAATCTGAAATAATCTTATAATAAGTTTAAAACAGTCTCAAAATGAGCAATATTAGATATATTGACTAGATTTAAGATGATTTCACTTGCGAAAATATCATTTTTTGCAGTGTACCTGATAAAGCCCAAATAAGGTACTTCAGAAATCCTTCCTTGACCCATGTGAGAACTTGTAAACATTATGAAACTCTAGGTTCGCATAGAATAAGAGCCATCAGTATGTGACGCTCATGTGCTTATATATTAAAACCACTCCAGATGCTGCATGTACATGTCATGACAGCTCAAGATACGCCTCAAGATGCCACGATTACTCATCAGCTTATTAGCTCAACACCGGCTCAGTTTAGAACGCAAGCTAACATGGTATCTCTTCAGCCTTCGGATCATCTTAGGCATCCTCCTCAATGGGTCACTGGTGAGCAGGAAGTCTGACAGTGATGCCCCTGCACATGTGCGAGGAGGAGCCCGTCTTCAGTTACTGTCCTCCCTCGCCTCTTTATTTTTGGATCCTTAACGGCCTCGCTGCCAGCCTGTGGAATGCTCCGGGCTGCCATAAGGCTTCCCTCCTCTCCTCTTGCCTGCCCATTCCCAGTGCCCCGCGAAGGGGAGCGCGCAGTGGCAGGTTACCTCTCTGAGCTTCTTCTCTCCTTCCACAATGGATGAGAGTCCCCTGCAGGTGCTGACCATTCCCACCACCCCATATCCCGACCAGAGGCCTGGCACCAGCGGCCTGAGGAAGAAGGTCTTCGTCTTCCAGTCCAAACGGAACTATCTGCACAACTTCATTCAGAGTGTCTTCTCCTCCATCGACCTGCGAGACCGCCAAGGGTCAACAATGGTGGTGGGAGGAGATGGGCGTTACTTCAACACGACCGCCATCCAGGTCATCGTGCAAATGGCTGCAGCCAATGGGGTCAGTTGCTGGATTTGAGTGATTTTTGTTTGTGGTTGGAGTCGGTCAGCAGGGTATCGATTACGCTAAATGTCAACCTGTCAGTCTGTTTGCAGTTCTTGTCCGTGTTATGTTAAGGCCAGCTTTCTACCACCTATCAGATTCACTTTCTCTGGATGTCTGTGATGACAACTGTCCCTTAATTTAACCTAAATCTTCACAGAACATAGAAAAACTGCACCTGACATTTACACCAACATGCAATTTCAAATGATCAGTGAGAGCCAGGTGCATGATAGCTTTAAATAGATGCAATTATGTAAACCTGCTTTGTTGTTGTCACCTATCCAATCCTAAATCAGGCACAAAGATATTTATTCGACACCCCTGCTGGGGTAGAGGATATATATAGGGCAGATTTTAAGTAAATTACACACGATGACACCTGTAACTATAAATGATCTTCTAATTTTGCCAGCACAGGTTGAGAAGCTATGTTGGAAAAGTGGGTGTAACTGCTATAGTCGGTTTGATGACACAAAAAATTTTTACTGCCCACTATAACTGACCTGTTGGTGTATAAATATGGCTGTTTTTTTAGGCTAAAGATCATAGCTTCATTTCTTGGTGTGTTTTTCTGGTCAGTGTGAACAATTTTGGTAAACAAATTTGGTATCCTGGTTTGTTATTTTGGGCCAAATGATGCCTTCATGTTTATAAGGGGTAGTACCTACAGTTTTGCATAGTCAGAGACTATTCCTTCATTAAATTTCCAGTCGAAATAGCCATAAAAGAGGCCATCAGGAGATATGTCTGAGAGAATTAGATATAAGACTATTCACTTGCACCATACATTTGGTAGACACCAAAACTGCCCCATCAGATAAACAGCACTTAAAGCTTTCATCTCTGAGAGAGAGGAGAAAATCAAGCTGCTTCAGATCTGAAAACATCCACAGGTGTTTCTGTCCATCCTTCCACTGTGAGAAGACGACTCAGCGCTATGGGTCTGAAAGGATGTGTAGCTGTTCAAGAAGAACCTCACTGAGAAAAGGAGACGGACACATCAAACAAAGAAGCTGAACAATGGACTGACCACCCCAGAGTCCAGACTTCAACATCACTGAATGTGTTTGATTACTTCAGAAAATGATCAACCAGCTTCTAAGACTGAACTTTGGAGGTGTGTCTGCAGATTCTTTGAGGAACTGAAAGTGAGTCTCCTGAAAAGAATGGAAGCTGGAATAAAGGTCAAGAGTGGACACAGTAAATACTGAAAAAATGAAATCATATTTAGTTGTTGAGGCTTCTGTTAAATGTGTTTTTAAATATGTCTTTTTCAGGCATTGACACATGAAAAATGTGTAATTAACAGACATTTTTCACTGGAAGTTGAATGACGAGGATAAAAATAAGGATGGTCTCTGGCACTTCACAGTACTGTATTAAGGATTGTTCTGGCTGATGGACAATCTGTATCACACTGTCTGGTCTAAGTGAACACATGAAATGTTCTATGAGCCAAAGTCTCAATACAAATAACAATGTTAGCAATCTTTGACAGGCCAAAACAGATACTTTTAATTAAAGTAAGTAAAATTAAATCAAATAAAGTGAGAGGCAACTGGATGAGAAGCACAGTGAGACGACAGTTTGGCATATTTGTTGCAGCAACATTCAAACGGAGCACGAGTGCACTTACCTGCCTCAGACTGCATCACAAAATTGCAACACAGATCAGCCAAAACAAAATAATAAACTGCCTGAGCAAAAATCATCCAGTTGTGATCTTTTATCGTTTATCAGTTTGCTCTGAAGCTCACCTGTGTCGCCATGCTCACTTGTCTCAGGTAGGCCGTCTGGTGATCGGTCAGAATGGCATCATGTCCACACCAGCTGTGTCATGCGTGATCAGGAAGTTCAAAGCAATTGGTGGAATTCTGCTCACCGCCAGTCACAACCCTGGAGGACCAGATGGAGACTTTGGCATCAAGTTCAATATTGCTAATGGAGGTAAAAAAAAAAGCTTTGCCCTTGTTTACTGTTCAAATCTACACTGCAAAAAAGTGAAAACATTAAATATAGTAAATATATCTACAATTTCTTATTGTTTAAATAATTGCAAAATATTATAAGATGCTTCAGCTTCATTTTTTGCAGGTTTTAAGTAATTTAATCTACATTATCTTATTCTACTTGCAGATAACTTTGCTTATTTCAAGAAAAAAATGCTTGAAACATAAAAAAGAAAAGATCAATGGCAATATAATGTGGCACTCTCTATATTAAATATTAAATACTGAAAACAAAACAAGGTGTCTAGGATTAAATAAGCGACTAATATTCTTATGACAACCTCAAACAGAAATATTAGATATATTGTCTAGATTTAAGGTGATTTCACTCAGCAAGACATTGTACTTTGCAGTGTATTACTGACTAGCATCTTCACACAAAGAGAGCAGGTACTATTTGGGTGGTGGATCATTCTCAGCACTGCAGTAACACTGACGTGGTGGTGGTGTGTTAGTGTGTGTTGCGCTGGTGCGAGTGGATCAGACACAGCAGTGCTGCTGGAGTTTTTAAACACTGTGTCCACTCACTGTCCACTCTATTAGACACTCCTACCTTGTCAGTCCACCTTGTAGATGTAAAGTCAGAGACGATAGCTCATCTGCTGCTGCACAGTTTGTGTTGGTCATCCTCTAGTCCTTCATCAGTGGTCACAGGACGCTGTTGGCTGGATATTTTTGGTTGGTGGACTATTCTCAGTCCAGCAGTAACACTGAGGTGTTTAAGAACTCCAGCAGCACTGCTGTGTCTGATCCACTCAGACCAGCGCAACACACACTAACACACCACCACCACGTCAGTGTTACTGCAGTGCTGAGAATGATCCACCACCCAAATAGTATCTGCTCTGTGAGGGTCCATGGGGGTCCTGACCAATGAAGAACAGGGTAAAAGGGGGCTAACAAAGTATGCAGAGAAACAGATGGACTACAGTCTGTAACTGTAGAACTACAAAGTGCACCTATATGGTCAGTGGAGCTGATAAAATGGACAATGAGTGTAGAAACAAGGAGGTGGTTTTAATGTTATGGCTGATTGGTGTATATATTTAAATAGAACTGTAATGCTGTAACTGTGTTATGTCTCAAACACAGGACCCGCTCCGGAGGCGGTCACAGAAAAAATCTTCCAAATAAGCAGAACCATCGAAGAATATGCCATCTGCCCTGAACTCAGAGTGGATCTGGCAACCCTTGGCAGGCAAACCTTTGACCTGGAGAACAAATTCAAACCATTTACAGGTGAAGGCCTTTCCAGCACCCTAACAGTAGGGATGTGACAATACAGCGTACTGTACTGTATTGAACTGTATCGCTGTGTATTGTACACACTTTAAAAAGACGGTTCTTCAAGGGTTCCTTAGTAAAGGAAATGGTTCTATTTAGAACCACGAGTTCTTTATGGAACCATTTTCATGCTTAACGGTTCTATGCATGGTGAAATGATTTTTCAGATTGATGGAGAAAGTGTTATATAGAACCTTTTTGAATATGGTTCTGTAAAGCACCAAAAAGGGTTCTGCTATTGTTACGATTTTAAGCTTGTACCCTCTTATGTAGAACCATATACAACATGTTCTCCATCGAACTGAAGAACCATTTCACCATGCAGAAAATCATTCAGCATGGAAATGGTTCTATATGGAACTCTATGGGTTTCCTTCACCCAAGAAACCTTGAAGAACCATCTTTTTTTAAGTGTGTATTGCGTTGTATCGCTGTATTGTAACTAGCCCATCAGATTGGGGCTAGAACGTTAGATTGGGGCAGCTTTTGTTTAAAATTTTGCTCTTTTATCATGTTGAATGCTCTCAGAAACTGAAAATGGAAATATTATATTATATTATATTGATGCAGAGCACATTTTCAACCGCTGTATTGAAATATTTATCAAACTTAATACTGAATTTTGTGACACCCCTATAAAGTTAATGAAGTTTGTTGTAAACAGATACTGAGTGGGCTCAGCCGGTGATACGCTCTCTATTATCATCCATGCAGTTGAGATTGTGGACTCGGTGGAATCCTACGCAAACATGCTGAGGAACATCTTTGACTTTGCAGTGCTGAAGGAGCTGCTGTCGGGCGAGAACCACATACGTATACGCTTAGACGCCATGCATGGAGGTGGGAGCTGTTTTACCTTATGTCTTCTGATCAACAAGCTCTGCCTATTTGATGTTTTTAGGACCATTTACAGATTTACAGGATCTAGTCCCAGGCACAGCTGTGTACTTCTTGAGGACCTGGCTATGTAGGTTTGGGTCAGATAGGGTTTCCGTCCTGCTGTTCACCAAATGATTAAGATGAGATGTCTGACATAACAGTGAAACCAGAGGCGGATTTCCCCTTTCAGAGAGGAAGCCCAGTAACACTGAATGCACTCTCGAAATGAATAGCATTTTAACACGGCAGGACATCCAATATCCTGCCCTTAATCCCACGAGAGGAGTTCAAATAGCTTAGCCTAGGAGTGGTCAGCATTCAAAATAAGACCGATTCTGAACCAGTGACAGATCAAAATACACTATTTAGTACACAAGAAACCTGTCAGTCAAAACTATTCTGCCAAAACTATTTACAAAAATAATAATACATTTTGCATAAAATGAGGTTTTACAACATTTTGATTTTGTATTTTCTGTAGCTTCTTAAACACGATTGATTATTTGTTTGTTGTATACTTGTAAAAAAGAAGGTTCTTCAATGATTCTTTGGTAAAGACTGATTCTAATTACAAACCTGAAAACTCAAATAACTATTTGCATGCTCTTCAGATTGATGGAGAAAAGGGGTTCTGCTATTGTTACGATGTAAAGCTTGTAGCAATCGAAGAACCCTTTTTCAAATATAGCCATATACAACACATTCTCCATCAATCTGAAGTACAATTTCACCATGCAAAGAACCCTTTAAGCACGCAGATGGTTCTATATGGAGTCAGTCTTTACTAAAGAACCTTAAAGAACCACCTTTTTTAAGAGTGTAGGCAAGGTAACATACCTAGCAAGCCAGCCTTTTAGCATCCATGTTGCTGTGGCCTTTCCTGCTCTTTCTTTTCACTGAAAAAGACAAGAACCAACAGGTTATCATTTAAACAAATCTGTGTGCAAGTGTAACTGAAGCTAACAACCAAGCGAAAGCTAACCTATCAGCCATAATTGAGCTGTCAAGCTAGGTCATCTGTCTGCCTGTCAGTTGTCCATCTGTCTGTCTATTCATCTGTCTTTTACTTCAACCAGCCACAAAGTATGCCCTGTGAATAATATTCCAATGGCAAATAAAAGACCTTTATATTTTGCCAAATTTCTCCCCTTTTGGAATAAACTGGGTGGTCCTTGTCTTGGATAATGTTGCATAATTATTACCCTCACCAATCACAAGTCCGCCCACATAGCTTTAATTAAACTATGCAAACCCCACCTTTTCACTCTGTTAGAGTCACCAGCGTAACCAAAAGCTAGCAAGCTACAGTCATATATAAAAATTTGAACACCCCTGTTCAAATATCATTTTTGTTGATTTTTTTGTAAGTGTAATTAAGTAAACACATCCTCTATAAGGAACACATTTCTGTACATTTTAATTATTACTTTAATTTATTTAACCATTAAAAAAAGTATGGCTTGCACAAAAGTGAAGGCACATTTTATTTGTTTCCAAGAAGTTGCACTGAAAGTTCCAGAAAAATGCCATAATTAAACTAAGGTTTTTAGAGAACCTTTAAATTGTGTCCTGCTCCCTCTTGATAAAATAAATAGATCCTTGATGAAATGCAATCAAATCTTTTTTGGCATTTTCAGAACTGGTAAAATGTCATAACTTAAATTTTTGAAATTCCAAAATGTCAGAATTTTGCCAGTGAAGGGTTTCTGCAGTCCACCACACAAACACTTCTGTTTAGCAAACAAAGTAAATTTAAATTTGGTTTGGTAACATTACAAACATCTTCAGGAGTCACGCTGACACACTGTAACCCACTCATCCCTTTATTTCTCCATTTACTCTCGATGTATATTGTATCTGCCATCTTTCTCAACAGTCTAAATTTGTCTCTGTGTCTCTTCCAAAGTGGTTGGTCCATATGTGAAAAAAATCCTGTGCGAGGAGCTGGGCTCCCCTGCCAACTCGGCCATTAACTGCATCCCTCAGGAGGACTTTGGTGGTCAGCATCCAGATCCTAACCTGACCTATGCTGCAGATCTTGTTGAGAGCATGAAGAGTGGCCAGTATGACTTTGGAGCTGCCTTCGATGGGGACGGTGTGGGTGTTTTTGAGACTTACATCATACTACATGACAGCCTTCAATGTCTCTACAGACTTTTCAATATGAAAAATGTCCAGAGTTTCAAGTATGTCATTCCAAAACTCCAGTCTCGGACACTCCAGCCACTTTATTAGAAACACCTACCCTGTAGGTCCAGCTTGCAGTTGTTTTTAGCCAGTTTGTAGAGGTGTAATAATGAATCGTGACATTGTGATACTGCAATGCAAAACTGTGAATATGCATTGTGGAAAATGGACCAATTTACATCAGACACGTTCCTGAAGCATTTTCTTTACTCATCTGTCATAGAACAGATACGCTTACACTGTAATCAGTGTTTCCACACCAGCTGGGCTAGATACGTTTTTACCTCCATTAGAACAAAAGCCCTTATTTTCTGCGCAAAGATTTTTTGTGCCTGTGAGTGAAGCATAGATCGAGCCAAACCACACAGTCCTACTTTCTATAGCATGCTATAGCATCTATAGCATAGCTCCACTTAAATTAATCATTTTAAGTGTAGTTTAGATAAACAGTGATAATAACAGCAGCTCCTGCGCTGTACTAATAGTCTGGGGGACAATGTTTTGATGATGCTTTTATCTGACATGAACAATAGTAAAAACTTGTAATTCTGATTTCAACACAAAAACAGATCTAGTGAACTGTTTCAACACCAAAGTTTGAAAATGTTCAGCATCAGTCAAGAACTCACCCCAGCACTCCTCCTGTTGGTGGACTTTTGGTGGCTGATATTTTGGTGCAACACTAGAGCAGAGAACGATCAAAATAATGTCTGGACAGCAGCCTTGTGGCCAGAAACAATCAGCTGATCTTCTCCAAGGGGGGTCACCTGTACAACTGCAGGAGAACAATGATTCTGATATGAACTTTACCTTCAGTCATTTAAAGATTCAGTGTGTAAGATTTAATGACATCTAGTGGTGAGGTTGCAGATTGCACACAACGGAATCACCCTCCCTCACCCCTCCCTTTCCAAGTGTGTAGTAGAACCTACAGTGGTCCTCAGGTTTCCTGCCATCGCCTGTCCTGATTTTGTTTTGTTCTTCATGTTTTCGCTTCTTGGACGACGAGGATTCACCCTCTCTCGCTTTTTCTGCTAGATAATAAGCATAATCCTCCATTTGTCAAAATTTGGGTTCTCAAACTTCTCACAACACAAAATGGTCAGCCAGCACCGGCAGCCACCACTGATTCTTCTTCTTTCTACGTCTTCCAACTGGAGCTACAGCGCTCGATTCAAGCTGCCGCTTCAATGCAAAAGCGTGAAAGGCACCTTCTAGAGCTAATGTTTGGTTTGTCCGTTCTGGGCGCAACATGGCAGCCTCTGTTTGGAGAGGTACCGCTCCATATGTAGATATGAAGGGCTCATTCTATGCTAATGAAAACGCAATGATTCGTAATTACAAGTGATTATACACTAATGAAATTAATAGACCCCTAAAAGATCCCCCTAAATCTTACACACTGCACCTTTAAGCACATCATTACAAAAAGGTGAGATTACATTTTCAAAATCAAAATGCAGAAAATAAAAAAATAATTTGTGGGCTGTATTTAAGGATATGTTTTAAATATCTAATGGGCCTTATGAAGATGTCTCATGGGCCAAATGTTGGCTGCTGGTAGCTTGAGACCCCTGGGCTGGAGGGAGGCTGTCAAACTGACAGATGGGTCACAGTTTGTACTTGTAATGATGTGATGGGCACTTTTAAGTTCAAAGGTACTGCAAGCTCTTTAAGTTTCAGTGACCTAGTCAAATCCTCTTGACCCTGCCTGACCCTGTGTCTATCTCTCTCTCTAGGATCGTAATATGATCTTGGGAAAGCACGGCTTCTTCGTTAGCCCCTCAGATTCGGTTGCTGTCATTGCAGCAAACATCTTCTGCATCCCCTACTTCCAGCACATGGGAGTGAGAGGCTTTGCCAGGAGTATGCCCACCAGTGGAGCACTGGACAAGTAAATACAACATGACTAAAGATTTAATTACATAATTAGTCACATTGTGAATTACGTTGTGTAATGTGGTACAGATTGGAAGTGTAGAAATCCGGACTTTTAATAAAAGTTTTCCACTCGTTTCAAAAGAGAAATAATTCATATAAAATTAAACGTTTTGATACTGTTGGCAGGACTGACTCCTAAGGTATATGCTGATGAGCTCAGGTAACACAGTGTTTGTCATTTCTTAGTGTGGCTAAAGCAACGAAGATCCAACTGTACGAGACACCAACTGGGTGGAAGTTCTTCGGGAACCTGATGGACGCTGGTCACCTTTCGCTGTGTGGAGAGGAGAGCTTTGGCACAGGTAGCTAACGTGTGAGTCAAGGTAACAGGCTTTTAAATATATTCCTAGACCATTTATTGTATTTTTCTGAATTTCTTCAATTATAATTCTGCTTCCTGGTGCCCAGAAAAGGGATGGGTTCTCCTTTGAGTCTTGGTTCTTCCTCATGCTTTTACAGAGTTTCTCCTTCTGAGTCTTGGTTCCTCTCAGTGGTTCTTCCTCATGATCTTACAGAGTTTCTCTTTTTAAGGCTTGGTTCCTCACATAGGCTCTTCTTCATGCTCTTACAGAGTTTCTCCTGTTGAGTCTTGGTTCCTCCCAATGGTTCTTCCTCATGCTCTTACAGAGTTTCTCCTTTTGAGTCTTGGTTCCTCGCAGTGGTTCTTCTTGATGCTCTTACAGAGTTTCTCCTTTTGAGTCTTGGTTCCTCGCAGTGGTTCTTCTTGATGCTCTTACAGAGTTTCTTCTTTTAAGTCTTGGTTCCTCTCAGTGGTTCTTCCTCATGCTCTTATAGAATTTCTCCTTTTAAGGCTTGGTTCCTCTCGGTGGTTCTTCCTGATGCTCTTACAGAGTTTCTCCTTTTGAGTGTTGGTTCCCCTCAGTGGTTCTTCCTCATGCTCTTATAGTGTTTCTCCTCTTGAGTCTTGGTTCCCCTCAGTGGTTCTTCCTCATGCTCTTATAGAGTTTATCCTTTTGAGTCTTGGTTCTTCTCAGTGGTTCCTCTTCATGCTCTCACAGAGTTTCCCCTTTTGAATCTTGTTTTTTCTCAGTGGTTCTTCTTCATGCTCTTACAGAGTTTCTCCTTCTGAGTTTTGGTTCCTCTTAGCTTTTCTTTCTCATGCTTTTAGAGAGTTTTTGTTTTGAGTCATGGTTCCTTTCACTGTTTCTTCTTCTTGATATCAGGGAGCTTATCCTATTGAGTCTTTCTTCTTCTCAATGTTTCTCCCTAGTTTTCCTTTTAAGTCTTTGTTTCTTTCAGTGGTTCTTTATCATGCCCTTAGAGAGTTTCTCCTATTGAGTCTTGGATCCTCTAAGTGGTTCCTCTAAGTACTCTTCTCAAGCTTTTCTTGCCACTGCTCTCTTGGTGATGCTCATTAGAGGACTAGACCCAATTTTGTGGAAAGCTGCTTCGGCAAAATATCTACTATAAAACTGATTTGACCTGATTTGAGCCTGTTCTGTTCCTCTCCAGGTTCCGACCATATCCGTGAAAAGGATGGTCTTTGGGCTGTGCTTGCATGGCTCTCCATTCTTGCTACCAGAAAGCAAAGTGTTGAGGAGGTCATAATAGAGCACTGGAAAACCTACGGCCGGAACTACTACACCAGGTAGACATTCAACTTGTTGAATGATCAAAAGTGGCCTATTTTGTTCTTTCTTTGTGGAACGGTGAAACATCTCAATGCACATTAATATAATGCCACACAATGTTTTCTGCAGCCTATCACTCCATTTTGATGACCATCTGAATGATCCCTTCTAATTTGTTGCAGGTACGATTATGAGGAGGTCGACATAGACGCAGCAGTGGAGATGATGCTGGAGCTCGAGGTGATCATTTTAGACAAGGCATTCAGTGGCCAGAAGTTCACTGTAGGGGAGCAAACCTACGAGGTGGACAGAGCAGACAACTTTGAATACAGTGACCCAGTGGATGGAAGCATCTCAAGAAACCAGGTCATCTAATTAATATCTGTGTATTTCATAACCACCAACCACTGTGAACTCACCGTCCACTGGATGTATGATGTACAACAGTGGTCACCAACCCTGGCCCTGGAGATGATTGGCTGGATCAGATTAGTGTTAGATAAAGGGGGGCAGCACATTAGATGCAGGAAAGTCAATGGTTGTTGACCACTGATGTACTCTATGTGGGTGGTGATCCATTCCCAACAGAGCAGTGATAGTGACATGAGCCCAGCCCCACCTACAAGTTCAAACACACACACACACATCTTCTAAGCCGCTTATCCTTCTGTCATCAGGCAGAAGGCAGGATACACGCTGGACAGGTCGCCAGTCCATCACAGGGCAGACAGACAGACATACACATTCACTCAAACACTCACACCTAGGGGCAATTCAGCATATCCAACTGGCCTGACTGCATGTCTTTGGACTGTGGGAGGAAACCCATGCAGACATAGGGAGAACACGCAAACTCTACACAGAAAGGATCCTGGTTGCCCGGCCGGGGAATCGAACCCAGCCCCTTCGTGCTGTGAGGTGACAGCACTACCCACCGTGCCGCCCGAGTTCAAACTCCATATCCAAAAATATAAAAAATGTCCAATCAAGAGCGGACATGTGTTCAGAAACTGACCATTGGTGAAAGGCTAGAGCAGGGGAGCCCAGTCCTGGTCCTGGAGGTCCTGGAGAGGCCCCACCCTGCAGAGTTTAGCTCCAACCCTAACCTAACACCTGATCCATGTAATGAAGGACGTCAGGGCATCTGAATAATAGAGCCAGATGGATCTGAATTCTCCAGGATGGTAGATCTCCAGGACCAGGATTGCTCACCTCTGCGGTACAGGTTGGCTTTGGGCTACAGTCTCTAACACAGTGGTACTCCAACTGGTCCTCAGGGACCCTCTGATGATCCAGATTTTGCTCCAATCCATCTTGCAACACACAGGGATTAACACATGGGGGTTCTTGAGGACCGGTTTGAGAACCAGTGCTCTGACAGATTTAACTACAAGGTGGGTATTTCCACTAAAGTGACCTTTGTGCACACACTAAGACAAAATCTTACCCTCTACAGGGCCTGCGGATCATTTTCAAAGATGGTTCACGCATCATCTTCCGTCTGAGTGGAACAGGCAGCTCCGGGGCAACAATACGCCTCTATATCGACAGCTACGAGAAAGACGTAAACAAGATTTTCCAAGACCCACAGGTAGTTGACTGAAGCATTTTTTAACTAATTTAATTTTACATATACCTATAAATCTTATAAAACTGTATTCTATGTTATCTTGCTCAAACTGAGTGGATAAAATAGTTGGAGGGAGCAAGTAAACATAACGGTGTCAACTTCTAGGGTTAACTGTACACGTGTCATGCAAACATTTGGGCGACTCTGGTCAAATAAGGAAGTTAACACATCCTCTACAGCAGTGGTCACCAGCCCTGGTCCTGGAGATCTACCTTCCAGAGCAGTCCGGTTCTAACCACCATCTGCCACACCCGCTCCAGATGATTAACTTCTTCAGAAGTTCTTGACTGGCTGGATCAGACGCAGTAGTGTTAGGTAACTGAGGGTGTCAGTATGTTAGCTGCAGGCTGAAACTAATGGCAGGAAAGCTGATCTCAAGGAAGAGAACAGTGGCCGGTGGCACCAGCTCTGCGTAAACTAAAACGTAGACTAGTTGTAACGTAAGTGTTTACTAAGTTTAGGTTTATGCATTATTAAATCAAAACAGGCTGCACCACACAAACAAGACTTAACGTTGAGCTTAGAAGTTACTAAATATTTACAGCCCCCAAAGCAGGTGAAAGTTTTGGGGAAACCATCAGAAACAACATAGAAAGCACAAAGAAGATCAAAAACATTACTTTTTTGGTTAACTAAGCTGAAAATTGTAAGAGCTATACACTGATTTTATTCACAGCTCTAATCATCAGGCTGGTTTTAACTCTGAGCGTAAAACTAAACACCCACAGCTCCAGCTCTGTGAGACTCAGGCTGCATTTACACTGCTCCGGCGCGTCGACGCACCACAACGTATCCCATTCATTTTCAATGGAAAGCGTTGGTTCCACCAGATGTGGCCGCGCAGTGCATCTAATCTGAACTTTATGCAGATTAATCCGGCCAACGCGATGCGCCCATCCAATCAGAAGATAGCTGGTGTTTGCCAAGTGTTCACAATGCAATGCACGACACATTCGTTCCGTATTCAAACGTTTTCCATGAAGGAAAGGCTCCAAACAATTTTAAACCTAGATATTTTTACATATATATATATATATATATATATATATATAATAATAAAGAATAGACAGACAGCAGCTGTAGATCATCAGTTTTACACGCTGCTCTCTTCTATGCTGGATATATTTTCCATGGAGAAGTCAGAGCAGCTGCCGTCGCGTTTCCATGGCAGTGAGTTTACTGATTGGTTCTGAACATGTTATCGTCATGTTAAGGTGACGTACGCATGAGTTAAGACGACCTACAGATTTGTGGTGCAACCAAATTTAGTAAAAGGATAGTTTGAAACTAACCAGTGTAACTACTTACACAAACCTGGTGCAACCCAGTCCTGGTGACCACTGCTTTACACTTCTGCCCATTTGGTGGTTGGAACTGGACCCCTCAGGAAGGTAGATCTCCAGAACCAGGGCTGGTGACCACTGCTGTAGAGGACGTTAATTATTCTCACTTAGAAGTTCAACAAAACTTGTCATTTGGTTCAAACTTTTGTGTACATCTCTGGACTACGACTTACTGCTGAACTGGCGTTTTTTAACTCTGCTCCAGGTGAAGCTGGCCGAGCTGGTTAGCATCGCCCTGAAGCTGTCTCAACTGCATGAGAGGACGGGAAGAAGCAGTCCTACAGTTATTACATGATATCACCTTATATTTTTGTGGCTAACCTTTGTAATAAAACTAGATTTTAGAAGGACTGTGTGGTGTTTTCTTCATTTGCCCTTCGATTCCCAGCGAAGACTCTGTTTTCATCTATGAAAAGTTGGACAGTCTTTGAAACAATGATACTGCCTGTTTAGTCATAATTAGGAAGCTGAGTCCCAACTTTGGAACAGACAATATAATGTTCGATATCACAAAAAGGAGGAAGCTCCAGTAATCTTGTGCAGAGTTTATAAAAACATGACTGACTCCACCAAATGCAGCTATTTGAAATAACAGCCAACAATGGGTCGCATACAAGCAAACAGGGCTTTAAAAGTGACCAAATTAAAGTTAAGATTACCACAGACTAGTGTAGAGCCATCACTAAGAATGTTTTCTCATTTTGAGAGCCACAAATATATAATTATAAACATGGGCAAGCTGCATATATGACTAAATAATAATGTTAAATGCAGATTGCAGATAATGCAGCATTGGTATTCCTATAAATCTCCGAATCAATGTGTATCAATATTTTTGGTAACACTAATTCCGTTCCGTTTGCATAAAATACTGTCTGCCAATTAGACGTTAAAGAGGAAACTTTGTCTGCATAATTCAATTCTTGCCATGCAACAAATTCATTCAGAGTGGTTTGACGTGAAATGCTCCACTCTGGAGTCACAGTGGTGGTGATAGGAACCAGACGTCTGAGATTACTGATATTATTTTATATTAGTTTTGAAAAGAGGTTTGGCCTGAAATTTTAGACCAGCTTGCTTGATATGAGCATTACAAGAGTATCACAATGTCCACTTCTACTGAAATGGATTCCCCTTTAAATAAACACTAATTTGTCCAGCAAGCTAGTAAAATCATAGCATGTATTCACCAAATAGAGCACTAGATAATAAATACTTCTTTATAGCTAACATTATTTCTATGAAGCCTCCAAAGGCATCAACCAGGGGACACTGAAGCCAGCTAACTAGCACGACATGCTAATAACGCTACCTAATGAAATGTAAGTAAGCTAAGCTAACTAGCACAACACGCTAATAACGTTAGGTAAGTAGCTAAGTAAGCTAAGCTAACTGGAACAACATGCTATTAACACTAGCTAATGAAATGTAAGTGAGCTAAGCTAACTGGAACAACATGCTAATAACGCTACCTAATTAAATGTAAGCTAAGCTAACTAGCACAACACGCTAATAACGTTAGGTAAGGAAAAGTAGCTACGTAAGCTAAGCTAACTGGAACAACATGCTATTAACACTAGCTAATGAACTGTAAGTGAGCTAAGCTAACTGGAACAACATGCTAATAACGCTACCTAATTAAATGTAAGCTAAGCTAACTAGCACGACACGCTAATAACGTTAGGTAACGTAAGGTAGCTAACTGAAACAGCTAAGTTAGCTGCGTTCGCTGAGAAATGAACAATGTTGTCTGACAGTGTTTTGACCGTTTTTCTCACCTGCTTGTTGTTTTTGGACGACCTGGTAAAAATGAGCTTCAGAGAATCTGAAATATACGGACCCTCGGGCTGTCTTTGCTCTCCACACAGAACTGGACGCAGTTTGCGTTTCACAAGTTGAAGTAATTTAATTAATTCTTTATGCTTTACTTAATTAAATTCAGCTTTGCCAAAGCATCGCAGACACAAATATTACGACGCTGTAGAGGAGCAGTTCACCAACTTTTGAGCTGGCTGAAATTTGAATTCTTTGCCTTAAAGGCAAACTCCACTGCTTTTTCAAAATTTGTGCATAATTTAAGGGTTAAAATATAAACAGAGTCATTCAGAGTGGTTTGGTGTGAAACGCTCCATTCTAGAGAAACTTGCTGAGTCAGAATTGTTCACAGTGGTGGTGATAGGAACCAGACGTCCACCTCTAAAAGCTCCCTCACAGGAGTTCAGTACATGGAATGGTTACAAATACACTGCGTGATGTCTGAGACACTGTTTTAGTTTTGTGATAAAGTTTTAGGCTAAAACTTGTTTTAATTAATTTATTTTAATCTATTTATTGTGAAGGGAGTTCTATGGCAAAATAGTCCCCAAACAAAAAGCATTATTTTCAGATTTATGACTATTTTACCATCATCAACATTCCATATAAACTCAGAAGTCTCGTGTAGGTTCACTGGTGGTTCTTGATAGTAAATAAAATGTCTATATTTGTGTTGTAGTCATGGTGACCCCTGGTTCCTATCACCACCACTGTAAAGAAATCTGAGTCTCTATAATAAACCATTTCACACCAAACCCACTCTGAATGACTGTTTGCATTACGACCACTGTATACACAAGCATACACAAATTTTGAAAAAAAATTCTCTTTTTTATGTATATATATATATATATATATATATATATATATATATATATATAAGTAATTTAACATTTTAACACGAATTAACACAAATAAAACAATTAAAATGAAACAGTTTTGTGGCCGTGTTTTGTTTCCAAATGCCTTTTCAACAAATAAAGACATGCTGCAGTGTCCAGTAAGTGTGGCTTCCCTTCACACTAGACTGACTCGCTCCCTCCTCCCTATGTAGGCTGCGTGTACGCCGTTTGGAGCGGAGCCTCCGTCTACTGTCGCCTAGCAACGACAAACCGCCATTGGCGCTTCACGGAGGTTCAACGTAAAACCTTTAGCTACAAACATAAATCACAGCTGTAAGTGACGCCATTGGCCTCGGTTTTCTACATATTTACTATGAAACGAGGGTAACCTAACAGTACTGGGCGAAAGTCCTGAGAAAATGAATGTAAATGTGGGCAGTAAGCATTTATTTGTTCGTAAAAACACGCTAACAGTTAGCATCCAGTGGCTAAAGTTCGTTTATCTAACTAATCCATCAGGAACAAAACCTTAAAGGGGAACTCCACCGACTTTTCAAAAAGCCTACGTAATTAAACGGTTAAGATGTAAACAAAGTGATTCAGAGTGGTTTGGTGTGAAATGCTCCGTTCTAGAGAAACTTACCGAGTCATAACAGAAGATTATTACATGAAATGGTTTTGAATACTCAGCTTATTATCTGAGACATTGTTTCATGATAGTTTTGTGAGAGTTTTGGCTTAAAATGTAACTATTTTAATCCATTCATGGTGGAGGGATACAAGCAGGACGTTGTGAGGCAAAATAGTTCCCAAAGAAAACTTATTATTTTCAGATTTATGACTATTTTACCATCGTCAACATTCCATATTTTGGATAGTAAATAAAATGTCTATATTTGTGTTGTAGTCATGGTGACCCCTGGTTCCCATCACCACCACTGTAAAGACATCTGAGTCTCAATCAACCATTTCACACCAAACCCACTCTGAATGACACTTTATATTTAAACCACTGAATTATGCAGAAATTTGAAAAATTGATGTAATTCCCCTTTAACTGGATTCTTCTAAACATAAATCTTGTTACGTTTTACTGCATTTTTGTTTGTTTGAATTTATTCTGTTCATATGTGGTGATTTTTGCTTATAAAAACTATTTGAGTTACTTTATGTGTCTCTGTTTTACAAATCTCTGAAAGCTACAGCGCTCTCTGCTGGAACAACCAGCATAGAGCAGCACAGCTAGCTGGTCACCAGTAAAACCAGCATAGGTTGTGTTTTGGATGCTGATATTCTGGTCAACCAGCATGACCATGCTGGGTGACCAGCTAAGCCAGCACCAGACCAGCATGGAGTTCATGCTGCTGTGTTTTTCAGCTGGGCTAGAACTGGAATTGGGATCATTCAACTAATTTCTTACAAACTATAGCACTTCCAAAATCCAGCCAGGAGATTTCACAATTTTGTTTATTTACAAATACAATGCTGTGAAAAAGTATTTGCCCCTCACCTGATTTCTTCTATTTTTGCTAATTTGCTTTGCTTGGAGTCCCAGGGCCTTAGCACTGGCATCATGTGCTGCTTTTTAAGACCTTCTAGCTTGATTGCCAGATAGGTTAAGTGATGTTCAGATTCAGCAGGTCTGGCAGTAGTCATGTCTGGGTGTGGCTGGTGGAACTGAACCCAATAGTCAATTGGATTTGGTTAACGGGTTAATTTAATAGCTAAGGGGGCAATTACTTTTCCACACAGGGCCAGGTAGACTTTTTTTTCTTCAATAAATGAAATCATCATTTAAAAACAGCGTTTTGTGTTTGCCTAGGTTACCACTGTTGAATATTAAAAGTAGTTTGATGATCTGAAACATTGAAGTGCGAGAAAAATGCAAAAATAGAAGAAATTGGGAAGGGGGCAAATACTTTTTCACAGCACTGTCAAGTGGGGTCCAAAAGTTTTTTGTTTCCATGTTTTAATGAAAGAAGTCTCAGTTTTTCAATGTGGTCTCAGACTTCTGGACCCTGCACCTTTAAAATGATGGTTCTTCAAGGGTTCTTTAGCAAAAAAAATGGTTCTATATAGAAATAAAAACACTCAAAGAACCGTTTACATGATTAAATGGTTCTTTGCATGGTGAAATGGTTCTTCAGACTGATGGAGAATGTGTTTTATAAGGTTTAAATGGAACCTTTTTGAAAAGGGTTCTGTATAGCACCATAATGGGTTCTTCTAATGTTATAATGCCAAGCCTGTAACAATGGAAGAACCCTTTTTGGTGCTACATGGAATTCTGTTCAAAAAGGTTCTATATAGAACCACCTACAGCACATTCTCTATCAATCTGAAGACCCGTTTAACTATGTAAAGAACCCTTTAATCCTGCAAAGGGTGCTTTGAGTGTTCATGGTTCTATATAGAACCTTTTTCTTTACTAAAGAACCCTTGAAGAATCTTTTTTAAGAGTGTACTGTATATAATACTAATTGTATTTGAAATGTTTATGTTTGGATTTATGTAATTATTCACTTGTGAGTGAATATATCTATGCTAATTAGGTTTCGCCTCCAGTTGACGTGACAGCTGCTTCTCCTGCTTTAAGCCTTGTTGTTTTACAGGACCCTAGAGAACCTCATAGTTCCAGTATGGAGGCTCCTGACGCTCTTATGACTGACTCAGACGCCTTCAGTCAGTCCGTCACTAACGGTGAGACATATCTCAGATTTTAAAGGTGAAAACCACTATTTCTTTCAAAATTTCTGCAAAATGAAATGGTTAAGATGTAAACAGAGTCATTCAGAGTGGTTCGGTGTGAAACGCCAGAGTCAGAACTGTTCACAGTGGTGGTGATAGGAACCAAACGTCCACCTCTAAAAGCTCCCTCACAGAAAGTTACTACATGAAATGGTTATGAATTCCCTGCCTGATGACTGAGACGCTGCTTTACAGTAGTCGTGAGAACATTTTTATTTATAAAATATATTAAAGGGGAGACATGCAGGGTGTTCTACGGCAAAATAGTCCCCAAAAAAAGGGATTTTTTAAGATTTTGATCTATTTTACCATCATCATTGTTCCATATATAAAGACTTGTGTAGGTTCACTGGTGGTTTTGAATAGTAAATAAAATGTCTATATTTGTGTTGTAGTCATGGTGACCCCTGGTTCCTATCACCACCACTGTAAAGAAATCTGAACAATTTCACACCAGACTTGTTGAATAATTAGTGTAATTCCCCTGTAACACCGCAGCTGATTATCTTGTAGAAATATTAAAACAGCTTAAATGCACGTTCTGCTACTTATTCAAAGCAATAAATGGGTTTTCATTTATCCAGCCGAAGCCTCCATCATGGAAGCTGTAGATGATGCTGGACTGGAATCTCAGAGCAGGTAAAAATGTACTTTTCTCTTTCCAAGTGTGTCTCTCTCTCCAATCGTATCTACGCTCTTAAACAAGATGGTGCTTCAAGGGTTCTTTGGTAAAGAAAATAGTTCTGTATTACACCCAAAAGGGCACTTCTGTTGTTACAGTCTCAAGCTTTAACAATACAAGAACCATTTTCAAAAAGGTTCTATATAGAACCATCTACAGCACATTCTCTATCAATCTGAAGAACCCTTTCATGATGCAAAGAACCCTTTAATCATGCAGAGGGTTCTTTGAGTGTTCACGGTTCTATATAAAACCACTTTCTTTACTAAAAAACCCATGAAGTACAGTCTTTTTTAAGTGTGTATGCTTTTTAATAGAGACACTTTGCTAATCTACTAATTTGCATCTCAAGAGTTGTATACAGAATTGCCTTTGAGGAGTATCTCAGAGCCTGGTTTACGATGGCCACCACAAAAGCTGGACTTCTGATGAGAAAAGAATGTAAGTGCCATACTCATTTACATACATATAAACGTGTGTGTATACACTGACACGCCAAAAGTCATGGGATAGCCGTATTTAAATTGATTAAGAAGTGGTATTAACTCAGGGGACGGCTTGGGAACGCCCACACCTGTTTTCTTGTGAGTAAGGTTGCCACAGCAGTGCTGCTGGAGTTTTTAAACACTGTGTCCACTCACTGTCCACTCTATTAGACACTCCTACCTTGTTGCTCCACCTTGTAGATGTAAAGTCAGAGACGATAGCTCATCTGCTGCTGCACAGTTTGTGTTGGTCATCCTCTAGTCCTTCATCAGTGGTCACAGGACGCTGTTGGCTGGATATTTTTGGTTGGTGGACTATTCTCAGTCCAGCAGCGACACTGAGGTGTTTAAAAACTCCAGCAGCACTGCTGTGTCTGATCCACTCAGACCAGCGCAACACACACTAACACACCACCACCACGTCAGTGTTACTTCAGTGCTGAGAATTATCCACCACCCAAATAGTACCTGCTCTGTGAGGGTCCATGGGGGTCCTGACCACTGAAGAACAGGGTAAAAGGAGGTCAACAAAGTATGCAGAGAAACAGATGGACTACAGTCTGTAACTGTAGAACTACAGAGTGCACCTATACAGTAAGTGGAGCTGATAAAATGGACAATGAGCGTAGAAACAAGGAGGTGGTCAGAATGTTATGCCTGATCAATATATGTATATACACATAATATCATACCCACCAAGCAAATACTGATATGGCAGGCTATAATCTCAGAGAAACCTCAACCCTTTTGGTGAATTGTAGATTACACTCCCTGTGTGCTTGATTGCATCTGTCATTCACCTTTGTAGCCCTGGAGGAGCTGATGAAGTGTCCAGAAAGGTTTGCTGCGTATTACGGCGTGTCGCCCAGCGGGTCAGATGTCTGTACCCAAGAACAGCGTCAAATGTGAGTTGACAGATCAAAATTGTCCTTTATCACCATAACCCATTAAAATCAGGGTCTGAGTTGTTGAAGGTCCTTTGGTCCACATGTTTTCACTTTTCCAAACCAATCAAATATATATGGCTAAAAAGTGAGTTTTTCCCATCAAATTTACTGTTAAATTTAGTTTTTTACTCACATGGGACCTGATTTTTTTTTTACCCAAAACAATATAAAACCCCTATTTGATTCTGAATAAAACATATGATAATAACGTGCAATAAAAAAAAAAATTGTACAGTTAGATGTTCATCCAAAGCATAACTATGATAATAATTATAATAATAATAATAATAATGTCATTTTTGACCTATCAGACCAAATACTATTGCATTTTTCCTTCTTGTACCACACTTAGTTGTTGAAGGAGTTGTAAAACTGGAGCTGCACAGATATGGGAATTGTGGATCAGTACTGATATCTATAATTTTTCATGTACATATTTTACAGTATCTAGACACAAACATTATAAAATACAAAAGGTAGGGCTAGAGATATCCATTTATTTGTAGGTGACCAGTGCAGTAGAATGAATAAAATGCAGATATTTTAGTGCAGTAGCCCAGCGTCACCTGAACATTCTGCTCTTCCAGAGTGCAATTATTTCTGCCGATACCAACGTGATTCCATTATCACACAAAAATCAGGCCAGGAACAAGATGTCTTGACAAAATCAGGACAAAATTAGTCTATTATTATCATTATTCGAAACCACAGGCATTTACAGTTACATGTAACGTCAGGACTTAAAAAACATACACATTAACACTAATGTTGTCTTCCACATCAGAGCTCAGGGCTGCTCCTGTAGCTTGTTTGTTCATTTTAATGCTGGGAACTCTGAGCTAAAACAGAGCGCCGAGCTCTACCATACAGAATGGACTGATAATGTGTCTTTGTCCGCTACTTGATGGATGGATTGAACGTTTCAGTGCATCAGAACCCCAAAAACCTGTGTTTATAGACTTCACAATGACTAAATATTAAACGAAACATAAACTAAATAAACAAATGTAAAGAAAAATGTTAACTTCTACTTGCTGTTGTCAATGATTATTAAAAAACAGAAATGCCGTCCCAGCCCTATACAAACCTGCTTGTCAATCCTTGCCAAAGGTTAGGAAAGAAGATTTTGAAGACTGTATATTCTAATGAAGTTCTGCAGTGATTTGGCTTGAAACAACTAGACCTGATCAGGAATCAAGCTTTAAAATTCAATGGAAAGTCAAAACACATACACCGTTGGCTTACAGTTTTCCCTGGGACCTGGGGTACCTAGTGATGTTTAATAGTTATATCCATCTGTTCTTCTGTCAGTTTTAAAGATATCATGTATGGGCCGGGGCTGAGGCGCTTGAAGAGGCACAGCGAGAAGAAACGGGCTCGAGTCAACCAAATGAGAAAGATCTACCTGCTCTGTAGAACTCCAGGTAACATCTCTTTGAGACGGCGATCCGTTGTTCGTTTATTTTGGTCTACCAGGAATACAGTGCTTTGCTTTGACTATCACAACTAAAGCCAAAATCACCTACAGACACATTTACGACGGTGTTTTTGGGTGTTTCACTGTTAATAAAAATAAAAACAGTAGACTTTGAGAATAAAGTTGTAATATTTCAAGAAAAAAAGTCGTAATATTTCGAGAAAAGGAAAGGTAGCAATATTGTAGCCAAAGGGTTTGCAAAAGGAAGGCAACCTCCTGATGTTAAATGAGGGGCGGTGAGTTGGTGGAGTTTCTTTCATATCGATTCACCCATAAAGAAACACTCAGTCTCCCTGTCTCTCCTGCACATCAGCACCAGCCTGTTATTAGTATAAGAACCGGCTGAGCAGGAAACTGTGTTTATCTAGAATAAAGAGCCAGACGGACTCGGAGGAAACTGTCTGTCTGTGTTGTTGAAGGAGAATCTCAGGCAGGGTCGTCTACACGGCTATCGGGGGCTACATCTCCCCCCATTCGAAGAGGGCATGAAGTTTCACAGACAGTGAGAATGATGATCAAAATGATCCACAGAGAGACAGGAGTGAGTGGAGCTCCGGCGCCAGTACAGCAACCGAGACCCCAACGCGTTATGGCAGCCCCCCTACAGTTAGCCCACTTTATCCTCCAAATATTACGACTTTTTTTCTTGAAATTTTACAACTTTATTCTCGAAATATTACGACTTTCTTCTCTAAGTCTACTGTTTTTAATTTTATTAACAGTGGCCCTTAAAACGCTGTTGTACACATTAGAGTCACAATAAACGCCCCACGTTTTTACCTTATGAACTAATGAGAGCAAAAATCTGTAGGCGCCTCTTTAGACTGCTTTCAGTAATGCTGATTTTATGGGCTGCATTCTGACCATTTTCTGTTTGGATGTTCTTGTAGACCTGCTGACTCCTCATGTTTCTGCACCGAAAGACTCTGCCTGTGACCCAGAGACAAAGGAATGCTGGGAGAGTGAAGTGGACAGGCTGGTGGCATGGACGCACTCGCTTTCTTTTGAAGAACTGGACAGACAGTGATTTGGCGCCAGTCACATTTGACTGATTTTGATTCCACTAATAAATGCAGTCGTATGCACCCCCGGTCAAATTATCCTCAACAATTAAACCGTTTGAAATATTAACACATCATCTCGAGGGAAGAAAATTACATATGGCATTTTTCTGCACATTTTTCTGCGCAATTTCTTTTTATTTACTGAGTTGAATATATAGGGGGAAAAAAAACATAAAAGGTCACATGTGCCATAACCTTTGCACGGGCTATATTTTATATTTTCTGTTTTATTTTTCCCTCAATATAATAATTCAGCAAATAAACAGTAATTATGTTGTATTACAATGTGCAGAAGTGTGTTCTTTGTAGAGCAGTGTTTCTCAACCTGTGGGCCGCAGACAACCAGTGGGCCATGAAGCGCCCTCTAGTGGTCCGCGGACCTTAGTTCGGGGGGAGTAGTTTGTAGTGGACCCGTAGAGATGTATAAATAAAAACACCGCAGACACTGGCTAATTAGACGTCATCAGTTTGAGACATGGGCACGCAGACAGTTAGCCGGAGAGGTTCCTCAGGGCGCGTTCTCCAGCCTAGTTCAGTGCGGACCTATCAAACTTTTCCAACGTGTGTAAACATTCCAGTCTGACAGAACCTGTGGGTCTCGGTCTGCTTCCATCCGAACCCTGTTCAGTTCACTGCTGGTGGGAACACATTTTATGATAAAACAACGGAATTTATCAATCCCTTTTCTTCTACCAGCACATCAGCGCTGTATACTGTCAGTATAATCTGCCTGTTGTAACCTCTGACTCTTTACAGACTCTCATCGCTCTGATATCGTTCCTGCAGCTCGAGCTGCAGCCGATAAAAACGACAGATGAGCCATAAACTAATAGCGATGATCTGTGTTTGATTTCTGGCCGAGCGTCAGCGACCTGAGTCGTTAAACTCAATTTCATAAACTAATGAGAAAAAGCAGCAGATATTATTATTATTGATTGTTGATTGTTGATTGTGGCGACTCAAATCCAAAAGCCCACTGAGTTTAGTGAGGTTTATTTCAAACAAGGTGCCGAAACCCTCAAAAATAAAGAGGCATCTCGGGACCAAACAGTTACTCTTGTTGGAGCCACAAGAGTATTTTCAGTGAAAACACAATGGACCGCAGCTCCAAATCACAGTCCACATCTACATCTATCTTTTTTTTCTTTTTCCCCTTTTTGACACCTTTTTTAACGTCATGTTTTTTAACATAACTGCAAATTTTGGTTTCTGCGACTGAAGTGAAATGGACAATCTGATCTTTTTCAGAGGTTTTTAGCGTGAGTTTACGAAAAAAAAAAAGAAAACTGTTTTAAAGTTTTATTTTTCTGTGGGCCGCTATGCTTTATAGTTATGAACAAGTGGGCCTTGGGGTGGAAAAGGTTGAGAAACCCCTGCTATAGAGGATGTGTTTGACCAGGGGTGCCAAAACTTTTGCATATGGCTGTATTTAACTCCCAGTTGAGCCTGTATAGAGTCCTGCGCTTCAGCACGAACGGAGACATAAAATCTGTTTGGAATCGTGTAATAATCACGAATGACGGAGCAGCTTTTCAGTCCAATAAAGAAGCTTTTACTGAGAAAATAAACTGATTTATTTGAATAAAGATCCAGTAACAAAGCAGGAAAGTGAAAGGTTCATGAAAGTTCAGTAAAACTATGTATATATGAATATAGTTTTTTTCAAGCATGCCATACATCAAAGAAAATAAAGTACTGTGCAAAAGTTTTAGGCACCTGAGAAAATTATATGTATTCAGTACTGAGTGCTTATTTGCTCAGAAAATTAAGTAACATTAGAGTAAATACACTTTTTTTGTTGATGTTAATTGCAGATTTCATCTACTGCTTGGTTTGGTGTGCTGCTGATGGGCACCGAGGAAAAGTCGAGACCCCAAACCTGTGTTCTTCTGACCAGCTCATAAAATAGGAACAGGTTTTTGAAAACAGAATTCTTTATCACTTTTTAGCATGTTAACGTTTGTTTGCCTCTAATGTTATATAGCACTTTATAAGCAAAAGCACATTTATTGCTCAAAAAAGTTTGCTTAGGTGCCTAAAACTTCTGCACCGTACTGTTTATCTAATAACATAAAGTGCCAAGAAGAAGACTTTTACAAGAGCCCTTGTAAAATGAGTATATATAACTATATATATATATATATATATAAAATATATATGTGTGTGTGTGTGTGTGTGTGTGTAAAAGGCTCCTGATTAGTGCACTAATAAAGTCAAAATCTATTAAAATATAAAATTTAATCTGATTTCCTTTCTACTTAGACCTTTTAGTGCTTGGCTGCCAAGTGAAAACATCCTAAATCTCCTTGTAATAATTTCTCGCTTTGAGCTGTAAGAATATAAGAAGTTTAACATTTTGCTTGTATTATTGCAGAATTTCACTGGATAAAATGACTTCAGAACTAGAAACCAGCTGATTAATCTTAATATTCTTAAAACAATCTCAAAATGGGAAAAACAATGACTAGATTTAAGGTTAAGTTTTACTTATGTCATTTTGTCATTTTTTCCAGTATCAGAGGATAAAATCTGCTAAATGTGGTACTTTGTAGCAACGTCAGTGTTGAAAGCTTCAACAGCTGCGCATTAAACTGGGTTCTTCTGTGGACAACAGACGCTCAAACACCTCGATCAGGCCTTTGAAGTCCACTCTGTCCTCCGGGGCATGGGCCCAACACCTGCGCATTTGGATGTACACCTGCAAAAACCAGGCAGAGGAGAAAGACAAATAGGTGGGTATGTGATTCTTGTATGTGAATATACACACTTTATCAGAAACACCTGTACACCTAATGATTCATGCAAAGATCTAATCAGCCAATCGTGTGGCAGCAGTGCATAAAATCAAGCAGATAGAGGCAGCAGCTTCAGGTAATGTTCACATCAACCGTCCGGATGGAGCAAGAATGTGATCTCAGTGATTCTGACTGTGTCATGATTGTGGGTGCCAGATGAGCTGGTTTGAGTCGTTCTATAAATACTGATCTTTTGGGATTTTCACACACAACAGCCTCTAGAGTTTCTCAGAATAGTGCGATAAAGAAAAAAACATCCAGTAAGCAGCAGTTCTGTGGACAAAAATACCTTGTTGACGAAAGAGGTCAGTGGAGAATGGCCAGACTGGTTTGAGCTGACAGAAAGGCTACGGTGACTCAGATAACCAGTCTGTACAATTAAAGTGAGGAGAAAAGCATCTCAGGATGCACAACACGTTGAACCTTGAGGTGGATGGGCTACAACAGCCGAGGCCCACATCGGGTTCCACTTCTGTCAGCCAAGAACAGAAAGCTGAGGCTGCAGTGGGCACCAGCTCACCAAAACAGGACAGCTGAAGGCTGGAAAAACGTACCCTGGTCTGATGAATCTCGATTTCTGCTGAGGCTCACAGATGGGGCAGAATTTGGTGGCAACAATAGCTGCGTTCCAAAGCCTAGGCTGCATTTCTCGGCCGCTACGTCATAACAGGCCATTCCAAAGTAAAGTACCCTTCATATACAGCCTAGAAATGCAGCCTACATTTGGAGTGATTTCAAGGACACACAAGATGTATCCTTCCAGGTCTTCAGTTACCCACTGTTTCTCTGCACACAAATGAGGCGAAGGAAAAAAAAATAAAAAAAAGCACCAGGAAAATGGCGGAAAACAAAGCCGTTGGAGCAGAGCTTGTTTTGAAATGTTAGTTATCCATGTACTTGAATTCGTCTTCGTTACCTTATAAAGTGTAAAATCACTGATTAATTAAAGCATTCATCCATATATTGTATATCGTCCATATATCGCATTTTATTTAGAAGTATTTGTATATAAGTCCTTTATTGTACTACATAAGAACATCTCCTCCATTTCCGTGAAGAAATGAAAAAACAACAAACACAGTTCAACAGGCTCCATTTTCTCTCACCAGTTCTCTCCCGAATTTCACACCACTCTGGTGACGTCACCACGCAGCCTCGTTAGGACTGATCCATTTGTGTGACCAATAGGCTGCTAAGGAGTAGTCTTCATAGGACAGTCCTACCGAGGACCCGTCTTACCTCGGCCGCAGCCTAGACTTTGGAACGCAGCTAATATGAATCCATGGACCCAACCATGGTGTCAGCAGTCCAGGCTGGTAGAGGTGGTGTAATTGTGTAGGGAATGTTTTCTTCTGCTGTCTGATGCTGTTGCTTCGTCTGCCTTGATCGGGTGCCCACTGCTCGTCACTTTCTGGACCAGTATAACCACAACGGAGCTTCCCGCTGTACAACGCTGTGCAAACCTCACCTATAGTCACTGACCCTCTTGATGATACTGCTGCATGCATAGACTCCATTTAATCATAGATATTGCTTCACCTGCTTTCCCCCTTTTCTTTATTTTGAATATCTTATACTAACGTTAAAACCTTATTCTCTGCTCATACTGCTTTCATGGTATTGCTTTGCTATCCGGTGTCGACCACAGGAAGATCTGTCGTCGTTGGCGAAGCTCATGAGAGCTTGGACCCAGATTTTTCTGCCCACTGTAAAGAGCGCTATATGAATAAAGTTTGACTTGGCTTGAATGCCACAGCCCATTTGAGTATTGTTGCTGACCATGTGCTTCCCTTCTTGGCCACAATTTACCATCTTCTAATAGCGACGTCTAGCATGATGAAGCACCACGTCACAAAGCAAAAGTCGTCTCAAACTGGTTTGATGAACTCGAGTTCAGTGTTCTTCAGCAGATTTCCCAATCAACAGATCTGAATCCAATAGAACACCTTTAGGATGTGGTAGAACGAGAGATTTGCAGCATGAAAGGGCACAAAATCTGACGGAACTGCATGATGCAATCATGTCAACATAAACAGAATCTCAAAGGAATGTTTCCAACATTATATGGAATCCACGTCATTAAGAATTGAGGCTGTTTTGAAAGCAAAAGGTGGCCCTAAAGTGCTTGGTGAATGTATTTTGCCAACAAAAAAAAAAAATTCAAGCATTATATGAAGTATTTCAAGCAAATCAGATTTCCATAATCCTCATTCTCACCCCAACAGGACATGTTTAGTATCCAAAAATGGACAAAAGTACATCACAGTAGCAGCGGCCATCCTGAAGCAGGAAGTTTGTCTATACTTTTGTCCATGTTTATAGATAACAGTGAGTCATATCGTGTCAGAAACCACATAAGCAAATCTATTAGATATTAAATAACAACATGGTTTGTTGTGAAGATTTCCGCATGCTGCTAGCACAATGCTAACTGCTGCACATTAGCTCCCATTAGCCTCGTAGCTCCAGTGCAAAAGTAAAGAAGCAATCCTCAGACACCGAACAGGCCTTGGCGGACTAAGTACATGTGAGGTAAGAGTAAAATCATGTTAATGTGCTTTTTTAACAATTCCTTTAATTCAATATTACATCTGCAGAAAGTATAAGCTGCATGCTAAAACACTCCAGAAGATGCATCTTACCATATCTGGGCAGGATGCTGGACATGACAACCTCCAGCCGTCCTCCAGAGCCTTCACTAACCGTGCCATGGTCATCTGTCCGTGTGAACGACCAATCATGTTCTGGAACATCTTGGCGAGAAGAAACAAAAATGTGTCAGGGGGTCATTTGCTGGCAGTGAATTTAACATATCGGGGAAAAACTAGCACATAAAATGTGGCCTGTGCAAAAGTTATGGCACATTTTATATTTTATATTTCATCTTTTTTCCGATGTTAAACTCATGAAATAAATAGAAAATGTGCACTAAACCTATTTTTAGGTTTTTCCCTGTAGAACATAACTTCTTTTTATGTCTTATTTTTGGGAGTGTGCTTTTGCATATGACTGTAAATAGTATTTCAAGGCAAAATATTTTGGTGCAAAATACAGTCAATAGCTTTTTAAAAAAAAATTAAGTTTATCATTTTTGTCTATATAAGTTGTACATATTTTAATCATAAAATGTTAAGTGACTGTGAAATACAGGGTGATTCAAGAAGATTCATCCGATTTCAAAGCATATTTTACAACCGTGAGGCGCCTAGGAACCAATCACAATCCAATTAAAACGGGGTCATAGAGTTTCTGACTGTCAGTGGAAGATGGCTTCCTTCAGTCTGTGAGGAGATGAGACCCCTGAGCAGAAAGCGTTCTGCGTTCTCCACTTCAATAAGAGTGAATCCGTCATAACTGTGCAACGTGATTTTCGTGGGCAGTGAAGCTCCAACAGTTTAGAGCGTTCGTCGTTGGTTCCACAACACTGGATGATCTCCGAAATCGCACTGAAAGAGCCGTGAGTGCAGCGACACCCGACATGCTCAATCCAGTATGGGATGAATTTGACTATGGCGTTGATGTCTGTACAGCTGGAGGAGGTTCATACTGAGACCTTGTACAATTACATAATAAACTTTACGCTCATTTAAACCATTTACAGTTCACTGCATTGTTCTGTAATGATCTACAAGTCATTTTGAAATCGGATGAAGCTTTTTGAATCACCCTGTATGTGATGTGAAACTCCAGTGTGTGCAAAGTGCAAGAACAATGGTGGGAAAAGTCTTACCTCCGGTGGGCTGCTCTTGCGGTCACAGTAGGTCATGAGCTCATAAAGTGTGACCCCAAATGACCAGACGTCTGAGGCTTTGTAGAACTTTCGGTGGATCAGACACTCTGGGGCGTACCTAAACCAGGGATAAAAGACTGGCTCAGCCTGGAAGTCACCGTTTATGGAAGAATGTTATTCTTTTAAGGTGGATTCTACACTATGGACTACATGATCAATTTTAAAGGTATAACTGTATCACTGCACTGTACAGGCATACAGTTACAGTGGCTAACATGCAGCTCATCACCTCTACCCCACACATCACGGTCAGTTTCTGATGACAGGACGGCTGTTGTCCAGATATTGTTGGGCTGGTGGTTCATTCACAGCACTGCAGTTACTCTGACATGGTGGTGGTGTGTTAGTGTGTGTTGCGCTGGTCTGAGTGGATCAGACACAGCAGTGCTGCTGGAGTTTTTAAACACCTCAGTGTCACTGCTGGACTGAGAATAGTCCACCAACCAAAAATATCCAGCCAACAGCGTCCTGTGGGCAGCGTCCTGTGACCACTGATGAAAGACTAGAGGATGACCAACACAAACTACAGTCTCTAACTATACACCAGCAAGGTGGAGCTACAAGAGAGGAGTCTCTGATCAACTGGCCGGTGAATGTAGAATCAACATCCGAGGATAAAAACAAAAATGTTGGGTTTTTGAATTTAAATTCAACATCACAAATACTATCTAGCGTAAAATCTTACACACAGAGGTGTCCTCCTTAAAAACCACTGCAGATTTTGCCTAAATCCTCACCAGTACACAGGACTGTCCTGCTCTTCCTTCACTGTGTAATAGTCCGCATTGTTCTCGATGCTTTTGGTCAGGCCAAAGTCTCCAATCTTCACCAGAGTCTCATTCTCCACCAGAACATTCCGTGCTGCCAGGTCCCTGTGGATGTAGTTCTGACTGCCCAGGTAGTCCATTCCCTGTAAAAAGACACATAAATACATAAAAATACACCAAATCTATGTAGCCAACTTTGGAGTGATATACAATGTACTACAGCACATTTTGGAGATGAATTTATGACCCCTTCAAACAAACTATGGCTTTCTTGCCATAATCACATGATGACTATGCTGGGGAAGCGTCTCCTAATCAGGACAATAGTACCAAAATAAACAGTGATAGGCTTGAATGGATATTTTTGGATGTGGTCCAATCCCATTTCACCCCTCGCCCCTACTATTTAGCCTTTAACCCTTCGTTTTGCATGTTTACGTCTAGATTTTTGCTGAGATAGAGGGGTAGGGTGAAGTGTTAGGGGAGGTTTTTCAGAGACTCCAAACAGAGAGTTATGAGAAAAAAAGAAAAAGCGGCAAGTTGGCTGAACAAGAGACCAAAGAAACCCACAAATGTGAGAATTTTCTCTGTTAAAAATTACAATGACCACTGTATTATCTTAGTTTATTGTCGTTTCAATATATTGTCATTTTCTTTATAACAAGCTTAAAAAAAATCGCTAATAGTATGCTAATGTCTCGGTAGCTAGCTAGCAAACTTTCCCGTTCCACCTTAAATAGTCCAGCAGTACTGATGCCTGAAGCGCCAGAATGTAACTGCTGGACCATTTAAGGTGGAACGGGAAAATTCGAACAAGAATCTGGTGAATGTCTGACTTCAGCTTCATATCACTGAAGAATAATAAATAATTGCCCCCCTCTTTCAAGGCATATGATGTCCTAAATGTAACTAAAGCCCAGCAGTGAGGAGCTGAACTTTACCCTCCTCTGCTGTCACTGCAGACTGGCAGGGTCGCCTACAGAGCAGCACTAGTAGCTGTTAATGAAGTGATGCTCTTTTTATTTGAGGGTCCCATTTCAGAGGGAAGATTTCAACCACTACCCCTTGTAACTCAGTTCCAAGGGGCTAAGATGACACTCGAAAAGAAGGGGTGGGGGTAAAGATAAGAAATGGGACTGGGTCTCTGCGTACCTGGCATATCTGAACAGCATAAAGAAGCAGCCTGTGCTGGCTGGTCTGAGCTTTGTTCCTGGGCAGATATTCCTTCAAGCTGCCAGCAGGCAGATACTCCATAATCAGCTTGATAGTCATTCCACCTGAGAGACACATTCAACACAAGCACAATGTCTGCATAGTCATATTTCACTTCACATGGGTCATCAAAAACTCCCTGGCCACTTTATTAGAAACCCCTCCCCTGTAGCTCCACTATGCTGGTGTACAGTTAGAGGCTGTAGCCAGTCTGTTGATGCATGATGTTCATGTTGATTAGTGGAAGAATGAAGCAAAAGTTTCCAATAAAGTGGACAGTGAGATTAACAGCTGTGCGCTAAGGCTGTTTTACTAGTTTAATTAGTGTACTGTGTTTTCTCTCACCCTCCTCATTGCAGATGCCTTTATACTTGACAATGTTTTGGTGGTAGAGCTCTCTCATGGTGTTGATCTCTCTCCTCAGGTTGCTGCTCTCTGGACCTTCGCTCTCCGACTTCAGAGACTTCACAGCCACCAACTGGCCCGTCTGGTCGCCATGAGGGTCATACATGCACAACTCCACCTTCCCATAATGACCCTGCAGCACACAGGCACATTTCACAATTAAAAACCCTAAAAAAAACCTTCGTCCACTTTTATATATTTCTATAATATTTAAGTAAACACAGCTCATTTCATTCAGTGATGCCAGTGTGACGAAGCTAATGTGAATGTGGACCAACGAAAAGCCAAATTCAGGCTTCAAGAAGCCGGATGGTACTGTTTTTATGTACTTTTGTCCGTGTTTCTTGGTAACATTATGTTGTACAGTGTCAGAAACCAGACTATTAAATCTATTTGAGACTACTGAGCAATAGGCCAATGCTAATTCATGTCTTTCCATCTATTACTTGTTTGTCATTTCAGACTGTGCTTTCAACACGGTGGTGGTAGTATGAGAGGTGACTGAGTGAGGGAGGGGAAGAACTCTGAGAACTTGGGCTGGAGTTCTCAGCAGCTACTGTAGGCCGGACCCCCTCATAGTTGTAATAGTACTGACTTAGGACTGAAGAACAGGGAGGAGATGGGGTGGCGGTGTGGGTAGGAAGGGTTTAAAAACACTTTGTATGTACTGTAAACACTACATTGCCTTAATTTACATTAAAAGTTTTTTTTCCATTTTGGAAATAGGAGGTTGTCTCCGAACATTTATAATGTAATGGTTTGAAAACATATATATATATATATATATATATATATCTCACAGAAATGGTTTCGCAGATGTTCAAGGTACCCACTAATGCACCCCCACACCATGACAGACCCTGGCTTCTGAACTTTATACTGGTAACAATATGAATCCTTTTCTCATAAGGGACTACATTTTTTCTTGGATGTTCAGTTCATAACATTTCTCTTTTTAATTTACTCACGTGAATTTCAGAACAAGCATGTATCTAAAAAGCTAGTAAGGTAATATTTCAAATAAATAATCTTTGTTTTGTTTTGGTGTGAAAACATGTCAAAGTGGATTCACAAAATAAAAAATGTAAAAATTATATCAACTGATTAAACATCACAATTGCACTGCAGCAGCTCATTAAGCATAAGGAAAGCTCTGCACTACCTCTCCAAGGTCCCGTATTTTCCTGAGAAATCTGCTCTCGAACAGTGTGGGGTCGATCTCCTGCAGCGGAACGACTCCTGACACCATGGCCGGGTCTGTGAGATCAACAGAAGACAGCTGAACGAAGAGTAATGAAATGTTTATTGCTTACTGCAGCTCTGAAAGTAATCAACTCTATTAAAGTCAGCCCCTCTTACTCTGCTCCTTGATGCGGTCCAGTTCTCTCACTATGGCTCTGAAGAAGGGTCTCTTCCTGGGATCATAGTTCATGCACTGAGTGATCAGGTCAGCCAGCTCGCTGCTGTGTGGAATCACCAGCGCACTTTCAGCCTCGTAGAACCGCTCCTTCTGCTCACACACAAACACATACGTCATTATTTGGGTGAATGTGTATGTTGTTGCATTCTCAGCCCCCTAAAGACAAACTTCATATGCTATTACATTCTGAGCAGCTAGCACAGCCCCTATGATTGGGGCCAGTAGGCCAAGGCCCACCCATTTTTATCACTGGCTCACCCAAAATGACTCGCATCAATAAATGAATCACATAAATAAAATGCACTTGCTAAATATTTATGTGACATAACTGAAATTGTATTTTTGACACTGACCAATCAGAGTTTATTAGTCCTACATTAGCATTGATAGTGTCAGCACTTTGGAACTAATTTGTTCTTTACACACAAATCCATTGATAAGTTCAGCTCCACTGACCATATAGTTTCACTTTGTAGTTCTACAGTTACAGACTGTAGTCCATCTGTTTCTCTGCATACTTTTGTACCCTGTTCTTCAGTGGTCAGGACCCCCACAGGACCCTCACAGAGCAGGTACTATTTGGGTGGTGGATCATTCTCAGCACTGCAGTAACACTGACGTAGTGGTGGTGTGTTAGTATGTGTTGCGCTGGTCTGAGTGGATCAGACTCAGCAGTGCTGCTGGAGTTTTAAACACCTCAGTGTCACTGCTGGACTGAGAACCAAAAATATCCAGCTAACAGCATCCTGCGGGCAGTGTCCTGTGACCACTGATGAAGGACTAGAGGATGACCAACACAAACTGTGCAGCAGCAGATGAGCTATCGTCTCTGACTTTACATCTACAAGGTGGACTGACATGGAAGGAGTGTCTAATAGAGTGGACAGTGAGTGGACACAGTGTTTAAAAACTCCAGGAGCACTGCTGTGTCTGATCCACTTGTACCAACACAACACACACTAACACACCACCACCACGTCAGCGTTACTGCAGTGCTGAGAATGACCCACCACCCAAATAGTACCTGCTCTGTGAGGGTCCTGACCTTTGAAGAACAGGGTAACAAAGTATGCAGAGAAACAGATGGACTACAGTCTGTAACTGTAGAACTACACAGTGCACCTATATGGTCAGTGGAGCTGATAAAATGGACGATGAGTGTAGATACAAGGAGGTGGACTGGTCTGGTTCATCCATTCTTTAACAGTTTCTACCCCATTTGCTGCAGCTGAAACACTGCTATGAGAATTTGATTGTGTGTAGCCACAAGAGCATTAGTAAGGCGAATGACTAGTTCTGGATTACTCTGACTTTTCTCGCACCTGATGGGTGCTAGTCCATCACTCCAAAGAACCAGCGTTATTACAATGAATGAGATTATATAAGTGAATGTGTGTGTCCACAAACAAGTTGTTTAGTGGTCAGCAGTCAGAGAAATGCAGCACCTCAGTGCGTTTCTTGTCCCTCAGCGGCACTTCCCCGTTGTAGCAGATTTCCCACAGTGTCGTCCCAAATCCCCACTTATCCACCGCGATGCTCAGCATTTTAGGGTTCTTCACACATTCTGGTGCAATCCAAGGAATCCTGTCGATGCATTCTGAAAAAAAGGACAACATTTGAGAATGTAGGCGGAAAACATTTCTAATTTACTTACATTGGACTGGCGTTTTCCACATATGCCTGTAACGTGTCAGAATGAGTCAGACGCTTGTGGATAAAAAGGGAAAAAGAGGCTTTACTGTTTGAGTCGTGATCCAAAATCGTGGTCAGTAAACAGGCACAGGTCAGATCCAAAACAGACAAAAAGTAAAAAAAACACAAACATAGCACCAGGCAAACAGTCCAAAAGGGGTCAGGCAGAAAGGTAAAGTCAAAATACATGAAAATAAGTCAGAGCCAGGAAATAACAATACAGAAATGGACCGCTCAGTAGCTCTAGGAAAGAAGCAATACCTCACAATGAGCTGAACTAAAAGCCCAGACTTAACGAACTTATACTTATACGAACAACAACTAGAGACAACAGGTGAAACAAATCAGCACTCTGGAGACAGAGAGCGGTGATTGGATCGTGATCGTGATTTTGTCTTTATGTATTCACCCCCATCCAGAGTTAATTCACTATTTGCTAAAAAATCAATATTCTTTGAAAAACATGAAAAAAATATTGTTAAAATTATTCCTTTAGAGCTACAAAATGTACGTTTTGGAGACCTCTCTGGTGGAAATGTGTAATTGCACACAATGTAATATATGTGTGCATTGAGAGCATAAAGAGAACTCAGTCAACACTTAATGAAGAACGTGTGTTTTAAGATGCCTACTTCAAAAAAATCTTACATAGTGCTGCTTTAAACTGATTCTATAAACTCGCATTCTACACTAATCTAGACTAATAGGGTCTACACTAATAGGCTTGTTAGCTCCGCAGCTCTGGGTTACCTTCTCTGCTGAGCACGGTGATGGGCACGCCTGGGTCGCTGAGCTTTATGAATGGTGCCGCCTGTCCATCCAGACCATCCTTGGCCAACAGAATGTTCTTTGTGCACACAAAGCCATGGACGAGCTTCTTATCCTCCTAAAGGACAGAAAGCACAGAAGGCTCTTTCAACACCACATTTCCCAAGAATCGCTTTTCCTCATAATATGCAACTCTACCCCATTCATCACTGGTCAGTTTCTGACCACAGGAGCACAGCTGAACAGATAATGTTTGGGTGGTGGGCCATTTTCAGCACAGTGATGACACTGATATTTTAATGAATATGCCATAATATTTATGTTATATATTTCCTCACCAGGTAACTGAGGACACTTGCGAGCTGCTCGGCAACCTGGAACTTCCAAGATGGAGTGAGAACGGAGTGATGAGCCCGCATGAACAGATCCAGAGGACCATGCTGCACGAACTCCTCTACCATGATAACTAAAGAAAACAGCCACTGGTTACTTTTTCCAGTTTAACAAGGAGGGCTCAAGGTGGCCTCCTGACTGACCATCTAAAAAATGGCAAATATGCATCTCTGTAGCTTCTGCTTTGGTATTTAAACATGTCTTAAACCAAAGAATGATCTCTGAAAAATTCAGGCAGGTAGCAACAACAGTTCATAAGTAATGAAGTGAAAATTTTAAAGGGGAACTGATATTTCAGATCTAGTGAATCAATAAGATGTAAATAAAGTCATGCTTTGTTATAGAGAATTGCTGCCGACTTCTCTGGGTTTGAGTCAGAATTGTTCACAACAGTGGTCCAAATGTCCTGTAAAAGCTCCCTCACAGAAAGTTATTACACAAAACAGTTATGAAAGTTTTAACATATTTTCATTCAGGGTGGAGAGATACAAAACATCCAAACAAATCTTTTTCTTTTTTTGTTTGGATAGTAAATAAAATGGCTATATTTGTGTTGTAGACATTGTGATCCCTGGTTCCTATCACCACCACTGTAAAGAAACCTGAGTCTCTACAATCAACCATTTCAGACCAAACCAGGGCGGATGAATGACTTAACAATTGAATTCTGTAGAAATTGTGAAGAATCAGTTCCCCTTTAAGGCCACTTCTGCTTTTTAACGTCTCTATATTTTAAAAACCGATGAAGACGCTAGCCTAAAATCTTATTATCAAGCAGACATGAGGATATTATTCCCTGAAAGTATCACCTTTTATGAAAACTTGTACATCTGAGGCGCATTAACAAGTGTAACAAGTGCATCTGTATATCTGGATAGGAGACTTACTGTCCATGCTGTGCATACAGATTCCATAGAGGAGAGCAATGTGTTTGTGTGAGATCTGACGCATCAAGCTCACGGTTTCCAGGAAGGCCTAAAGGGATGGAGACATTTGAGCATGTAGCTACATTATTTTGGACATGAGAACCAGTGACTGACAATTATGCTTGGACCAGTTGAAAGTAAAAGAGGAAAAAGGACGGCCAGCAACAAGACGGACAGACACGAGCCAAAAAGACGGCTACGAACCAAACAGAATACAGGATATTCTCGAGAAAGATGATCCAAACTGACTTGACAGCACTTATTAATCATAATTTAATTCACTGGGTTCTTCTGATTGCTTTGAAAGAACGGCTCAACATATATTACAGTGAAATTTTAAGAGAAGAAAGCAGAATTTGATGAGAGTCGCCCAGCGCTAGTCTTGCTTACCGAAATGTCCCTGTGTCCTGCACTCAGCACCTTCAGCACCACCTTCACCTCCTCATTGTTTTGGCTTGGCAGGCCTTCATCATCATCACTTCGCACCTTCAGCTTGCCTGAGTAAATGTTGGTGCGGGTTCCACTGCCCAAGTGCGTCTCCTGTGGAGCAGAAAGCATGTTCAGCTGATTCTGCTGGATACGGTTTTGTAGCTGCTCACTTCATTTCAAACTACAAAACAGGTTTGCCTCTTATTTCGTGCCTGCACTGTTAGACATAAAGTACATTTTTCATTCATCAAGATACAAACAATTTAAATGTTCCCTTAAAGGTACAACAGTGGTTTTAAGGTCTGATAGTGAACCTTAAATAAGTTTTTCCAGGTGAAAAGTTCGTATTTGTACCTTTTCATAACCGAATGTTTTAAAGCAGAACAGTAAAATAAAAGCCTGGAGACGAGACGGGGTGTGTGGAGTCAGTACAGCTTAGAACATATCATTTCAGTGGATTATGGTTCAGTTATGTTCCCCGACCAAAGGTACTGAGATGGACCCTTGAGGGTTCCACCCCAGTAACAAGAGGGGAACTGCCCCAGTGACAGTTTAGTACCTTTATTTCTGAGAGTGTGGGTGAAACCTGGTTAGACAGGCAAATCTCATTTAGACTTGTATGCCATACTGTCATCTAAAAAAATTGAGAAACGCACAGATAAAATTGAGTCTTCAGGTTGGCTGAAACTTCTGTTTCTGTACACAACAAAGTGTCACACAGAAACCTACCGTGTAAAAAAATGGGATCTTGTCAAGTAAAGTTATCCTAAATATAGTCAATAAATGTAATATTTCTCCTGTTGAGATTGTCGCAAGCTTAATTTAAGATTATTTACCTCATTTCTAGACTTTTTTTGCATGTTTTAAGTCATTTTATTAAGTAAAATTAGCTCACTATACAGATAACTTTGTTTTAAGAAATGTGCTTGAAACTTGAACGTAAAAAAATGTCTATATAATCTTAGAATAAGTGCACAACCATCTCCAAATAAGAAATATTGGATATATTTACTAGATTTAAGATCATTTCACTTGACAAGATCTCATTTTTTTGCAGTGTATTTGGCTCCAGGCTGAGAACAGCTGTGGCAAACTCAGATGCCAATGAAAGGATGCAAACGTTTTTTGTCAGTAACTCATTCCTAGTTTTGAACAGCTACTACATGCTGATACGTGCAGTTGTAACAGTCAATTCCAGTTAACATGATTAGAGATTCGGAAACCGGCTCAGTGATTAAAGTTTCACTTCATGCAATGACACGCATGAACAGGAATGAGGAACCTAACAACTGTCCAAAAGGTGACTTTGACTTGCGCAAGCGAATCTGATGGGAAGCCCCTTTTCTGGTGCGCAGTGACTTATAACGACTACAGTTACAGTTCAGATTTGGCTCAAACTCAGGCAGAAAGCAATCCAACCTGAATGATGTCCTCCTTGTTAATCCTGTGGAAAACGAGCTGGCTGAGAGAGGGCAGGGCAGCTGTGTCTGGCCGTGTCACCAACAGCAGATTGGAAGCCTCTGGAGTACAAAACAGCACAGAGACAGATGATTTCAGACAAGCTGGAGCACAAAGTGCATCTGGCATTTAGCTTGAAGGCATGTATTAAATGTTTCCATGCCGTGGCAGAGTCTGATTAATGTGTGAACATCATAAAAGTTTCACTGTTGTGGAAATGCTGGTTGTTTACTGTGACTATGATGAGACTATGAGGCACAGATCGAAACTGACTGACCTATTGTTTTGATTTCTTAATACATCGGGTTTATCAATGTGTGGCTCAATACTAACAATTTACTTCTTTTCAATTACTTATTATTTATTCATTTTCATCTTTTAACAATAACAAAGAACACAGAAATAAATAAAGAAAGGAAAGGATATATATATATATATATATATATACGCAAGACTTTTTGTTAAAAAACAGAATTATTCCTGTTTAATTGGTTTTAGTACAGTAAAGTATGTGAAATGTTGACTTATATAGAATAACTATATAAGGAAGAAAACCTCGTATCTCCAAAATGGTAACTTTACAGCAGAGGGAAAAAACGTACTTTACTTTTAATGTAAGTCAATGGAACCAGAGTTTTTTCCAAGTCATTTTGGGCCGTTTCTTTTAGTCCATTCATCATGACATTTACACACAATGTAAAGAGCAACAGGCATTTTCAAATTATGCCAAAAACTAAAAAACGACAAAAAAGGAGATACAAAGTTTTGCTCTGACAGCAGTGATAGATAGATAGATAGATAGATAGATAGATAGATAGATAGATAGATAGATTGATAGATATGCAAAAAATCATATTAAAAACAAGAAAAAGTATGAATAAATAAATCAATAAATAAAATTTGTATAACGCATAGCATTTCTTTGCTATGTATGATAACTTTTAAAAAAGTCTTATGCACACAAGAAGTGATGAACAGATACAGTGAAAACTGATATTGCAAACATATTGCATTTACATCAAACTGTCATTAAGTACAAGTTATTCATTTTTCAAGCATATATTCAACAAAAATTACATACACCTCAAAAATGAATTATAATATCTAATTTTTCAGTGTTTATTGTGTCCACCTATTGCCTTTATTACAGCTTTTTTTAAAAAAAAATCATTAAGGATGTTTCTCCAAACTGCCAAAGTTCAGTCTTAGAAGTTGGTTGCATTTTCTGCTCAATTCAATCCAAATAATCCCAATTACAAATTTAGACACATCAGTCCATTAAACTCCTCTCAGACGTCCAGTTTTGGTGTTCACTGCAAAAATTGATGTTTTAGCAAGTGAAAACATCTTAGGTGTAGTCAATAAATCTAATATTTCTAAAATGTGATTGTTGTAAGAATATGATAAGAGGATTTAATTCATTTCTGGGCATTATTTCTTACTTGGGCGGCACACAGCAAGGAGCACCTGGGTTCGATTCCCCGGCCGGGTGACCAGGGTCCTTTCTGTGTGGAGTTTGCGTGTTCTCCCTGTGTCTGTGTGGGTTTCCTCCGGGTACTCCGGTTTCCTCCCACAGTCCAAAGACATGCAGTCAGGCCAATTGGACACGCTAGATTGCCCCTAGGTATGAGTGTGTGTGAATGTATATGTCTGTCTGCCCTGATGGACTGGCGACCTGTCCAGGGTGTTTCCTGCCTTCCGCCCAATGACCGTTGGGATAGGCTCCAGCTCCCCCCCGCGGCCCAGAAGGATAAGCGGCTTAGAAGATGGGTGTGTGTGTATTTCTTACTTGTTTCAAGTAATTTTGTCTTATGAAAGTGTCTTCTTCTGTCTACGTCTTGAAATAAGCAAACTTATCCATTATTTCTTGAACAAGTACAATGATCTGCTGATGGAATAAGACACTTTCATAAGCAAAATTACTTACATTAAGTAAAATATATAGAAAATAGGTTGGTTTGTCTTTGAATATACATCTCATAATGTGAAATATTAGATATACTGGCTACATTTGCACTTGCTAAGTTATCATTTTTTGCAGTGTTCTAGTGCAGATTTTCTTCTTTTGTGTCCGTCTCCTTTTCTCAGTGAGGTTCTTCTTGACCGCTACACATCCTTTCAGACCCACAGCGCTGAGTCGTCTTCTCACAGTGGAAGGATGGACAGAAACACCTGTGGATGTTTTCAGATCTGAAGCAGCTTGATTTTCTCCTCTCTCTCAAAGATGAAAGCTTTAAGTGCTGTTTATCTGATGGGGGCAGTTTTGGGGTCGACCAGGTCTTCCAGGTGATTGTTAGGAGGCCCATTTTCTCTGTACCTTTTAATCATTTTTTGAACTTCAGTTTTGGAAACAACCACTTTTTCTAATTATATTCCTACTTTCTCCTGCCTTATGCTGATGACTATCTTATCTGTAACCTGCTCAGAAATATCTCGTTAAGCCATTATAGAAGCATCTGAGAAAGATTCAGTTCGAGGCAGCTGAGGTGACTTTGGGTAGCTGCTTGTGTGAATGTCAGTGTCTCTTTGTCAGTGGGATCTTTGAGAGCAGCTGTAACTGGTTGGTTCTGAGATTGATGGGCTTACAGAGAGTTACAGATATGAGTATTTAGTTTGTCCACTCTTTACTTTTGTGCACAAATTAAATACTGACATCTGTGTTTATTTAAATACTGTATCAGTCCTCCCATTCCTAGTGCAGAGTGTTTTGAATCACTTACCTCTGGGTTGGGGCGGGCAGCCTCTGCCCAGCTTCAGTCTGGTGCTGTCTGTACTCAGACAGTGTCCAGACAGCTGATCAGTCAGCTCCCTCAGAGTGGGCTTCTCGATGTTGGTCCCGCAGAGACAGTAACCGTCCTCCAGTTTCTGGATCTGGAAGTTCTTGACGGTTTTACCAGTCACCCCAGAGATGTCCCTCTGGATATAAAAGTCAGCGGAGACAAGATAGTAAAGCAGTAAACAACACTGTACTGTTTCATGAGCATGTGGTAAGTAGAAAATTCCAATATTAATATTTTTTATAATTGTACTGCTGTACGACAACACATTATTAGATTATAAATGATTTACACAGATGTACAGATTTTTGGCTGGGACCACTGAGTGGACTTGAACCCTCGAACAGAAGACAGGAGTCTCAAACTACTCAAACAGCTTTACGGCCTTTTTTTATTTTTATGTCTAATATTGATGTGTCCTTCACGAACAAATCGGCTCTTTGAGACAGCTCTTGTAAAAGAACATTAGGAGCTGACCCCCCGGTCCCACTTTAAATTAAGTGTCTCTAATAACTGTGTAGTTACATGTGAACAACATATGCAACAACAATGTAACTGCTAATGGTTTAGTCACTGTTACAAATGGATTACAGTAGTACAGCTTATGTAACTACACAGGTGTGTCAACTTCAGTTTTGCCTCATGTAATTACACAAGTGTATCTTAATAGTTGTAACAACATATTCTCTCTCATATAATTACACAAGGGTAATAACACAAGTGTAATTACATTTGCAGTCAGACTGAAACATCATTTTTTTTCAGTCTTTTCCAGCAGTAAAAGGAAGTTTGTAATAATTTACATTAAGGCATTACTTACACTGTATCTGCCAGCTTTCCTGACATTTAGCGAGCATTTATTTTGCTAATGTTGTGACACTGTAACCAGTTTCAGCTTTAAACCATTCTGTAATGTGACCCCTTATCTTAAAATGTAACTGTTATGACAATAATTAAATGTGTTGCATTTCCCCCAAAGCAATGTCTATATTACCACTGCATTATTACACAGTACCTACATAACAACTACACAGGATCTGTCCACTTATTTTACAGTGTAACTTTAACACTACAGGAAAGTTCCTGTGTAGATAATACACTTGTGTAACCACATGAGGCAAAACTGAAGGGTTTTAATATTCCCAGGCCAATAGTCCTTGGCCACACCACCACCCCCTCTTTTTCAGGGGAAATACATTTTTAGTATTTTTTTCTTTTTCATTTCGCTATTAATGTCACAACTCATCGTTTATTAATGATCATACAGATATAAGGTGATGTGGTACCACAACCAACCAACCACCCTCCAAACACCACCCACCCACCCACCCACCAAAACTGAAGTTGATACACATGTAATTACATTGGCTGTACTTCTGTAATCCATCTGTAACTAAATCCTCAGTAGTTACAGTGTTGTTGCATACATTATTCATGTGTAACTACACAGTTATTAGAGACACAATATAAAGTGGGACCGACCCCCCTTTTGGATCTATAAATAGATCTTATGATGCTGTAGCTGACCTCCCCCCCTCTTGGATCTGTTTGGAACATTCCGGCTCCCCCTTATTACCCCCAACACCTGCAGCTTGTTGTTTCAGTTTGTCTAGTTTTGGTCTTGGTGGTTTTCGTGTAATCGTTAGCCACGCTTCAAAGTACGCTGCGTTAGTTCTTCTGATTTTTACTTTTACCCGCCTTTGTTGATGGATTTGTCTGCATTTTGTTTGGATCTTGTGAAATCTGCCTCTTAAAATTAATCCTGTGAATGAACTTATTAATGCTTGACTTTTTTTTTGTGCTACACATAATACAGATTTTTTGCATGAATGCTGTGCACTGCATAAGCATGGTTGTAATTTAGCTGCAACTTGCTATTATTCTGTTACGTGTCTGGATTCGCTTATTACCTAGAGGTAGATACAGCATGTCAGAACCAAGAAATGAATCAATAAATGGAATTATCAACTGAATCAACCGACAGTGCAGATTTGCCTGCTTTCATTTGCTTACAGTAGATAACTTTAAGATTTTTTAGCTGTTGAAAGTTCCTATGAAAGGTCATATTTTTTATTGTTTTCTGAAGTAAAGTAGTAAACATGACATTTCCAGCAAGCTATTAAAAATAGCATGTTCTGCAAATCCACCACTCCTGTGTCAGCTAAACCTTCCTGCTTTCCTTTGCTGGCATGTGGGGGTTTTGCTTTGCATTTCTTGCCTGCATACGCAGCAGTTCTATCTGAGAGCTTTCTTGGACGTGAAGAAATGTCTTAGGCAGTTCCCCTTGATATCTTTTTATAGCCTTTAATGATTTTGTTTCATTTTCAGATCCTCAGCCAACTGCTTGGACGAGCACATGACTGTTGAGTGTTAGCACAAGGTTTGAAGAGTCAAAGAATTTATTACACTCTGGAATTTAATCAACTGAAAATTTATATTGACAATACTTGACCTCCTTCTGTCCTAATGAGTCAATTAAGGCCTAACGAGTTAATTCAGTTATAAAACTCTACAGCTAGAATAGTGTCCAAACTTTTGCACTTGTCTTGACTTCCAGTGATCTTGAAACGAACCTCACTGCAGACGACGGTGAGCAGAACGTGGTCGTAGTCTGCGCAGCTCCAGCGGAGGATGTACATGCCCTCCTCATTGCCCTCCTGTTTCAACTTATGGATGGCGTATTCAGTGCTGCAGACAGGGCAAAACGTCAGGTTCATCTGTTATGTCATCTTTGCAGATCGTCAGAAACGGACGCATGCGCTCACCTGATTGGCCCGTGACATCCTTCGTTCAGGTTTGTCTGCACAGCGTCAGGGGCCACGTCTGTGCACAGGAAGTGATGCGCATCTACCGTGAGCCTGAAGTATCCGTCTACCAGACTGACAAAGGACAAGGCCTCCTCACGACTAGCCAGACGCAGCTCCTATTCCAGGCGACAGGAACATTCATTGAAATATAGGACACTATAGGTGGACAATTAGGGTTGGGCGGTGTAATGGTAATGACGGTGTGTATATATATATATATATATATATATATGTACACCAATCAGGCATAACATTATGACCACCTCCTTGTTTCTACACTCGTTGTCCATTTTATCAGCTCCACTTACTATATAGGTGCACTTTGTAGTTCTACAGTTACAGACTGTAGTCCATCTGTTTCTCTGCATACTTTGTTAGCCCCCTTTTACCCTGTTCTTCAGTGGTCAGGACCCCCATGGACCCTCACAGAGCAGGTACTCTTTGGGTGGTGGATCATTCTCAGCACTGCAGTAACACTGACGTGGTGGTGTGTTGGTGTGTGTTGTGCTGGTACGAGTGGATCAGACACAGCAATACAGCTGGAGTTTTTAAACACCGTGTCCACTCACTGTCCACTCTATTAGACACTCCTACCTTGTCAGTCCACCTTGTAGATGTAAAGTCAGAGACGATAGCTCATCTGCTGCTGCACAGTTTGTACTGGTCATCCTCTAGTCCTTCTTCAGTGGTCACAGGACGCTGTTGGCTGGATATTTTTGGTTGGTGGACTATTCTCAGTCCAGCAGTGACACTGAGGTGTTTAAAAACTCCAGCAGCACTGCTGTGTCTGATCCACTCATACCAGCGCAACACACACTAACACACAACCACCACGTCAGTGTCACTGCAGTGCTGAGAATGATCCACCACCCAAATAGTACCTGCTCTGTGAGGATCCATGGGGGTCCTGACCACTGAAGAACAGGGTGAAAAGGGGCTAACAAAGTATGCAGCGAAACAGATGGAGAACTACAAAGTGCACATATATAGTAAGTGGAGCTGATAAAATGGGCGTAGAAACAAGGGTCATAATGTTATGCCTGATCAGTATATATATAACTGCTGTTAGAACAAAACCTTGAATCTCAATTTTTCAGTTTTTCCCATAATTTCAAAGTATCTGATGCCCTTTACATTGTGTGTAAATGATCAATGGGCCAAAAGAAATGTTTGAAAATTGCTTGGAAAACCGTCTGGTTCCATTGACTAACATTAAAAGTAAAGTATGTTTTTCCTTCTCCTATAACGTTACCATTTTGGAGATACAAGGTTTTGTTCTGACAACAGTGCATAAACACATTCCACCCATTTAAATTAAAGGTTAACTGATTGATGGTGTGGGAGAAATCAGAACCTGGAAAAAAACCCAGAAAAACAAAGCATGATAGCAGCTCATCGATGGCTAAAAGCTACAGCCCTGCTGAAAAAAGACCACTAGAACCATTTGGATTGAAAGTTCATGGTTTCTGCTTCTAAAGGGAATTGGCCTAACGGTTAACATTAGAGACCTCTACTTTCCTGTTGAATACCTTTAGATTCCATTAGGAAATCATCAAATGCATCTAGCATCAATCCCAGAACACCTGATAAACACCTGATTAGAATCCTTTACACTGTGATATCAAACCATCAGGAAAACACAAAATACCATAACTGACTACTGGAGACCACCAAGAACCAGACTTTTAAAGGCTTCTATGACTTTTTTTCAGCAGGGACCACAGAACATGCTCAACTTTCACTCTAACACCAGTCACTCGACTCTGCGCTCTCAAATTGGGTGTCATTTTAGCTTCAGCTAGCTTAAAAACAAGCCTGTGTTGCTGTGTGGCACCTTTGGCCTACTAACTAAGCTACAGCTAGCTTAGCCAAAGCGCTACGGTCTCAAACCCACAGAACAGGTTAGATTTCATCTTTCTGTTGCTCCAAAACCAGTCATTCAACTTTTACTCTCTCAGACGTTAGTCTTATCATCTACACTGGTTTTAGCAGAGCAGCACTCAGTCAGAATCAAACCTGTACTGTGGTGAGGGGCACTGTTTGGGTCTGTAGCCTGTTGCTAAGCTAACATTAAGTTTCAAACACAGATTCAAACACAACAGGTTTTTTTCTCCTGTCTGTCTCTTCAGCACCAGATGCTCGACTTCACTGCCTCAGATTTTGAATCACTATCATCTAAACCTGTGTCTGTGCTTTAGTTTAGTTTCATCAGGTTTTTCTTTCTTCTAAGAAATTTTAAAAAACAAACGTTTTTCGAGTCCTTCTGAGTAATACAGCAGTGATATTTACAGGCAGAAACTGCCGAAGCAGGGTCTGTCATTTAGGACAGCACTAGAGCTGGGCAATATAATGATATTTATTAATATCGTGATAAATTGCATTACATTTCATCCCAATACGCTTTTCATGAGCATATCATGGACATCGTCAGTACTTAAAGAACCCTGAACAACTGCTTGTCTCCAGAGAGCATAATTTCTCTTTTTTAACTAGCTTTAGTGCAGTGTAGTGTGTGAAATTCTGAATATTAATTCATTTATGGTTTTTGATAGTATTTTTAAAAATATCTTATCTTTTTTTGGTCTGCTCCAACTTCTCAAACTTCAGAAAAACTAAATATTGTGACCCATTTTATGTCTCACTATGAACGTATTGTGATTTTTTTAGTCCCCTAGACAGGACTATTAATCTGACAGCAGACACATGGCACAGCTGGGGCCCGAACCTAATCATAGCATTGTACCACTCCTCTGCACTAAACAGAGCACCCTGAGGGGAGGTAAAGACATGATTACCATCCTTTTGTTGTCTTGCTTGTAAACCGTGACTGCAGAGTCTCTGATGACGATGTACGTGATCTCATGAAAATCAGAGAAGATTGTCCAGCCATCGTCTTTGCTGGGGTGTTTCGGGCCATTGCTCTCCAGACTCTGCCGTCTTTTTCTTTTACTTGATTTCTTCCTCCATTGGTTGGTAAACAGGCCCGGGCAGGTCTTCAAGACAAGTATTTAAGAACATTACAGGGCGTCACTCTCCATTCCAGACTTCATTAAACCACAATAGTTTACAAAGTAAAAGCAACAGGACAGTGTTAGTCATGAGCGGCATAAAACAGAGGACTTTGGCCAAGTGCGCATATGTTGATGATGCCATATTTCCTTTGCATGACAGAGGAGATTTATTTCTTCCTGGGGTCTTTCTGTCTCGTTTCCTTCCAGTGATTAATGCAACATTCCAAGAATTCATGAAAAATGATGCAGGAAATAGACAAAACTCAAATTCCCCTACAAACTGTAGTCCTGGTTAAACATCACTGTGAAGCTGCACTGTGTTTAAATACAGACAGTAAGAGGTATTACATTTCAGAGTGGCTGAAATTTAACGCCACTCTGAAATGTAATACCACTCTGACAGGCCTGCCAGTGTCCACTTCAAACTCACATTTGAAAACCTGTTTGAACATATCGCTGCTGTCGGAGCACAACCTCGTATCTCCAAATGATAACTTTACAGGAGAAGGAAAAAACTTACTCTACTTTTAATGTGAGTCAATGGAACCAGACTTTTTTCCAAGTAATTTTGGGTTGTTTCTTTTGGTCCATTCACCATGAAATTTACACAAAATTTAAAGGACAATGGATTCTTTCAAATTATGCCAAAAACTGGAAAATGGCAAAAATTGAGATACAAGGCTTTGTTCCGACAGCAGCGATATAATGCAGGACAGCATGTCACTGTATGTACAATTTCTATAATCTCGAGGACTAAATGCTTATGCTTAAATGCTTGAAATGTATATCAAAGGCAGATATAAGTAGTGAAGTGGATGCCTGAATCGAAGCTATAAAAAACAAACCAAAAAAGAGGTTAGTTTTATTTAATTCAACCAAAATTTATTTTTTTTATTTAGACCATCAGTGAAATTTAGAGTTGGATAAAATTGAAGCATAATCATTATACATTATACAGCCATATGCAAAAGTTTGAACACCCCTAGGCAATTTACATGTTTTGTTACTTTTTTTATCTGTTACTTTTATATCTTTAAGGCAGAATTTTGGTTTATGTGCTGAGTTTAACATATTGGAGACAAATAAATCATAACAATATAAAATGTGCTATAATTGTTGTGCAGGCCACATCTGATGTTTTCCCTTTAATATGTTAAATTCAGCAAACAGTAATTGTAAATCTGTAAATAACAACTTTTCTGCATATCAACACAACATGTAGTTTGATCAGGTGTAACTTTTGTATATGACTGTATCATGTAGTGAAGCAGAGCAGTTCTACTGCTGGTCCTCTGTGTTACTGGAAAAACAAGCTTCCTGCCAGGAAGAACTGAACCAGGAAGATACTGTTCCTACCAGGAAGATACTGTTGTTATGTCAACATGGGTTCACCATGGCATGTATGTCACCTGTAGGACTGCTCTGTTATGTTATTACACTTAAGACAGGGGTCGGCGACATGTGGCTCTGGAATCTTTTACTGCCCTGTTGTGGCTCCACAGCTGAATCAGATTTGTAGGTAAAAATAAAATAAAGCTCTGTTGATCGTTCAACACAGTTTTAACAATAAATGGTCTTAAATGCTAGACTTGCTGGTCACCATAGCAATGTAGACAACCATCTCACCTAGCTAGTAGCTAAGGAAACAGCAAAGCAAAAGATTTAAGACGAACCTTGATCATTTGGAGACGGATGGACTTACTTACGTTTATAATCACTCGCAAGGCTGAAGTCAGCTTCTCGTTCGCCAGCTTCTTGTTCAAATTTTCCCGTTCCATCTTATATGGTTTACATTCTGGTGCCTCAGGCACCATTTAAGGTGGAACCTGACAATTCGAATAAGAAGCTGGCGAATAAGAAGCGACTTCAGCCTCGTAAAAAGTCGAACGTTGAGAGACATTTTACAAAAAACTGTTCTACTTTTGAGGAAAGGTTTCCTGCTGGAGATGTGAGAAAAGCAGCCACAGCTGAGCTAAAGCTTAAAGTAGAGCAAAGAAGGTCTGCGATTTCATTTATATTTTTGAGTCTATGCTAGTACATGAGACACATTTACAGCCAAGTGAAGTGTTGACTTTGGCAGCTAGAATTGTCCAGAAATCACTGCAACCCGATGTATTTCTCTTTTAAAGTCCCTGAATATGGCTGTTTATTAGCCATGGTAATAGAATACTTTAAAATACTTCATATTGCAAATTAGCAAGCGAAACCTAAAGATCAGTGGTGACAAACTGTGGTCCTGGTGGGCCGGGGTGTTTTGGTGTTTTCCCTGCTCTTAGCATGTCAGCTAAATCCTGCAATTAACTGATGAGTTGAATCGGGTGTGTTTAAGTGGAAATGAACAAATTGTGCTGGACTCCGGCCCTCCAGGACTAGAGTTGGCCACCCCTGCTATAGTTAGCATTCAGTTTATGCCACACTTGTTGCTGCCGCCATGTTGTTGACATGCCACTGCTGATACATAAATGATGAACAAACCTAACTTTGTGTAAATAGACCATAATATAGAAATATGTACACATATGCAGTGACTGACGTGTCTTTATTCTGAATTTATACAAACACTATTTCATTTAATAGTAAATTAGTTTTGGCTATTTATGTTTATGAACAGAGACCTACAGATGCAGTTTAGTAAAGGAAACTCATTTGTGAACCTGAGTTTAAAGTTTTTATTAAACTTAAACTTGTAACTAAGTTCAAATTAATCTTAAACTGAAACTTTGCTTGTTTGTAAAAAGTGATTTCAGAGCCACTCAGTTCTACCTGATGGAAACTGTTTGCCTTCAGTGTTTTGTGCTTATGATCATTTTAATAGACATCAGCGTCACTAATTAATGACATTCTATTAAAAGACTGGTTTACCAAGAGTGACACTGGAGTATTTTCACCTAAAATGAGTTGATGAAGCGAGTCTTGTTACAAAAATGATAATAAGACATCAGAGCCATAATTAATCTTTTAGTACTTTCACTTTCGATACTTAAGCACATTTGAAGGCAAATACTTTAGTACTTTTAGTCAAGTGGAGGTCTAATAGGAGGAACTTCTACTTTTACTGCAGTAATATTTTACCTTGGGTAGCTCTACTTTAACTCAAGTACATGGTTGGTGTACTTCGTCCACCACTGGTTATTTAACAAAGCATCCTGACAGATAAAATATAGCAACCAAAACAGCAACCAAAAAAGTGTAAGCTTTTATAGCATCCCAGCTGTCTGACATCGTGAGGGTAAAGAAGCTGAGCCAGCCAAGGAGAAAACTTTGGACAGTGAGAATAAACAGGAAAAACATCTACCTACATCAGAGTCTGCTCTCCTGCCCTCATCAGCCTGGCTGTTGTGTTGTGGATGATTCACTATTGACAACTGATGTTGATATGATGATATTTATGTCTATATCTCTTATACTTTAGCTAGAAAGTGAATGCAGTTGAGTAAACATACCTCAAGCTAACGTTAAGATAATAAGATATGTAACTCGTTATCTCAAGATAACATAAGTTGTTATGTTAAGATCACAAGATAATTAACTCATTATCTGCACTTGGTATATGCATTTGGTGTAGCCTGGGGTTCAATCCCCCACCTGGGCAGCACCCTACACTATACCAATAAGAGTCCTTGGGCAAGACTCCTAACACTACCTTCGCCTACCTGTCTAAAATGATCACATTGTAAGTCGCTCAAGATAAGAGCGTCTTCCAAATGCCGTAAATGTAAATGAGTAGTTAAAATATGTTTTCAACACCATTTCAGTGTAAAAATATACAACATGTTGGTTTCAACGGAATCAAAAATTGCATTGAACCTCAAAATGTGTGAAGTGACAGTTGAACCATATTAATATTGATAATTCCGCACTTCAAAGCAACCTAAATAGATGTGCTGTTTCACAATTGTTGTTTTCACTTCTAGAGTGTAGAAAATAAAGAAAATCTACACCGACTGACGTCCTTTACATCCTTGGAATTCAGTGAACAAATAAAGGCAAGAATGCTCTCTTACCTCAGCTGGAACTTTCTGCCACTTTATGCCACACGTTCCAGACACCAGCACACGATGCCCGGTTTGGTCCTCATCTCCTGAGGCCATGTCCTCGTTCTCATGAATGCTTAGCGACAAGGGCTCAAACATTTCGCAGCCAAAATTCATGGTGAGGGTCTCTAAAGTGGAAATGTACTTGATCTTTAAGTCGGAATTGTTGACACTACTGCTCTTGACGGTTTTGTCGTTGAACTCTTCCAGAAACGCTTTGAAGACGTTGGCGATGCGCAGACGAGTGAGGATGTTCCTCTGAGAGATGACCTGGTTCAAACTGGCAGGGATGTAGTTCTTGTACCTGGCATGGCAGAGGCGTCGAGGAGGAAAGCGAAAGGTCATTTGACTGAGGTCATTTGATTATTAAATATGCTCATGGCAGATTAGAGCTGAAACACTGAATCACATTGTTGCTACAATAGATCAACAGTTTTCATAAAAAACATAACTAAGATAAACTAACTGGTGAACCATAATTCGGAGGAACTAACATTTATTCCAAACCCAGCCAAAAGCTAGTTGCACTCCAAAGGAAATATTAAATCAAATATTTATTTTATTATTTGTTCATTAATACAGCTAAACTAAGAAGGAAGCACTATCAAATAGAGAACTGAAAGTATTTACTTGAATCTCTTGGTTAGTTCCCGTGTGGGCAGGTGATTGCCCATGGCCTCGTGGGAGATAGCCATCACAGCCATGCCCAAACACTCGTTCTCTATCTGCTGGGCGTCTTCCTCTGACTGAGGGCTTCTCAGAGGGGCTAGGCCATTGTGAAAGTCATACTGGCTCTGAAAGACAAACACACATGACTTGACTTTACAAATATTTGCTTTAAAGTCAACACTAAAAGAAAATTTGCTTCCTACAGCTTCTCTCAGACTGTTCATTCCAATAGGGCTGGCACCACTTATGGATTTATCGATATTCACCAATAACAGTCACAAAATCTATAAATAGAATATTAGTTTTAGTTCAGTTTAATGTTTAGTCATCATGACGTCTTTTCACACAAAGATATTACATCTTTAATGCGCTGAAACCTTCACGTCAAGTCTGATGCATTTTTGTTAAATGAGATGAAGATGCAGAGAAAGAGGAAACTGATTCACCAAGTTATGACGGCAACAAAGTTGTCATTTTCTTTTAGCCAGCATGAATTAAAAGCACTGATTAACAGACCATTCTACTAAAAAAAAGTTCCGAGCATTAAAATGAGCTGACAAGTTACAAGAGCAACCATGAGTTCTGGTCATTAATGTTTTTGTTTTTTATGTTAAACTGTTTATATAAAACATGGACTTTATGTCACAAATAGAAACTGTTCACAAAATACAGAATATTGTAGTGAAATACAGAATATTGCAGTATTGTGGCTGGCGCTCAGGCCGAGAGACTCTGAAGGCGTGGCTATGCAGACGGCCACACGTCCTCCAAACAAAGGGACTATTTCTGTTGTTTATTGTTGTTGTTTGTTAGTTTAAGTCATGTATACATGGTGTTTGTGTTGTTTTGTGTCCGGGTGTGGGGTCGATATAGTGCTGGTGTGCTTAATAAAGAGCACTTCTCGCAGCAGAATCATGGCCTCTGCTGAGTTTCTTCTTCTGCTGACGCTACACTGGTGTCAGAACTGGGATAGCTCCCCCCAGCATTCTTGAGGGGAATCATGCTTCCACAAACTTAAGAGCGCACAGCGAGAAGGGCAGAGCCCAGCGAAAGACCATGATGACAGCGACAATGTAACAAGGCTCCAGAAGGAGGATAGCCTAACAAGGTTCGACAGCTTGGCAAGACTGGAGGCCGGGGTCTGCGCAAGAAGGCCCGACGATGGTGCCAGCATGAGGAGGCTCAGTGGTGAGGTCGATGTGATGCCACTCGACGGTGTTGCCAGTGACCAGCATGCTCATAGAGGGCACACCACACAGATGGAAGGTGACAGCCCCAGTGCGCATGAGTGGCATTTAGGACTGTGTTGTTGGCACAGTGGGCGGTGGTGAGAGCAGAAGGGTCAGGTCGAGCGCCGCTGTTGGTGCCGTCACCCCTAGCTGGAACGGGACTTGACGTAGTGCACTGTGGGGAGCTCTACCATATGCCAGAGGAGCCGTTGGGATGTGGCCCTGGGGGAGGACTGGGGGCACTCACTATTGAGGTTTTGCATTTGCCAGGAATGTACGCACGCCTAAGGACTTGGCTCAAGCTGGTTGGTTGCCGGGGACCTTTGAAGGGGAACAGGGGGCTATGTAGCAACCACTACTGGCTGGCACTGGGTCAGAGAGACTCTGGAGACGTGGCTATACAGACGGGCACATGCAGATGCACATGGTAGGCGCAATATGTAACTGTATTAAAAAAAATCTCAAAAAAACAACATCAAAAAAAGTGCTTATTGTCCCAGATCCTGATTGCAGTATGTGGGCCCGCTGAAGGCCTGGTTCAGTACTGCTCAGTGTTACAAGCACTGGACTGTAGGATTGCATACCTGTGCATAGAGGTAGTTCAAAGAGGGCATGTCCAGAAGAGCCGTGCCTTGGTTGCCCGTCCGTTTGAGAGAATGTCGCAGTATAGCCGGAGAATCCTTATCAGTACCATGCCAGTTAATGAAGTAGAACCTGCACCAAGAACACCAACATTCATTGAAGAGCATTCATTTAATTTTGCATCACCTTTTCTTGTTTTTTCAAACAAAAAGCTACTACTACTACTCCTACTATGACTACCACTTCTCTTCTCCAACTCATATGATGATGGCCACAGATCAGCTGACACTGGCAGTCACAGAACCTGCTCTGGTGCTACTACATTATAATTACTCAATAATCAACAGGCTGAGTAGCTCAGCATGCTCAAAAAGGTATGCTAAGCACTCAACATGCAGTCACGGTTGGGTTGTAGTGTTGCACAGTAATATAGTAACAGATAAGAACCCTGTCGACCAATCAGAATGCGTTACCCTCCATTCTTTGGCAATGCACAGCACATGGTACAGCTGGGACTCAAACCTCAGGAGTAGCATGCTTTTCCCAGGGGCTTTTCTCAATATTTTTCCTTGTCAATTATTGCTATTTTTACAAATACACTCTTAAAATGATGGTTCCTCGAGTGTTCTTTTGGAAAGACAATGGTTCTATTTAGAACTATGAACACTCAAAGTGAAAATGGGGAAATGGTTCTTCAGATTGATGGAGACTGTGTCGTTATATGGTTCTTTACAGAATCTTTTTGAAAATGGTTCCAAAAAAGCTTTTCTACTGTTACAAGCTCGGCATCGTAACAGTAGAAGAATCCTTTTTGGTGCTATACAGAGCCATTTTCAAAAAGGTCCCATATAGAACCATGTACAACACATTCTCCATCAGAAGAACCAATTCACCATGCAAAGAACCATTTAAGCAAACATAGAACTCATGTTTCCTTTACTAAAGAAGCCTTAAGGAACCATCTTTTTTTAAAAGTGTAATACCTAGAACCCGTTGACCATTCCAGCGTAATTTAGATAGACTGTCTCAAAAAGTACCATCAGTACCCAAAATAATTAGCTAGTACTTCAGAGTTTGAACCGCACACTTACCAACTAAAACTTAGGGGACTGTAAAACAGAGCATTCCAGTTTCACTTGTAATCTATTGTGCTGGAATATAGAGCCAAAACTATAAAACACGTGTCCAAACACTTATGGACTGTATATCTTTGGCAGCTCTGAGCTGATTAAACACACAGATACCTCATACGAAAATGCAGCCTCAGTCTCGTCGCATCGTCAATGACAAAGATGTGATTAGGAGGATACCAGGTGCCGCTCTGCTCATCATAGAGTGCGAACAGTGTGCTGCACAGCGGAGACAAACCTGTGAAAGAGAGATTTAATAATGGCATCAATGATAATAAAGTGTTCTCACATTCTCTATTACAGTCAGTACAGTCCAACATTACATTCCCTGGCCTCTTTATCAGAAACCCCTCCCCTGTAGCTCCACCTTGCTGGTGTACAGTTAAACACTGCGGCCGGTCTGTTGAGATAGAGATGTTTCTGAACATCTAAGGGCCCAAAGTCTCCCTCCCCAATATTAATCTTTGGTATGCAAGAGTAGAATAAGAATTTATTTTAATGAAAAATGTAAAAAAATCTCTGTACTCACTGCCAAACACTGACAAATGCTATTAAATAGATTATAAAAAGGGCAGTTGTGTGCAAAACTTTGGCCACTTCTGGTCATATTATGTATTCTGTTGTTTTTCGAAGTTGTTTTAAAAGTGACATTTTCTGCCTATTTTAATGCAAAATTATTTTATGTTTGATCAACTTAAAAATAGGAAATAAGATAATAAACTGTGGCATGTGCAAAAGTTCGGACACTTTTTCAGTTGTAAAGTCTCAGAACTTAACTTAAAGGGAAAAGGGCTACGGTATCCCAGTCGGTTGCTGAGACGTTGCTAGGCCGTTGTTATGTTATGCCAGGTGGTGGCTAAGATTTTGCTGGGCCAATGCTCTGGCACCCCAGGAGGTTGCTAAAGCGTTATTAGGCCATGCTATGGTATCCCAGGTGGTTGCTAGGGTGTTGCTAGGCCATTGCTGTGGTATACCAGGTCGTTGCTAAGGTGTTGCCTGGACATTGCTATATTATCTCAAGAGGTTGCTATGGTGTCACTAGGCCATGTTATGGTATCCAAAGGTGGTTGCTAGGGTTTTGTTAGGATATTGCTAAGGTATCTCATGTGGTTGCTAGGGTTTTGTTAGGATATTGCTAAGGTATCCCAGGTTTTTGCTAGGGTTTTGTTAGGATATTGCTAAGGTACCCCAGGCGGCTGCTAGGGTTTTGTTAGGATATTGCTAAGGTATCCCAGATGGTTGCTAAGGTGTTGCTAGGCCATTGCTGTGGTATCCCAGGTGGTTACAAAGGTGTTGCTTGGACATTGCTATGTTATCTCAAGAGGTTGTTAACGTGTTACGAGGCTATTGCTATGTATACCAGGTGGTTGCCAAGGTTTTGCTAAGGCATTGCTAAGGTATTCCAGGCGGTTGCTAAGGTGCTGCTAGGCTATTGTTATGGTATTATAGTGTGTACTATGATAATAATAGTTATGTATGTAACATTTGAATTTTCTCAAAAAAAAAAAAGTTTGAATTAACGCTGCGACACAACTTATTTAACTTGTTAGGGCTTAAATGACTTGTTAGGATTGATTAAGCAAGTCAAGAACTGTCATTAGGAATTTTCAGCTGATGAAAATTTCAGTGCATAATAAATTTGATGACTCTAATTTTCATTAAATGAAAGCAATTGAAGGCTACAAAGAAGCAGAAAAGGCTGTAGAAAGACACGCTTTCAGCTTGCAATCTCCATTTAGTACGGCGTCCAAACTCAATTACTCTTTTTGTATTTTAATTTAACCCCTTAATTCCCAGGCTTATTACATACTAAGGCTTATTATTCAGTCACTACAGGGACTTCAGGGCAAGCTGGTTGAACTATTCTTATGTTATAGAAGTGTGTAATAAAGCTTTGGGCCCTCTGGTGAGGCCTGGCCTTTTTAAGGGGTTAATCAAATATAAATTAACCATACATTGACATTTGTCAAAAAAAAAAAATCTTTTTATACAGTTAGTTGTTTACTTCTTTTCACTTTGAAAGTCAACAAAATATGGTCAGGGGTACACAAACATTTGAATACAACTGTGCTTGGGTAACCCTGTAGTGGATCAGGGACCCCAGCAACTGCCTATACTGCTTATAGCTGCCTCAGAGCCACTCTCAGCTGGATATTTTTGGGTGGTGGTCTGCTCAGCTGTATCTGAAACTTACCAGCACCACACTACAGGTGGGCTAAAGTTAGCAACTGTACACTTGTGTAGTGTGTGTTTCTAATAAAGTGGACGTGTGGTTTAGAAGGCAAATCTACTTTTGAAACATCCATGTTTTGTCTAGTAGCTCATCTTCTTTCACCACTTCCTTGTTTCTTGTACATCAGATTACAAGATTACGAATCACCTCATCTCTATTCTGTCAGCAGGCCTACTCACTCAGTTTCTTGGAAGCCTCGATGCACAGCTCCTCCGCTGAATGGCGGCCACTGAGGTGAATGATCTGGCGGGCGTCTGGCAGGTAAAAATGGACCTCAAGACCCTGCAAAATGGGTGGCGTAGTGGGCTGCATCTTCTTCTTTCTCTGCAACTTCTCGATGACCTGCCTGCCAATCTCCATCTCCACCGAGCTGCGGCAAAAGTTCTGGAGAACAGTTGATCTGACTGATAAGAATGAAGAAGCCTTTGCTGTTTGTAAAAAGTATAACACATTTTATATAAATGACACCTGGAACTTGATATGGACTAACAAAGCCTCAGATGTTTATGAGAAAGCTGATTATAGTAAGAGCTGGGAAACGGACAGTGAACTATATCTTCACAGTAATCAAAAGTTCTTCAATTCAAAGACAAAAAGTCATGGAGAACTTACCAATCAGACTCTGTTTTCATCGAGGAGCTTCTTTTTTCATAGTTTAAAGGTCCATTTTTGTGTCCCAAAGTCTCGCTGTAATATCTACTGGATCCATAATAATGCACATTATTTGACTTCCTGGTAAGTCCACTCGGAGGTTCTCGTAAATGGTGTGTGAGGCACCAACCGGATTGGCCTGCTGTGGGTTTTTTTTATGTGATGATGTCAGCAGGGTTTAACCCTGAGCTGGCTGGAGGCGCCTCAGTGCTGCTGCTCTCAAGCACTTGTGGTGAAACTGTGCACTGAGCCTTTAAGGCAAAGAGACTTTTTTTTTTTACATTTATTTCCCTCTAAGCGTCATTTTACAGGGAAAGAGTGATTCATGCACAGTGTGCCTCAAACACAATACAGAGAGCGTTTATCTACACATGTAAAGGCACCATTCAACCCATCAATGCACGCTTTAAAATACCCTTCAGTAAGAATGTAAGTGAGTGAAAGCATGAGTGAGGAAATAAGATAAACAAATAAGTAAATAACTAAAATAAATAATTAAATCAGTAATAAATCTATAAAATTTTTAAAAATATGTGTTAATTTTCTTTCACGTACTATAGGGTGTATTTATGGATTTACATTATTTCAATTATTTGAATAAATAAATAAACAAATACAAAGTAATGAATTAGACTGGTGCATTGATTGACGGGTTTACTGAGGCACATGGTCATGTTTTTATTGTTACTTGAAGTCCAGCACTTTCTTTTATTTTTCTTTCATTTAATTAAATCTTAGAATAAAAAAATAGAAATATATTCATGTATAATCTCATATCTTTTATAAGATATGTCTTTTTTTTACATCAGAGTTATTTTCATCAATAAGTATCTTATATTCATATTATATATTCATCTTATGCAGCTGTTTACATAACTAGTTTTTTGTTTGTTTATTTGTTTGTCCCAGTGTGGAGAAAGTCACACTTTTCATTAAGCATAAACATATTTACTCATTCTAATGAATACATGTGAATGACTTTAAGTCAGAGGTGGCGAGTCGGTATAGTTACTTAAATATTCCACTGTAAAGACATTTAACTGTTTTAATTCTATTCTATTCTTCAGTGAAGGCAATGGTTATGTAAAGAATACATGCATTTTGAACATGTTTCAAATCAATATATTGTTGTTGTATGGCTCTTTAAAGAACCTTGTTAAAAATGGTTCTATCTAGCACCAAAAAGGGTTCCGCTAGAGTCACAGAAACTTTATTTGGCACTACTTTTGGACCCTTTTTGTCTTACTAAGGCTAATACTGTTGTTTTAACTGAATTATACTTGTGAGGAAAGGGTCACTTGTTCTTCAGGTCTGTTTTGTTCTGCAGGGCTCTGCTGCTGCCGCTTCTCACCACTGAGCTACGGAACACCTAGTGTGACACTATTATTTTGGAATGAGGTGTGGCCATGAATTAATATATGGAGGCCATGAATTGCTATACTGAAGCCACAAATTAACATTTTGATGCCATGAATAAATATACTGAGTCCACAAATTTATATATTGAGGCTGCAAGTTAAATTTCATTTAATATGTTGAGGCCACAAATTAATATTGGGGCCAAAAGCCAATATATTATTTTGTGGCCTTGAAATATTAATTTGAGGCCTCAAAACATCAATTTGTGGCCTCCATTAATTATTATTATTAGTTGGCCTCAATATATTAATTTGTGGCCACAAAAAACTTAACTTGTGGCCTCGACATATCAATTTGTGGCCTCAAAATGTTAATTTGTGGCTTCAATGTACGAATTTGTGGCCTCCGTATGTTAATTTGTGATGTCAATATGCGCATTTGTTGCCCTTAATATAGTCATTTGTGGCCACAAGAGGCTTAACTTGTGGCCTCAAAATGTTAATTTGTGGCCTCAAAAGGTTAATCTGTGGCTTCAGTGTACGAATTTGTGGCTTCAGTATAGTAATTTGTGGCCTCCATATGTTAATTTGTGATGTCAATATATCAATTTGTGGCTTCAACGTAGGAATTTGTGGCTTTAGAATATTAATTCATGGCCTCGATATATTAATTTGTGGCTTCAATGTAGAAATCTGTGGCCTTAATATAGTAATTAGTGGCCTCAATATATTAATTCATAGCCACGAGAAACTTTTGGAAAAACAGACACCATGTCACCATAGGAGCTCCGTACAAAAACAGAACAATAAAGCCTAAAACACTGAGGTTTCTGTGCTCAGTACTGGACGAGTTTTTGCACCTCTGACGGTTTTTGTGCTTGCTGGTTCTCGGCAGCTCATTTGTCGTATGTTTGAGTCATTATTTCACCGAAATAAGAATATTTTGCCTCAGCGTGGCTGACCGGCTGTGGCCGCTCTGAGCCGCAGCTAATGGAGCTGCTGCTCCTTTAAGAGCTCCGAGGCGCTCGGGGAGGAAATAGGAAGTCTGTTATGAAGACTTTAGCACAAAGAAACAAAAACGAAAGCAGTTCTTGAGAAATGGCGGGGATAAAAGGTGACTTTGAGCCCGAATTGTTCCCTTTTTCTGTCGTTTTAGCGCGACTATCCTGCTAAAATACGTGTTAGCATAAAGCTACGTCTTAGTTTAGCAACTATCACAACAGTCGACGGGTGGTGGAGTCGCCTCAGCCTGGGAGACGGCAGCGGCCGAAACTGCTCGCTTTTACGATTTTACGACGATATTTAAAGTAAAATATGCAGTTATGATGTTTAACAACAGTATATAGTCAGAATATAGGTGTTAGAGCAAGTGTCACGGTGCGAATTTGCCGAAAATGTTTAATCGTGTTTCTGTACAGCGGGCACTAAATGTCAGTTCGACCTCATTTAGGGTCAGTTTGGACCATAACTATGGTAAAACGCTGCTAAACTTCAAGTGTTTTCAGTTTGTTCTGCGATATTGAAGTTTTTCCATAAGTAACTTTGTGTCTTAACACACAGCGTCCTATAGGGGGCAGCAAAGTCAAAGTCTGCCTGAAACTTGACGCTTGACCAGTTTGTCCATCCTTGTTTGACACGGTTGATGTTCTCTTACAGCTCTGGTCGGTTTGTCCTTCAGTGGTGCTCTCGGACTGACCTTCCTGCTGTTGGGATGTGCATTGGAGCAATTTGGGTATGTGTCCAGTTTCAGGTGTCACTCCAGTGGTGTCCAGTGGAGAGACCTAAATGACAATCTGTCATAAGGCAATATGTGGATTTCAAATATATGACATATGTTAGCATATATGGGTCATTCTCCATTGGGAGTGGGAATTCAGGTTTCACCCCAAAGCTAAATAATCTTAATATGTCCATCAACATCTCCTGTTGTCATATATGCAAACAGGAGAGCTTAATTTCAAATATATTGTACAGTCACTGGTGTTATATGAATAGGTCGTAACACCAGTGATGGTGACTCCAGTGACATTCTGGTTAAAACTGAGGATTTTGTAAATTGGCTGACTCATTGGTGGTCAGGTGACCTTAAAATCAGTAATAAAAATGATATATGGCATTATTTTGACAAAATTTTAATTACCCAGCCATTAAAACACATAACACCAGTGACACATATTAGTTATGTGCTGCCTGATAAACAAAATGATTAATAAATTAATGAAATACAGTAAGCATGCTTCCTCTCTGATGAGCCTTGACCCAAAGAAGCAGTTTAATAGAGCATAACATAAGAGTCCTGATAACACCAGTGACCAAAATCTTTGTGACAAATGAGTTTTTTTAAAATAAAATACATATTTTTTTAAAATGTAGTATAACGTTAATGATATAAAAAGTAAATATGAATCTGTTTTATACAAATTCCTTAGTTAAACCTCTTAGAAATATTGTTTTATATTAAAAAGTTTAAAAGTTTTGGAGCTGTTGTTCATGTAGAGTGACTATGAAACATTAGAGAAATCACAAGGGAAAATTGTCATTTAATCTTAGGTCAACAGTGTAAATGTACATACTGACTTTTGGAGCTGTGCCTAATATTTGAAGCATCTTTATTAAGCCCTGCAACCTTTGTGACATGGCTACCCGCTCCAAATGGAGAATGACCCTCATGGATTTCCCTTATATCCTCAGTCGTCGCATATATTTCAGTCGTATATCACCACATATATATGCAACACATGTATTTAACACTCTTAAAAACAAAGGTTCTTCAAGGGTTCTTTAGTAAAGAAAATGGTTCGACATAGCACCAAAAATGATTCTTCTATCGTTACGACATTTAGCCTGTAACAACATAAGAACCCTTTATGGTGCTATATAGAACCCTTTTCAAAAATGTTTTATATAGAACCACATTCTTTATCAAGAAGAACCATTTCACCATGCAGAGAACACTTTAATCATGCTGAGTGTTCATGGTTCTATATGGAGCCATTTTCTTTGCTAAAGAATCCTCAACAATCCTCATAATTGTTAAGTGTGTAGAAAACATTCATATATGATATATTATTGATACATGCTAGCCTTATGTTACATGATATAAGGTCTGTTGTTGCGTGTATTTTATTTCATTTTGATTTTTTGCTTTATAAAGTCTTTGAGTGTTTGTATTAGATGTAGACAGACAGTATATATGTGATCCATATATTATGCATATAAGTGTTCACCCACCTATGAGACATAATTATATGGCCCATATATATATGGCCCATATATAATATAAAATATATGTACATATATTTTGAAATACATGCCTCACCTTTTATGATATATGTGCATTTATGGCCCATATGTATGATCTCCATATGGTGACTGTGCAGTCCAGTCATGCCCTGTGTTTCTGTCGTCCAACAGGGTGTACTGGCCACTCTTTGTCCTGATTTTCTACATCCTGTCGCCGCTGCCGCACTTCATAGCCTCCAGGTGTGGAGATGACACTGATTCCTCCAGCAACGCATGCAGGGAGCTTGCCCTCTTCCTGACCACTGGCATCGTCATATCGGCGTTTGGGCTGCCCATCATACTGGCACGGAAGCAAGTGGTGAGATTTTTTTTCTTTCTTTTCTTCAACCAACCTGTCGGAGTCAGACACATAAGTTTGCATTAATGAAATAGTCCTCACCCTAAATGTGCAGTCATAACCTTGACAATCTGCCTGTCTTTGAACCACGGACACCAAACATGCCTCAGCTGATCAACTACAGGGTTATGCAAAAGTTTGGCTGCCCCTGTCTTGTTGATTTTGTAATGTAAAAATAAGTAAACACATCCTCTACAGGCATTTTTCTGCAAATTTTGGTGCAGTTTCTACTTATTTTAACATATTGGACCAATAAAACATAAAGTATATAATGTGCCTTAACTTTTGCACAGGTTTTGTGTTTGATTTAGCCCCAAATATGTTAAATTCAGCAAACAGTAATTAAAATGTGCACTCTGTGGAAGATGTGTTAACGTATTTACCCTCAGAAAATCAACGAAACGTAATCTTACCGGGGCACCTGAACTTTTGCATACGACTGTAGTTGATAAGCTGAGGTACATTTAGTGTCCATAGTCTGAAGACAGGCTTATTGTCATGGTTGGGATGTACTGGGATACAAATATACATTGTAATGCATATTCATAATACAGAAATTAGTATCTGTATTCATTAACGTTTTGAAAAGGCAGCATTAAAGATACATTTTTAGAAGAATACTTTTACAATAAAGACCCAATGAATAAAAGAAACAACATCAGTGCTTATTTACTAACTTAAAATTAGCACATGGTTCGTAGCATAAACAGTCATTAGATGGACTTTACAAACACTGAAGTTCCCGCTAAAGCCTGAGTAGACTGATAAACAATAAGTGCTTTTACATGCACTTAATAATCCAATTACTGCAGAAAATCAGATTTTTTCAGTAATCTGATCAACACGTTTACGTGTAATCAGATAATGTGAAACTCTGGGTCTACATGAGTCAGACAGTAATCGGATTTCTGCTTCACAACCAGCCAATAAACTCACAGAAGAAAACGTGATGTAAACGTAATGTAGAACTCAAACGTCTGTTTTCGCACATGCTCAGACTGAGAAATCCAAAAGAAATCAGAGTAAAAGTTTACATGCACTGTGAAATCTGATTACTGATCTTAAATCCAGCCTCTTTATCAGTGCTCTTATTTGTAAGATGTATTCTGAATATGTTACAGTACATTTTGGACGGTGTACAGAGTATTCTGCCATCACTAATTTTTTCAAGATATTCTGCCAATTTATATAAACAAAAATGGACATAAGTGTGTCCCATAGCTAAAAACAGTAACAGCAGCCATCTTGAAGTCTGAATTTTGTGTGTATGTGTTTCATGTTTATAGATGAGTGTATCATACAGTTTTAGAAACCACTTAAACAAGTCTATTTGAGATTACTTGACATTACAACACAGTTAGATGCAAATATGTGATGATTTAGACAGACTTTGCACAGAGCTAATTGGTGGAGTATCCAGAGCAAAGTAAATCACCAGGTGTGAGACAAGGAAAATTAAAATTTGACAGCAAAGTATTTCTTATTCAGGTACCAAAATACTGAAAAATTTAGGCCATAAATTTAGACCGAAAGAAGTTTTTTGGTTTCGTTTTTCAGCCAGATGTATCCTAGATTTGAAAAATTGTTGTTTCACTGCATCGCTATCCTCTGTCTTGTGCTGTAGGGCATATGTAGCAATGCTTTTACAGAAAAGCGTGACGTGATGTACCTGTTATGTACCATGTAACACTCCCTGACTCACTGATGACTCTTCAAATGAATGTCGTCAACAGATTTACTGGGGAGCCTGTGGCCTGGTGATGGCAGGCAATGCCGTCATCTTCCTCACCATTCTTGGTTTCTTTCTGATTTTCGGCGGTGGAGATGATTTCAGCTGGGAGCAGTGGTAGAAGCCTGTGATCACGATGCCAGATTGAGGGTAAAACCTCATGTCTACTGGTCTGGAAACGCAGGAGGGAGGAGGGGAAGGGGGGGAGGGGGATGTGCAATAGAGGGACACTAAGGCCAAACTCCACTAATCACAATAATGCGTTACTTTGGCAATACTATTGAGGAAGAGGACTAGGGGTCACCAAACCTTGGGGGTATGGACATGGACTGAGACGAATGAGCAGGAACTATGGCGCCCCCCCTGAGAGTTTCACTGGACCGCGGACTCTCACTTTAAATCAATAGCCATCTCACCCAGTCATGTCTCCTTTCATTTCTAACTCTCTCTCATTCTACACTTTCAGTAGAGCTTAATGTGCAGCCCATAGCTCAGTGCACACAATAAGTGGTCACTGTAGACTCATCACCACATGCCGCATTACTATTATATTTGCATTATTTCACTTATAATTCCAGCAATCACGTAGATTCTGTGACGATCGTCTATGGAGGTGTGACAATGAGCGCAGTATTTCTCCAAAGATCTCCTGGGAAACTGTAGAACTTAGCGAGCTTAAAGGTTAACTACAAACAAAAAGCATAACAGAGCTTTGTGTTAAGACAAAGCTTCGGCCATATTGCAACATATCAGCAGAAAAAAATCTCCAAACCCTCACTGCGGCCTTGACCGCATGGGTTTGTTCTGCGTGATGCTACCGCCTGGTGTGATTCATCGTTGCTCTTTCGTTATAAAGAACTCTTTCTAACTCTTAACTCAGACATGTTGGCCTAACAAAGTTCCTTCTTATTTCAGCTGACTGTTAGTATTCTACACTCAACAATCCTCCATTTCAGCTCTGAGGTTTCTAGGACACAGTGTGGCTTGAAGTTTGTAGTTACTCTAATTCATATTTGAATTTTAGGTCACTGGAACATAGCCAAGGTTATTGCTGCCTTTTTGTCCATGATCCTCAGCGTTGTTTGTCTTTCAATATGGCCGTCCTCCCTAAAAATCCATCAGCTGAAACGACCAAATTTGGTGGATAACTTTAAACAGCTCTAAATGAAGGTTTTCTTTTATTATTCCACTTTTTTTTTATTTAGACAACTTTCAAATGTTCATATCCTTCTATTTTTCTACCTGCCATTTCTCTTCAGGCAGTTTAAATAACACTGACATGTTCTGTCCTCTCCACCTTTCTTTCTTTGTTGATCCAACCAAATTGTCATCTCAATATTGTCTACAGCGTCCCTCATACTACAGATATTAAGGTCCAGAAAGGTCCAGAAACTGGAGCGCCACCACTGCTAAGTAAAATATCACACATTGTAAAACCTATCGCACAATTGTCATGACTGAGCCAAGAAACTTGCCAAAAAAGATATATATACTCATACCTATGTCCATACACCCCCCCCCCATTCCTTCTCCTTTTCTAATAGCGTTATTTGGTCGAGCCATTTTATCAACCCAGCAGCAGTTTGTCATTGCCAACATTTCAACATGTTGATCCCTCTCACCATTTTAGGCCTTAATGTTCTCGAATCCGTGTTTACATAAGCGTTACCAAAGCACACCCCTTCCAATCCTTCCTCTTTCATCATTCCCAACTTTATGTTTATCACTGAACCTAATACAAACCATGATTTACTCCTACAGTAAGCACCTAAAGGCAAACAGGGCTGTGGGGGAAAGCCATGCTGATTCAGACAGGACCTGTGCCTTCTTTAAATGTGTGTTGGGTGTTGGTTTCCATTGACAAAATGCTCTTTTCTATGTTTTTTTAAGGATGGTAGTTTATTATAATTTGTCCATTCCCTCCAAACTGACACAGCTCTGTAGCTAAATATATGAAGACACTTTCTTTGGGGAAGTACCTATGCAACTCAGAATACACTTATATTTTTGTAGCTCTGTTATCATCTGGATCTCGTCTGGCTCATTCTGTCATGATTTCACGTTTCGTACTACTGGTAGTCATTGGTGTTTTAAAACACATGCAGTTGATAACAGACATGATCATTTTTAATCCACTGTGTACTTGTTTCTTCTTCACTCATTTCCACAAGATTGCTTCAGTAGTTTTCAGATTAACTGCATAGCCTCATGTGTTTATTACAAGCATTTGCAAAAACCTTTAATTTGATTGTGTGTATATACTATTATGAAATAAAGCACTTGTATTTAAACGGTTTGCTGTCATGTTCATTAAAGGGGAACTCAAAAATGCATCATCTAAAAATATAATGCAACCATTATTACATCTGTTGGAAACAGGTCTATTCTCATCCAGCAGAAGTGCTGTAGTGATATTTTAAGGTTTGAAGACGAGGAAATCCCCCTTCTGATGATGTGTCTTTAAGGATATTTCGAAACACTACAAGGGCTTTGAGGCTGATACTTGGGCCCAATCCCATTTCTTAGTTGTCGAGTGTCACCCTAACCCCTTGGAACTGAGTTACAAGGGGTAGTGGTTGAACTCTTACCTACAAAATGGGACCCTCAAATAAAAAGAGCATTACTTCATTAACAGCTACTAGCGCTGCTCTGTAGGCGACCCTGCCAGTCTGCAGTGACAGCAGAGGAGGGTAAAGTTCAGCTCCTCACTGCTGGGCTTTAGTTACATTTAGGGCATCATATGCCTTCAAAGAGGGGGGCAATTATTTATTAACACCCACCCCTAATTCTTCAGTGATATGAAGCTGAAGTCAGATATTCACCAGCTTGTTGTTCAAATTTTCCTGTTACACTTTAAAAGGAGCAACAGTTTTGACGCCTGAGGTGCCAAAATGTGAACTGCTGCACCATTTAAGGTGGAACGAGAAATTTAGCTAACTAGCTACCGAAACTTAAGCATATTACTAGCTTATTTTTTATGCTTGTTGTAAAGAAGAGGACCATAATACATTGAAACGATATTAAACTAAGACAATACGATGATTATTATAATTTTTTACAGTGGAAATTCTCACATTTGTGGGTTTCTTTGGTCTCTTATTCAGCCGTCTTACTGTTTTTTTTTCTCATAACACTGTTTGGAGTCTCTGAAAAACCTGCGTTTGGAGGGTCATGTAGCTTTAACACTTCGCCCTACCCCTCTATCTCAACAACAATCAGGACACCCTACCCCTAGACGTGAACCTGCAAAACAGAGGGCTAAGGGCTAAGTGGTAGGGGCGAGGAGTGAAATGGGACTGGGCCTTGAAGAATGTTTGAAATGGTTTTTCCACCAGCTGGCTAATGCTAGTGGATCAGATAGCTAATGTTACTGCTAGGAAGCTGAATATTACCAGAGAACCTGTAGAGAGGAGAATTACTGCTCTGTAATGTCTTCTGGGTTTCTCAAACGCTAGAGGGCGCTCAGGAGGTCCAAAATGAATAGGTTAAGATGGAGCATTTGAGCAAAATCATAGTTTATAAATGCTGAAACATTTTTAAGATAAATACATACATTCATATCCTGAACACAGAACAGCATAAAACATTTTAACACCGCTGTTATATTTTTAAACGCTTTTGAACCGAGTTATAGTTTAAAATGGCGCCTCATGTACGTCCATGACGTCTTTGAGTGCAAACAGCCAATAAGCTGCTCCGCTTGCCAACCAATCAGCACTCAGTAGCAGTAATGCCAGCGTTGTACTGCCTAAAACCCATTTGCTGTAGAAAAAAGAAAAAATACAGGTTTTTATACACAGTTTTCTTTGCTTTTTTAGTGAAATACATCATTTTAATAAATTTTTTGTTTTTAGCAGTTTAGCTCCATTTACTCCCATTCATTGAGGACTGGCTCGCAGCCGCCCTCTGCTGTTTAGCAGTCATGTTTTTGATTTAACGGAGTAGAATGACGTATTTGTGTAACCTAATTCGTCAAAAAATATGCAAGGTTGAATTCTGTCAAACCAATTAGGCTGAGGGATGCAGTGCTGCTCTACAGAATATTACATAACATGACAAATATCATATCAAAACACTAGTTTTGGGCCAGAATGCCTCTTAACTTTGTCACAACATGTAGATCTATCTGGTCGTGGGTTCCTTGTGACAGCTAGTGTGTAGCTCTAATTCCAGCAGCAGAATCCTCTCTAGGAAACCTTGCGTTATTTTGAGAAACTGCTTCCACTTTGAGCCGACCTTCTTTTCATCTGTACACTTTTGTACTTGTTTTGGCTGCCCACATTAGAGGACTTCTATTTAGAGCTAAAATGGTGGCATGAAACACAAAACTCCTCTGCCGCCCACAGAGCGATTCTGCTGCTATTTGGCATTTTCCAACAACATTTCACACATAAACTCCTGGAAGAGGCAGAAGAAGCTGAGATGCCTTCCAAAAAGGCACAGCTAAATTATCCTAAATATCGTTTTGTCCTTGGCTACTTTATTAGGACCCCATCCCTTGTAGCTCCACCTTGCTGGTCTACAGTAAAAACCCTTAGCCTGTCTATTAATGCACATTTCGTGCTAGAGATCCTCCAGTCCTTCATCAGTGGTCAGTTTCTGATCACAGAACAGCTCTTGGCTAGATATTTTTGGGTCGTGGACCACTCTCAACCTGTCTGCTATCTGGTCAATGGCTGCTCTGTGGTCAAAATGTGTTACAGTCATAGGATGGCACTTTTACCACAAATCAGTTTGTGAAATTTCTACCCTGCTAGATCTGCCCCAGTCAACTGTAAGTGCTATTATTGTAAAAAGGAAGCATCTATGGGCAACAATAGCTCAGCCAAGAGGTGGCAGATCGCACAAACTCACTAGGCGGGGATGCCGAGTGCTGAAGTGTGTAAAAATCGCATATGCTCAGTTTGATCCCTCACTACAGAGATCCTCTGGAAGCAAGAACTGTGTGTCGGGAGCTTCATGAAATGGGTTTCCATGGCCGAACAGCTGCACACAAGCCTAAGATCACTATGTGCAATGCCAAGTGTCGGCTGGAGTGGTGTAAAGCATGCCACCTCTGGACTCTTTAGCAGTGAAAACATGCTTGATGATTCATTCTTCACTATCTGGCAGTCTGAGGGACAAATTTAAGTTTGCTGGAACCCCAGTGAACACCTTTGGGAACTAGAACATCGATTGTGAGCCAGGCCTTCTCGTCCAACATCATTGCCTGACCTCACAAATGCTCTTTACACTGAATGGACACAAATTCCCACAGACACACTCCACAATCTTGTGGAAGGCTTCCCAGAAGAGTGGAGGCTGTTAAAGCCACAAAAGGAGGGCATGGTTTTTAGGATAAGATGCCCAACAAGGTCATATGTGATGGTCAGGTGTCCACATACTTTTGGCCATACGTGTACACATAAGGTAAGTGGCGCTCATGAAGTGGACAGTGAGAGGAAGTACAAGATAGTGGTTTCTAATGAAGTGGATGGTGAGTGTGTAGCTCCGTTAGAGGACTACCATCCCTCTTATTAAGACGTATTAACACAGCAGTCACGACACTGCTCTGCATGAGAGAACACTGAAGAACAGTGTGTTACAAACAGCATCCAAGAATGAACACGTACCCTTGCAGAGGGTGCAAGCATAAAAGCATGACTTACTCAGTTGAGATTAGTTAGAAATAATTGGGCTTGTTATCTAGTACCATGACCAGAAATGCAGGTAAACAGGACCATAGTACCTCTAGGTCAGCAACATGTTGCTCCGGAACCACATGTGGCTCTTTTACTGCCCTGTTGTGGCTCCACGGCAGAATCAGATTTGTAGGTAAAAATAAAATAATCCTCCTTTACAGTAAAATAAAGCTCTGCTGATCGTTCAACACAGTTTAACAATAAATGGTCTTAAATGCTGGAATTTATGTTGCTTATATCTGGTAATTCACCATTTAACCCTGAAGACTGGTGCACAGACTGCTGGTCACCATAGCAACACAGACAACAGTATCACCTAACTAGTAGCTAATGAAAAGGCAAAGAGACGAATGGACTTATTTGCGTTTATAATCACTCCAGCTGGTTTCTTGATACGTTTAAACTGTCAAACACTAAAAAGTCAGTTTCTCTTTTGCCAGCCTCTTGTTCAAATTCTCCCGTTCCACCTTAAATGGTGCAGCAGTTACATTCTAGCACCTCAAGCACCATTTAAGGTGGAACAGGAAAATTCGAACAAGAAGCTGGAGAATGAGAAGTGACTTCAGCCTTATTAAAAATCAAACATTGAGAGACATTTTACAAGAAACTACTCCACATTGGCAGAAAAGTTTCCTGCTGGAGATGTGAGAAAAGTGACTATAGCTGAGCTTAAGCTTAAAGCAGAGCAAAGAAAGTCTGCGTTTTCATATATATTTTTTTGCCTGTGCTAGTACATTAACACATATTAAGGCATATTTTCAGCCAAGATGGTAAAACGTTACTTCAGTAAAATGGACGTAAAATGTTGTGGCTCCCAAGGAGGTTTGATTTTTGTTAAAAGGACAAAATGGCTCTTCTTAACATTTGGGTTGCGACCCCTGCTCTAGGATGACAGCGACTGATAAACCCCTAAAGGCTGCCATTTCTTCTGATTGCATGTCACATGCTTTAGCATCTTCAAGTGTCTGGGAGGAAGAAATGCTGGGCCGTGTGGCCGTGCAGGGGCCTGATTGGCTGATACGTTCAGATAAAGAAGAGGACCTCCTATTCCAATGAGGTTGCTGCCAGTTGTTTTCTCATGGACCCTCAATCACAGAAAGCACTTGGGACTGGAACCCGAATCTCAGCGGTTGGACACGCCTCCGCATTACTAAGCAGCGCCTTCACTAGCTGTGCCGATGGGGGAACGGCACAGCGCTGCTATAATGGCACACGTCTAGGAACCTGACAGCATTTTACAGCAGCATTCATCTCTGGTGGCTTTCCAAGCCACAAAATTTGAGCATTTGAATTAATTTGGCGCCGCCGTTTGATCCGATGTGTTTTTATTGGAGCCGCCTGTGGCACCACATCAAAGTCCAAACACATCTGAAGTTTGGAAATGATTTGTACTCCTGCGGTGGAAAGGCAGAATGACGTGTGAAATGAAAGAGCAGAGGAGAGGGTGACAGTCATTTGGCCAGAGGCGGCTGTCTGCCTGTGCTCAGGCTTTCTCTGAGCTGCTCTTCCCCGCCAGTTAAATAAACGAGAGGCCTGCAGACGGCGACCGCAGTGCCAGTGGTGTGGCTCAGTAATGACCTCCCCCCCAGGGGGCAGCTCTATTTTTAAGCAGACTCAGAACACACAGATGAGACTTTTAAAGTAGAGGTGGAACACAGGCCTGCAAAAAGATGTTCCTAGTCTCTGCCAGTGCAAGAGTCGCCTTCAATCTGAAGACTGTACTGTGATTTCGTGAGTGCTACACATTGGATTTGGATGAATTAATGAATAACGAGTATGACCTGATTACAATGCAGACATCATCGAACATAAACACACACAGATTACCTTTAAGATAAACATAGCCAGCTAGCTTACACCTACAGCTTAGCTAACATTAGCATTGGACTACGACATGATGTAGCAACAAGTAGCTTAGCTACTTTGGCTACATATTTCAGAATAACAAAACAAAACATAACATTACTACTACTCCCACTACTGCTGCTACTACTACTACTTATAATAATAACAGTAGTAATTTAAAAAAGTTTATACTTTGCAAACTATAGTGGTCTCTGTGCAAAAATCAGCCCTTCATTTATTTCACTTCCAGTTAAAATAGCCATTAACTACAAGTTATTCATTTGTCAGGAGATGTTTCTGAGGAGATTAGATATAAGATAATCCACTCGCATAAGAGAGGAGAAAGCCAAAGTGAAAAAAAACCCTTTCAAAACTGGAGTTTAAAAACTGACTAAAAGCTACAGAGAAAATGGGCCTCCTAACAACCACCTGGAAGACCTGGTGGACACCAAAACTGCCCCCATCAGATAAACAGCACTTAAAGCTTTCATCTCTGAGAGAGAGGAGAAAATCAAGCTGCTTCAGATCTGAAAACATCCACAGGTGTTTCTGTCCATCCTTCCACTGTGAGAAGACGACTCAGCGCTGTGGGTCTGAAAGGATGTGTAGCTGTGAAGAAGAACCTCACTGAGAAAAGGAGACGGACACATCAAACAAAGAAGCTGAACAATGGACTGACCACCCCAGAGTCCAGACCTCAACATCCCCTGAACCGTCTCCTGAAAAGAATGGAAGCTGTAATAAAGGTATAGAGTGACTCACTGAATACTGTAAAAACAAATACATATTATTGAGGCTTATTTTGTGTAAAATATGTTTTCTGCTTTTTTTCCCTACACTGACTAGATTTGACTAGAAATTATATGGTCACTATTATTACTCGGATACTAATTATAAAAAAGAATATCATTATAAGTTGAGGCTTTAGTTATTACATATAAAAAAGAAAGCCAAACACTCTTCTCCTCCAAAAAGTCAGCTGTAGGATAGCAGCAATTAGCAATTCAGAAAATTATTTTTGTATTTTTTTTCTCATTATTGCGGAGCCCTGCTGGTGACATCCCTTATAAATAAAAATAACGCATGGCCAAGACATATTAATGCATGGGAACAAGATCCTAATGCGTGGCCACGACTTATTAAGGCGTGAGAACAAAATAATTAAGTCACAACCTTAATTCACAGCCTTAATTATCTCATTCCCACACCTTACTAAGTTGTGACCACACATTAGGATCTTGTGGCCATGACTTAGTAAGATCGAGATCATGCCTTATTAAGCTGTGGTCAAGGCTTATTATCTCATTCTCACGCCTCACTAAATTGTGGCCACGCATTAGGATCTCGTAGCCACAACTTAGTAAGGCGTGGGAACAAGATAATTAAGTCACAGCCTCTACTTGGTGAGGCTTGGGAACGAGATCATGCCTTATTAAGCTGTGGTCAAGGCTTATTATCTCATTCCCATGCCTTACTAAGTTGTGGCCACGCATTAAGTTCTCATTCCCATGCCTTACTAAGTCATGGCCACGACTTAATTGTCTCGTTCCCACACCTTACTTAGTTGTGGCCACGTGTTATTTTCATTTATATGGGCTGTCACCAGCAGGTCTACATTATTACTGTTGTTATTACTATTTTTATTACTAATGAGTTGTTCATTTCCAAACCTGCTTATTGCAAATATCGTCATGCTGACTTTTTAAATGATATGTTTTTTCGGCCTTCCTTTTCATTCGAGTTTGGTAACAACAAACATAGATCTGTGTCCACGTTAATGACACATTCTGTAATCGTCCTCACTGTTATGTAACGAGAAGCAGATCTATTCGTCTTCACTTTGCTACTGAACCAATCTTGTAATGTAGACACATTGGATGGGTGATCCCTGCTGGTAGAAGATCCTCCAGAGTGGGCTTGTAATTCATAATTTAACTAGGGGAAAGCAGTAAATGTATAATTCATGCCTCGTGTTGAGATGCACTGGTTGAAGAGTCAATTGATAAACTCGGTCCACTCAGTAGGTCCCTAGCAGAAAGCAAAAGAGGGCAAAGTAAGTGTGTGGAAGAGTCGGATGAAGTTGAGGGTTAGAGGGAAGGACCCTCCAGTGGCAATGGATCTCTGCATCAGGACAACCGTTGCCTGGAAACAGCCTTACCGTCATCTTTCTTTTTTGTTTGTATCTTTATTTTTGATAGGTACTTTGGCCTTGAATATGGGCCATGGAGACGCAAGCCATGATGCTCTTGCTTTGTCTGACTGCTTCACTGTCGGCTGCCAAAGGAGTCATATGAGCCTTTTCAGATTGACGCAAGCCTCATGCAAGTCCAAGAGGATGAATAAAAACAGGAGGAAAAGGAAGATGGTGCTTGAATGATGCTGCTCATGTACAGTACACTGCTAGTGCTCTGGTCCCTGTGCTGTACTCATGTTTTATTTTCAACACCAATTGTCATCTGCCTAGTGAGCGTTGCCGATGGAGACAGTCAGGAACAATTCCTTAAGAGCACGATGCAGAAACACTGAGAGGAATCAAGAGTCGAAACGAAAAACACTCTGAGATCATGAGGAAGAACCACTGAGAGGAATCAAGGAAAAAGGGGAACAAAGTTTACATGGAAGATTAAAGAGAGGCAATGAGATAATGCAATGGAAGATCCAGGGGTCACACAGATGGAAGATCAAAGTCAGACAGACATCTGAAGGATCTACTGATTGCATGGGACGCAAGCAAAATGGTACAGAACATGGTGGACTCATACAGAACAATAAATAAAAGAACATGGTGGACCATAAGATACAGGACAATAGATACATACACGTACAGGATGATAGATATAGAACATGGTGGGCTTATACAGGACCATAGTTAAAGAACATGGTGGGACACATGACAGATGTAGGACATGGTAGAACACATATCGGATGATAGCTATAGAACGTAGGGGAACACATACAGGATGGTATATGATGTAGAACATGGTGAAACACCTGGTCGAACACATACAGGACAAGAGATATAGAATATGGTGGAACACATACAGGATATAGAACATGGTGGACTTGTAGAGGACAGTAGTTAAAGAACATGGTGGGACACATGATAGATATAGAACATAGTAGAACACATTTGGGGTGAAAGACATAGAACATAGTGGAACACATACAGTACAGGAGATGGCATGGTAGGATGGTAGATAGAGAACATGCTGGAACTCATACAGAATGGTAGTCGTAAGATATGGTGGACATGGTGGAACACATACAGGACAAGAGATATAGAACATGGTGGACTCATATAGGATGGCAGATAGAGAACAAAGTAGAACACATACAAGACAGTAGATACAGAACATGGTGGAACACATATGTACAGTAGACATAAAACATGGTGAACTCATACAAAAGGGTAGATATACAACATGGTGGAACATGTGGAACATGTACAGGATGGTACATATAAAACATGGTGGACTCATATAGGATGGCAGATTGAAAACATGGCGGAACAGGAAGGCAGTTACAGAACATAGTGGAACACACACAGGATGTTAGACATAGAACCAACTGAACCTGGCCATTAGCTGATAAGCTGAATCCAGGACTGGAGTTCCCCATCCCTGATATAGAACATACAGGATGGTGGAACACATACAGGATAGTAGAACATGGTGGGGAAGAAGTTATGAGCACACAGCAGGACTACAACTTCCATAAACAGCTGAAAGAGTTCATGCAAATGTTTGCAGCCATAAAACCATACAAATCATGACAGTTTAAGAATGACTTTGTGGTTAAACCCCTAACATTCCAGGCTTATTATTCATTAACTACAGGGACTCCAATGCAAACGAATGGAGCTTTTCTTAGGTTATAGAAATGTGTAATAAAACTTTGGGCCCGCCGGCGTGCCCATGGCTTGGTAAGGGGTAGTTCGGCTGTTCATTAAAATCTCTGTGGGGACTGTAAAGAAGGGACACTGGCTCAGTGGGATAGCAGGTTTATCTGAGTACAAAACCGAGCGCTTTCAATGAACATGAACCACAGCTGAAGTGGAGTGTGGGAGGAGAAAGAGAGACAGAATCATGAATGCTTTTCTGCTGATGTGGAGGACCGTTCTGCATGTTGTCCTTGAGTGTCCTGCATTAGCGTACCTGTTTTCCAACTCCGGCTCCATCACAGAGAGAGAAATATGGAAGCCTGTTTCTGCCACTGAAAAAACATATAGCCATTTAGTAAGTCATAATAATGAGAACGTTTTCCGTAATTATGGCTTAGTATCTTATAATGATAATTTAATTATGCATTTCATTGTTATGACTTAGCATCTCATAGTTATGACTTACTATCCCACAATAAAGAGAACATTTCTCATAATTATGAATATCTCATAATAATTACTTACTATTTTGTAATAATGAGAAGTTTTCTCATAATTATAGAAACTAAGTCATAATTATGAGATGTCAAGTCATAATCATAAAGTAAGTCACAAATATGAGATGTTAAGTCATAATTATGAGGTAGAATCTCATTATTATGAAATAGTAAGTCATAATTCTGAGAAAGTACATCATAATTCTGAGATGCTATATCATAATTATGAGAAAATAAGACATAATTGTGAGGTAGAATCTCATTATTATGAAATAGTAAGTCATAATTATGAGAAAGTAAGTCATAATTATCAGATGCTAAGTCGAAATATGAGAGCCATAATTATGAGATGACGAGTCATAATTATGAGATGCTATATAAACCATAATTATTAGATTGAATCTCATTATTATGAAATAGTAAGTCATAATTATGAGAAAGTAAGTCATAATTATGAGATGCTAAGTCATAATTATAAGGTAAGTCACACATATAAGATGTAATGAGATAGAATCTTATTATGACATAGCAAGTCATAATTATGAGAAAGTAAGACATACTTATGAGATACTAAGTCATTATTAATAATATAAATAAATAAATAATATTTTTTTCCATTGGCGGAAACACAGAAAGCTAGTAAACGGAGTAAACGGCGGTTTGGTTCATAACAGGGGAGGCAGAGACTCAGTCAATCGATGAGCCAAAGCCTGAGAGCACAGAGGGAGAGAACAGAGGCGGAGGAGGAGGTGGAGGAGAGGGCTAGTCACTCCTCTTCTACTGGGATAGGAGGAGAGAGAAATACTCTCTCATTCGTTCCCCCCATCGTTATTCTACTCTCCATCTCTGTCTGCACCTGCTTTCGACACGCGAGTGAACAACACAAGGTAAGCTGCTCTCAGTCTGTGAGGCAAAGGCGCCTCGAAACAGCCGAAAGGGGACGAGGCTGAAGTTGGCTCCCCATTCGCCAGCGTCTTGTTCGAATTTTCCCGTTCCACCTTAAATGGTGCAGCAGTTCCATTCTGACGCCTGGGCGCCAGAATGGAACTGCTGCACCATTTAAGGTGGAACGGGAAAATTCGAATAACAAGCAGAGTTCAGCTTCGTCCTTTCGAAAGGGAGGCATTGTTTTGGTGACGGCAGGGCTTAACAGTATGCTGTTAGATGCTCTACGGCAGAAAAACATAGTCACTCATCCATTACTTCTCGGTTTTAAACTTTTTTTGGTATTAAGTTGTTAAAAAAGCCGAATTGTCGTCCTAAAACGTGCACTTGCAGCATCCACTGTTAGAGTTCAGTGTAGCGTTAGTCAGGCTACAGACATGGTCAGCGTAACGTTATGCTAACGCCGACATAACGACATAATATTTCATAACGGCGATAAAAGTTGACCATGTTGGCTAGATAAAGTGTTTGGACGTTAGACGAGTTAAAAAAGCCCAAATAAAGTCCACAGAAAGCGGGAGTCCGGACTCCGGTGGTCATTTTACGTCACGTTAACGTTAGAAGTGAAGGTACAGGCTAACTTAACGCTAGCAGCCCAGTCGAAACCAATGAGGATTCGCTTTGTGTCGTTTTTGGCGAGAGTTTTGTGTTAAAATGCGCTCTAAACTTAATAAGGGAAGTTTTCAACTCGAATGGGACGAAGTTGTTGTCTTTAACAGCTTTAACTTACACAAAAGAAGCAGTAAAATATCGTCGTTAGCCTAAAGTTAACCGATTTGTTAGACAACGATAACTGCTACGTATTTCGCGGTATTTTAGGCACTTTCCATTAATACTGTTCAGTTTGTGTCCCATTACCTTTTTAAAAGCGATAAAGTGGATGTTGTTTTCTGTTTCTGTAAAAAGTGAAGAGATATGTGTTCTAACTTTAAATAAAATTAATGTAATTAGCATTTAAATGATCACAAAAACACATAAAATGTCGGTGTCCCCCCTTTATACGCTGAATTTGGGCTCTACCAGCTTACTGACGTTCAACTTCTCTATGAACCATATTCGTTAAAACACACTAATTGCAATGTTATTTGGTTAATTTCCAAGCAATTTAATTGCTTTAAATGTTCCAGATTTTACGCACATTGTTACCCAAACTCGTTCTGTATTAAATAAAATGAATGTAATTAGCATTTAAATGATCACAAAAACACATGAAATGTCAACGTTCCCCCTTTTATATGGTGAATTTGGGCCGCACCACCTCACTGACATTCAGCTTCTCTATGAAATACATTCGTTAAAACACCATAAACACGCTGCTGTTTGTTCATTTCCAAGCAATTTAATGTTAAAAAAGTTATTCTCCCCTATTAATGGATTTAATTGAACGAAAAAGTCATTTAAAGCGGTGTTCCACATTTTATGCACACTGTTAGCCAAACTTGTTCTCCCCCTCGTAGAAAAATGGAACGTTCCATTTATTATGATGCTGGAATTAGCGTCATGTTGTTTTCTGCAAAATGACCATCAAATAAGTCAGTTTTCTCAATCTGTTTTCTCAGTTTATATACAGAACTTTCGTTTGGCTGCAGTAAGGCTCGATCACTGGACCCTGTTACCAAAATTATTGTAATAGAATACATATTTTTTAAATGCATGTAATCTGTATGGTTATTAGTAGTTAGCATGCAGCATGTGCACCCTGTCAAGCTGACCGCTCCTGAATGCTGCTTATTTTAGCTCATTTTACCAATTTTTTAAAGCTTCAGTTATTTGAAATTAAAAAAACAAAGATTTAATGAAAACATTTTGATTAAAACAAATTTTTGATTTCCCTTCTGCTGTATGTTGTGTAGTGTAATTGCATTAATATCAACTAAATGGCTAAAATCTCTGTGTTCAATCCTGTTACTCGCTTCAACCCTGTTTTTCAGTTATTTATGGTGAGAACAGCTCATATATTTTCTGATTTGACAGCCTGAGGTGGGAAAATAAATTTTTCTGAAGGTTAAGCACATACTTTGACTGAAACTTTGTAAAAAAAGAGAATTTTTAAAGAGTTTGGAGACCTAAAATAAACTTTCACAGAAAGTGCCTGTAAACGTTGCTAGGATACGACAGTATGATTCCTCTCAGTAATATACAGACTGTACTTTATATCCAACACGTTTTATATTTATGGTTCGGTTCACAATAAACGGCAACAACTCAGACTTAAGCTCTCCTTTCTTTCGGTGTTTCAGTGTAGTTTCAGTATATCCTTTACGCCAAATGTGAAACCTGAAATATTTTCGGATGATCATATTTTGTTTTTCAAAAAAAAGAGGATACTGTGGGCAGGAGAGTGGCAGAAGTAGTCTAGTGGTCTCTAATGCTAACCATTATTCCAGTTTCCATTAGAAAGCAAAACCATCGGGTTTTAATCATAATGGTTCTGTGTTTTTTTTCAGCAGGGAACAGAAAAGCAAAGCCAAATCCAGGACATTTTAGAAATCCCAGTCGGAAGTCCCAAAAAGATGTGCTGAAAAAGAGGCGTATAGTCACTGTAGAATATTTGGGTTCAGATTTTTGACTTTAATCGTTAACTATATTTCTATTATAGATATTGTTGACCATTTCAATGTCGTTGTTAGCACCGTGGAAAAAATGAGCAAATGAGCTGAACGTCTTTCTCACAAAACAGGTAAACTGCCTTTGGGCAGCTACTTCCCGTTTTGTGAAAGCAAAAGAAGAACAGAGAACAGACAGTTTCACAACCTCGTTCAGGAGCTGGAACTTTATGAGTGCTGTCACACTCAGACGACTGTCAGAGAGTTGTAGTTGCTGAGACGAAGCCAGTCAGCCCGTCTGTGTTGTCGCCATGTCGGAGCCAGAAACAAAAGCACGGGATTAAATTCATTAAAAATCTGAATTTGAATGTTATTATGTTATTAATTTTAATGTGTTTCATAGCACCTGAAATGGAAAATGGAAATAAAATCCAGAAAGTGTGTGTGTTTACATGCACTCAATAATCCGGTCATAATCGGATTTCTGCAGTTATCCGATTATTCAAATGGTCATGTAAACACCACACTCCGATCTAGAAATCCGATTAATAAATCTGATAAAGAGGCTGGATTTTAGCTCAGTAGTCAGATTTCTCAGTGCATGTGAACTCTTACTCTGATTTCTTTCGGATTTCTCAGTCTGCGCATGTGCGGAAACAGAAGGTACCCGAAGTAGGCAAGCAGCTTTACCGCGAGATGCAGCAAAACACTTTTGGAGCGGTGCGGAAACCAAACACGACGGAAAGGATTTAAATATTCTTCATCTTTTAGATGATGTATGTACATATTTTTAGGTAAAGTGGCGCAGTGTTAAAAAAAAAATGCGGCATGAAGTTTGAGCTTTATGTTACGTTTACGTCACGTCTTCTTTGAGTTTTTTAGCTGGTTGCAAAGCAGAAATCCGATTACTATCTGACTCATGTAGACCTGGAGGTTCCCCCTTATCTGATCACAAGTGCATGTAAACATGCAGATCTGATTTTCTGCAGTTATCAGATTATTAAGTGCATGTAAACGCACTCAGTGATGAAATGAAATATTTATATTGTCATACATTCCGGATACATCATTTTCGTATGTAGTACATTTGTCCTGTATTCTCTTAGTCAATAGTTCTACACCTTCTCATGCAGCCTCGATATACTTCATTGCTGTAAACACCCTCAGGCCTGGGCTCGGTGACGGTTAAACTGGTTACCGTGGTAACAGCCCCCAGTGAGAGCAAAAACATTTACCCCAGTCGAAAACTTGTCATTCACTTATTGATTTATATTATGTGAACCATAGGAAGATGCCAGCATTCCCACCAACGAGCATAATTAAACCTTTAATTATGGTGATGTGACTTCCTGCATTAATACCACGTTTATTGTACATAACATGGATGAGATTGTTTGGCAGTTGAGCTGCACAGGCTGAGCTCAGTGCTGCAGGTACATATCAGGAATGATGAGGATATTGGTGTTTAGTTAAGAATAATAAGGTTTGGTGGGGAATGATGGTGTTTGTAGGAGAATGATGGTGTTTGGTGGAGAATTATGGTGTTTGTAGGAGAATGATGGTGTTTGTAGGAGAATGATGGTGTTTGGTGGAGAATTATGGTGTTTGTAGGAGAATGATGGTGTTTGGCGGAGAATGATGGTGTTTGGTGGAGAATGCTGGTGTTTGGTGGAGAATTATGGTGTTGGGTTGAGAATGATGGTATTTGGTCGAGAATGCTGGTGTTTGATGGGGAATGATGGTGTTTGGTGGAGAATGATGGTATTTGGTCGAGAACGATGGTGGTTGGTGGAGAATTATGGTGTTTGGTTGAGAATGATGGTATTTGCTCAAGAATGCTGGTGTTTGGTGGGGAATGATGGTGTTTGGTGGGGAATGATGGTATTTGGTCGAGAATGATGGTGTTTTTAGGAGAATGATGGTGTTTGGTGGAGAATGCTGGTGTTTGGTGGAGAATGATGGTGTTTGGTGGAGAATGGTGATGTTTGCTTGAGCATGTTGGTGTTTGATGGAGAATGTTGGTGGAGAATGATGGTGTTTGTTGGAGAATGATGGTGTTTGGTGGGGAATGTTGGTGTTTGATGGAGACTCATGGTGTTTGGTGGGGAATGATGGTGTTTGGTGGAGAATGTTGGTGTTTGGTTGTGGTTGAGAATATTGGTGTTTGGTTGAGAATGATGGTGTTTGGTGGAGAATGTTGGTGGTTGGTGGAGAATGTTGGTGGTTGGTGGGGAATGATGGTGCTTTGTTGGAGGACGTTGGTGTTGGTGGAGAATGATGGTGTTTGAGAATATTGGTGTTTGGTGGAGAATGGTGGTGTTTGGTTAAGAATGATGGTGTTTGGTGGAGAATAATGGTGGGGAATGATGGTGTTTGGTTAAGAATGTTGGTGTGTGATGGAGAATGATGGTGTTTGATGGAGAATGAAGGCGTTTGGTCGAGAATGATGGTGTTTGGTGGAGAATGATGGTGTTTGATGGAGAATAATGGTGTTTTGTGGAGAATAATGGTGTTTGATGGAGAATAATGGTGTTTTGTGGAGAATGACGGTGTCATTGTGAATACGCTATTGTTGTTGTTGCTGTTATTATTATTATTATTATTATTATTGTTATTACTTTCTTTTTTAAGTGTTTACTGTGGTTATGTCCAATATGGTTGCCCCGAATAAGAAGACTATTCATTCATTGCAGTACTCACTGAAAGCTAGATAGATTGTGTGTATTAGAGCTATTTTGGATTATTTATGCTAATATGATTATTTGTTTACTTAAACTAATATTGATTATTAGTTGGCTTGTCCTGATGTAGTAGAAGGAGTATTTGTAGCGTCTGGCCTTCTGTTGATTCACAGGGCAAAGTCTCAGCCGAGACCGTAGCTCACGAGGCTGAGACAGTGTTTTTAAATTGAATTTGGGAATTTCTTGCTTCCTAGGAAAAGTCGATATTTCCAATAAATAGCATCACCCCAAAGTCTAATGGACTGAATGAAACAGAGCTTAAACCATAGACCATCATGTCAATACCTCTCTCTGGGGACCTCATACAGTGACACGTGCAGAAATACTGAAAAGCAGCAGCTGTCTGTCTAATGGGAACGCACAATATACTGTTTGTTTTTACGGCGTTTAAGTGATCCAAAAAATGTAAATAATTTTGCTCAAAATAATGCAGGCCGATATTTAATCATGCCGTCTGAGGTCCACAACTTAGTTCATATATATTCCAATAACAATCAAAAATGCAGTAATCTAATTACATATTGTACAACCATTATGAGCATCAGTGATATACAGTTATTATGTTGAGTCAACCACAATATTACTGCAATAATTCCCACTCTAAATGCACAGTTTTTATTGCTGGAGTGAAAAGTAGCTCAGTTTGGAGTTATGAATTTGATAGGCAGGTCCTGATCCAGTTTTTTTGACCCTGAACTGTGTATTTTAATGTTGAATGTCGACTGATGCCAGTCCGATCTTTGTATGTTCATAGATTTTATAGTGTATTTAATATTGATTGCAGTCTAATTTGATTGACTTCCCTGATGATATGACTACCAGTTGTCTTTCTATCTGTCTGTCTTTCTATCTATCTGTCTGTCTGTCTGTCTGTCCATGTATCTATATATCCATCTATCTATCTGGCTATCTATCTATCTATCTAACTGTCTGTCTGTCTGTCTAGCTGACTTTTTTTATCTGTCTGTTTTTCTAACTATCTGTCTGTCTGGCTGGCTGGCTGACTTTTTATCTATCTGTCTGTCTGTCTATCTATCTATCTATCTATCTATCTATCCATCTATCTATCTGGCTGGCTGACTGGCTTTCTATCCATCTGTCTATCTGTCTGTCTGTCTGTCTGTCCTTCTATCTGTCTGTCTACCTGTCTGTCTGTCTACCTGTCTGTCTGTCTATCTATCTGTCTGTCTATCTGTCTTTCTATCTATCTGTCTGTCTGTGTGTCTGTCTGGCTGACTGGCTTCCTATCTATCTATCTGTACGTCTGTCTATCTATCTATCTATCTATCTATCTATCTAACTGTCTGTCTGTCTGTCTGTCTGTCTAGCTGACTTTTTTTATCTGTCTGTTTTTCTAACTATCTGTCTGTCTGGCTGGCTGGCTGACTTTTTATCTATCTGTCTGTCTGTCTATCTATCTATCTATCTATCTATCTATCTATCCATCTATCTATCTGGCTGGCTGACTGGCTTTCTATCCATCTGTCTATCTGTCTGTCTGTCTGTCTGTCCTTCTATCTGTCTGTCTACCTGTCTGTCTGTCTATCTGTCTGTCTGTCTATCTGTCTTTGTATCTATCTGTCTGTCTGGCTGACTGGCTTCCTATCTATCTATCTGTACGTCTGTCTATCTATCTATCTATCTATCTATCTATTCACATACTACAAATGCCATGCAGAAGCACTGAAATGCAGTACAGTTGAATAATTGATGCCGAGTGTTTATAACTCTGTAAATCATACCTGTGCAAAAACAACAAGCAGCTCAGATGTGGGTGTGACTGAACCAGCCGGCTTCTAATATAGATTAAACATGAAACATCACATATCTTTCTCTACTTTCATACCAGGCGCCATGATTATTACATGAAAGTGAATCTGAAAGTCATGGTGTGATTCTGACTGCCTTATTAGAGCGATCTGCCACATTTGTGCGGTCTGATGCGTGACAATCAAGATGTTCCACAGCCTGGATCTGGAAATCGGATTGTTCCGTGTGCCTCTTGCATAAAAACCCATCAATGACAACTAAAACACAGCAAAAAGTAAAATACTGTCTTATTACGTAAACAGAAGTTTTTCTGGCCCAGAGGGTCCAGACTGCCCTGTTGATAATTAGCTTTGCTGGGAGTCAATATGTGATCCACATGTACAGCTACGTGAAACACTGCATGAAGCATTTGAGCGTGGACAGTAATGACGCATTACATGGCATGACATTACATGGTATTGACCAGATCTCAGTCAATAAGACACGCATGTGGACACTGTGCTCTGTCAGATTTGTGTTGCGAGTTAAAAGCTGCTGAACAGTCGGAATATCAGCTGACCCAGGGGCCAGCGGCTCTTTTACTGCCCTGTTGTGGCTCCACAGCAGAATCAGATTAGTAGGTAAAAATAAAATAATCCTCCTTTACAGTAAAATAAAGCTCTGCTGATCGTTCAACACAGTTTAACAATAAATGGTCTTAAACTCTGGAGTTAATGTAGAACTGCTAATTCACCATTTAACCCTGAAGATCAGCGCAGAGACAACAATCTCGCCTAGCTAGTAGCTAACGAAACGGCAAAGAGAGAGATTTAAGACGAACATCGATAATTTGGAGACGAATGGACTGATTTGCGTTTATAATCACTCCAGCTGGTTTCCTGATACGTTTAATCTGCAACGAGAAACTGTCAAACACTAAAAAGTCGTGAGGCTGAAGTCGCTTCTCATTCACCAGCTTCTTGTTTGAATTGTTCTGTTCCACCTTAAATGGCGCAGCAGTTACATTCTGGCTCCTCAGGCACCATTTAAGGTGGAACCGGAAAATCTGAACAAGAAGCTGGCGAATAAGAAGCGACTTCAGCCTCATAAAAAGTCAAACGTTGAGAGACATTTTCCAAGAAACTGTTCTACTTTTGAGGAAAAGTTTCCTGCTGGAGATGTGAGAAAAGCAGCTACAGCTGAGCTAAAGCTTAACCTTTTAAACTCCTTGAGACCACCGGTGGTCCCAAAACGCACTTTGTCATATTCTTCATAACTTTCATAAGCTACATTCTAAAGGTGGGAGTCGTATGAGGCTGCAACTGTCTTCTTTCCACTCAAATAGATGGGTGATGTAATTTTAAACCCTTATAATAAAAGAAGCTGAACTCAACTGTTTTTGTCTGCTGAAAGTCGACCCATTTTTCCTCAAATCTGGGCTATAAACTATAAACAGATGGCGTCCCTTCAGTGATCTGATCTGTAAAAATTACTTTTATAAAATAATACAAAGAACGTCCAAGATTTTTGCCTTTCAGCAGTAAATTGTAAGCATATAGTAATATGTGTGATCATAAAACACACGTTCTGTTAATTTGAGGTGAGCTTTTACAAAAAATAAGTAAATAAAATAAAAATTTACATTTATTTCATGCAGTTACTGAATAATTTGCCTTACGATTTGTTCATGTAAATTCAGATGGACAAATCAAAATATACCCTGGAGAATAAGAGGTTAAAGTAGAGCAAAGTAAGTCTGTGTTTTTGTTTATACTGTAATTTTTAGCCTATTCTTGAACATCAGCACATACTGAGACACATTTACAGCCAAGATGGTAAAATGGGCATTAAATGTTGTGGCTCCCAAGGTGGTTTGATTTCTGTTGAAAGGACAAAATGGCTCTTCTTAACGTTTGGGTTGCGACCCCTGAGCTAACCTGTCCATAAGACATTTTACTGGAGACATATTACAGACTCTTTATGTTCTCTGCACTTAGATGCTCTTCTTGCTGGTTCCTGTTGTTCCTGAGAAGCTCTTCTTGTCGAGTGTTGTAGAAATGTTGCATTTAGGATGTAGTTTTGCAAATGAAGCTTCCCAGCAGAGCAGCAATGTTGCATACTTACATGTAAAATTTCATCACCCAGAAAGTGGCCTCTCCTCTCGCCTTCAGCCAGAATTCAAGACACCTGCACAACCTGCGAGACAGAGAATAAGTTAGACCTCACTGCATTCAGGTTCTCCACTTCCACTTCACTTGTCTGGCATAAACACAGCCGTCCCAGGGGGCGGAGAACAGGACTGACCTTCGTGTTAACCCCCTGAAAGTCTCAGAATCAAAATTCTGAACATGAACCTGGCATTCTGCACACTTGATGGCTTTTCAGTGGTTCTTTAGTAAAGAAAATGGTTCTGTAAAGAACTATGAACACTGCATGGGGTTCTTTGCATGGTGAATGGGTTCTTCAGATTGATGGAGAATGCGCTGTAGATGGTTCTACATAGAACCTTTAAAAGAAAAGTCCTATATAGCACCAAAAAAGCTTCTTTTGTTGTTGTGATGTCAAGCCTGCACTATTAAAACTGATGGTTCTTCAAGGGTTCTTTAGTAAGGAAAATTGTTCTATATAGAATCATGAACACTCAAAGAACCATTTGCATGATAAAAAGGTTCTTTGCGTCATGAAATGTTCTTCAGATTGGTGGAGAATGTGCTGTAGATGGCTCTATATAGAGTCTTTTTGAAAAGGGTTCTATATAGCACCAAAAAGTGTTCTACTGTTACAGTGTCAAGCCTGCACTCTTCAAAATGGTGGTTCTTCAAGGATTCTTTGGTCAAGAAAAAGGTTCTATACAGAACTATGAACGCTCAAAAACACTGCATGTTCAGTGTTCTTTGCATTATGAAAGGGTTCTTTAGATTGATGGAGAATGTGCTATAGATGGTTCTACATAGATCCTTTTTGAAAAGGGTTCTACATAGCACCACAAAGGGTTCTATTGTTACGATGTCAAGCCTGCAGTCTTAAAAATTATGGTTCTTCAAGGGTTCTTTTGTAGAGAAAATGGTTCTATACAGAACCATGAACACTTAAAGAACTCTAGAACCCTTTGCATGATTAAAGCGTTCATTGCATTGTGAAAGGGTTCTTCAGATTGGTGGAGAATGTGTTGTAGATGGGCTTGTATAGAACCTTTTTTGAAAAGGGTTCTGCATAGCAGCAAAAAGCGTTCTATTGTTACAATGTCAAGCCTTCACTCTTAAAAATGATGGTTCTTCAGGGGTTCTTTAGTAATGAAAATGGTTCTATATAAAACCATGAACACTCAGAGAACCCTTTACATGATTAAAGGGTTCTTTGCATCATGAAATGGTTCTTCAGATTAATGGAGAATGTGCTGTAGATGTTTTTATATAGAACCTTTTTGAAAAGGGTTCTGTGTAGCACCAAAAAGGGTTCTTCAGTTGTTACGATGTTAAGCCTGCGGTCTACAATGGTTATTGTAATTTTCTGACAGATTTCTTTAGTCGTTTGTTCAGCCAACTTGCCGGTTTTTCTTTTTTCTCATAATTCTCTGTTTGGAGTCTCTGAAAAAACTCCGTTTGGAGGGTCATGTAGCCCCAACACTTCGCCCCACCCCTCTATCTCAACAACAATCAGGACGCCTGACCCCTAAACATAAACATGCAAAACGGAGGGCTAAGGGCTCAGTGGTAGGAGTGAGGGGTGGAATGGGACTGGGCCTCAGTATCACCTGCTTAATTTGACCAAACAGAAAGATAATAAAGATGATGTCTTTTATCTTGCAGCATTATTTTCTTATTATTTCTGAACTGTAGATATGTTAAGAGCTATTCCTAGGCCTCAAACTAAGTGATGCAGTGCTCATTTGCATTTCTGCTTTACTGATGTTGGAAAAGTTCTTTAGTCCAGACAGTAACGTTTTATTGCAAATACAAATCGGTGCTGGGCATTAAAGACCCCCTATTACTGTCAGTCAGACAGGGCAAATGTAGTCCAGTTGAATCGGTTAATAAGGCTGCCAGCATCAACTTAATGAACTTTATTGCTGCTTTTAATTTTACTTCCAGAAAACCATCAAAATAGCCTCGGTTTCTGTTCGGAGTCCCTTTAGAGCTAATTAGAGCTGCTTGAGTAACTCTGCTACTGGCTTGTTTTGACTGGTGTTACAGTAACCTCATCATCAATGCTGGTGCTTCTCCCACAGAAGGTCATACTGCTGAAACTCATGAATGAAAATGTTTATTTATATCACCATATTATTCGCAAATCTGTTGTCTGAAAAAAACCTCGTATCTCCAAAATGATAACTTCACAGGAGAAGGGAAAAACATATTTCACTTTTAATGTAGGTCAATGGAACCAGAGTTTTATCCTCTGGGCCGTTTCTTTTGGTCCATTCATCATGAAACTTCCATATAATGTAAAGGCCAACAGGCATTTTCAAATTATGTCAAAAACTGAAGAATGGGGCGCCATCCAACCCACCCAGAGAGCGAGGCCAATTGTCTCTCTTGGACTCCCGGCCAATGATGGCTGTAGCATTAACAGGGATCGAACTACCGATCTCATGACAAAAGGGCCAACGCTCAGTCCAGGGGTCGCAACCCAAATGTTAAGAAGAGCCATTTTGTCCTTTCAATAAAAATCAAACCACCTTAGAGCCACAATATTTTATGTCCATTTTACCATCTTGGCTGTTAATATGTCTCAGTATGTGCTGATGTTCTAGTAGAGGCTTAAAATATTATATAAACAAAAATGCAGCCTTACTTTGCTTTAATCTTTAGCTCAGCTGTAGCTGCTTTTCTCACATTTCCAGCAGGAAACTTTTCCACAAAAGTAGAACAGTTTCTTGTAAAATGTCTCTCAGCGTTTGATTTTTTATGAGGCTGAAGTCGCTTCTCATTCGCCAGCTTCTTGTTGGAATTTCCCCGTTCCCCCTCAAATGGTGCCTGATGTGCCAGAATGTAACTGCTGCGCCATTTAAGGTGGAACGGGAAAATTTGAACAAGAAGCTGGTGAACGAGGAGCTGACTTGAGCTTCATGACTTTTTAGTGTTTGTCAGTTTCTCGTTGCAGATTAAACGTATCAGGAAACCAGCTGGAGTGATTATAAACACTAATAAGTCCATTCAGCTCCAAATTATCGATGTTTATCTTAAATCTTTCTTTGTCTTTTTTATTAGCTACTAGCTGGGCGAGATTGTTGTCTGTGTTGCTATGGTGACCAGCAGTCTGCACACCAACCTTCAGGGTTAAATGGTGAATTAGCAGTTCTACATTAACTCCAGAGTTTGAGTGCATTTATTGTTAAACTGTGTTGAACGATCAGCAGAGCTTTATTTTACTGTAAAGGAGGATTATTTTATTTTTACCTACAAATCTAATTCAGCTGTGGAGCCACAACAGGGCAGTAGAAGAGCCCCTCAAGACATATGCTAATGCCAGGTGTGAACAGGGTCTAAAATACAGGACACATTCTCAGTTATTGTGCACCATCGCTGTAAGATGACTGATGCAGTAACCTTGGCTGGAGTTCATTGGGGATGGTTCACTACACTTCTCATAAAACCTTCATAAGCTATAATAGTTTAAAGTTACATGGGCTCACCTTTGGTTTTGACTCCTCTCGTTCAGTATGTGCGTATCATAACTGTATCGAAAGGATTCAAGGTCTAGACATAAATATGGAAGATGGTAAAGGTATCGTCTTGACCAAATCCTAGCAGTGTTGCTGAGTAAAGACAAAGACAAAAACAAAATGCATTGACTAAAAGAAATGTTTATGAATGGAGGGGTGAATTATTATTATTATTATTATAATTATAATAATTATTATTATTTTATGAATTTATCACACCGGGGCCATTTTTTTCTAATATTTCTCTCCGTGGTGACAGAGAAGCTTTTAATTCCTTTCTAAAGTGGTAAACCACACTGCATAGTGACCCACATCGCCGTCTTCATGGCTCCTTTTAAGTCTTCTCTTGTCAGTTGTTAATGCATGACGCCATACGCATTGCCACGTTGCTATAGCTACAGCCCTGAGGATTGACCCCTGTTGTTAGGGACCAACCGGCATTTTTGAGCGTTCAAGGCTAATTTGAATGCATCCGGTTGGTTCTGACTCTTAACAGATAATGGACTGTATCTCGAGTGTCTCAGGCTGTCACTTCATGCTTGTGAGAAAGAACGTCTGATTGGAGTGTGAAAAGATCTCTGGTGGTGATTTTGATTTCGCTCGGCGCTTCCTGGATGTGAAGTTATTATTTGGAGGGCCGGCTGATTTTATGATGTTCGGGTCAGCCAGATAGAAAGTTCCCCGCTAGGATTCGTCACCAGTGACCAGCAGACAGTTGGAGCAGCGGTGCTGCTGGGGACCTTTCGCCATCAGTCTTTTTATAAACCATAAAACAGTGAGTGTGTTTACATGCACTCAATAATCCGATCATTATCGGATTTCTGCAGTTATCTGATTGTTCAAATGTTCATGTAAACACCATACTCCGATCTAGAAATCCGATTAACAAATCCGATAAAGAGAGCTGGATTTTAGCTCAGTAATCAGATTTCTCAGCGCATGTGAACTCTTACTCTGATTTCTTTCGGATTTCTCAGTCTGTACATGTGCGGAACAGACTGATGTACCGGAAATCAGCAAGCAGTGAAACACTTTTGGAGCGACTCTCCATCCAGAAAGTACATTTCAGAGATTCAGAGACGGCTATTCCAGAACTGTACAACCGAGTGTCATCACAGTTAGCAGCGCAGTTAGGTAGATGTTAAATCCATGAGCTTCACAACTGATATTTGGAGCTCAGATGTGAGTCCAGTGTCTCACATAAGTCCCACTGTACACTGGGTGAACTCGGAAGCATAAGGACTACAGCATTCAGAAAGTGCAGGGAGTCACACACGAGCAGTTCAGCTGCAGCCTCCATTACAGATGTGCTTAGTGATTGGAAGATTAAACACCTTAAACACAACCTAAATACCAACAATAATGATAACATTAAAGTGAAAAGAGCTCTTGTATCGGAATCTGTGTCGGTATCGGTAGTTATGTATCGGAATCGGATGGGAGCTGAAACAGTGTGGATCGGCTCATCACTCATTTAAATACAACAACATCTGCTAACATATTTAGTAGTTGCGTACACCAAGCTGCAGAGGACGCACTTGTAGAGGACTTTATTAGAATCCATTGTGTGTACTGCCTTTTTAATACAGCAGGGTTTGTACACACGTCGCTGTTGATTGGGTGACACCTCTGATGCCCGTCGAACGAGAGAAAACATACCGCAAAGTCCGTCGCAAGCGTTGTACAACCTGGAATCTGTAGCAAAATGGTACACAATCAGTGTGTTTACATGCACTTAATAATCCGATCACTGCAGAAAATCTCATTTTGTCAGTAATCAGATCAACAAGTTTACATGCACTTGAGTAATTAGATAAGGGGGAAACTCCAGGTCTACATGAGTCAGACAGTAATCAGATTCCTGCTTTACAACCAGCCAATAAACTCACAGAAGAAGACGAGACGCAAACGTAACGTAAAACTCAAACTTCATGCGGCGGCTTTGTGCCACTTTACCTGAATATATGAACATACATCATTTAGAAGATGAAGAATATTTAAATCCTTTATTTTGTGGTTTCAGCGCCACTCCAAAAGGATGCCAGGTGACTGAGCTCCTGGGAACATGTACATTTTTAATATTTCATATGTCCATGTAATATTTCAAGGTCTACTACAAGTGTCTATATTTTATTATTGACGTTTTTGCAAATTAATTAAAAACGTTTTTCTCTCTGGCCCACGAATTTGATGAGATTTTTTAATATGGCCCTTTTACTGGTTGAGTTTGACACCCCTGGTTTAGAGCGTTTCCAGCGCAGGCATGTTTCAGTAAATAAATCGATATTTGGCGCCAGTGTATCGATAACGTATCGCAAAAGAAAGCGAAACGATATATCGCCGAATCGATATTTTATCCCACCCCTAGCTGTCAGTCACTTCTGATCCAGCTCCTGACCTGGAAAATCGCTTCAATTGCGAGGGGCAGATCGGGGTTAAAGTCGGGTATAATCGTGTAGTGTACGCCCAGCTTTAATCAGATACATCAGGTGTGATGGAAGCTGGAATAGAGCAAAAGCTCGGACCATCTGAGGGTCCCTAAGGACTGGCTTAGGAAAACAGTTGGGAAGAAGGGCGGGCTGCCTTGCTGCCGAGACAAGTGGACTGATCGAGCTCTCCAGGACCCCTGGGCATCGTCAGTGCCTGGTACAGCTTGGATTCAGCCAATTATTCTTCAGATTGAGCATTCTGTCCATGCAGCTCTACTAGGCTAAAATAAGTGAATTGGATTTGGGTTGGATCTTAATTGACCCCCTTAGCATCTCCTCCAGCTTTTACATAAACACTCTGATTATCTTCTCAGGTCTAAAACGCAGCTCAGAGAGGCCAGGCGACTCGGATGAGTCCTAGCAAGATGCAAATTTACCTGAAAAAAAAGAAAAACTCAAGGCAAACAGAGATGTAAATGGCCTCATCAGGGAACTGCTCAAGGGGCCCCGCAATCATTTTTCACACTGGTCATGGAATTGGAGTGTGGAGACGCCGCAGAGAGGACGCTGAGTTCTCCGGCAGCAATTGCTGATCTCTAATGAGAACTTTCTAAGAAATTGTGTTTTGGCTGTAAAAGTGTCGTAATAAATTGCATCAGCCTCTAAATCACATGATATTAGATTGAACTCAGCCTTTGTGCTCTGCAGTGAACATGCTGTAATAGCGAAATTGGGCGTCTGGAAAGTTAAGCAGTGTCTTTCTAGGATTGTGATTAGATGAATGACAGAAAAAAAGATTTCAAAATGATCATTCAAAAATGTAAATATATACATTATTGAATGATATGGCTAAAACATAATATCGTGACACTTAAAGGATTTTCAGGATATATTACATGTCACGATGTTTAAGAACGAGCAGTGCTACATTTTTCAAAAATATAATCAAAAACAGTGAACACAATGATTTTTCTGTAATATTTGGCACTAAATCCAGTTAAACAGGACTAATTTTGCTCTCTTTATAATGATCAATGCAGTTGGTCAGTGTTCTATAAGTACTGACGATATACACAATGTTCAGAAAAGCATACTGTGTAATATTGTGACATAATTTATCACGATATATTCTCATATTGCCCAGCCTTTATTTAAAATAAATCTCAAAAATATTAAAAGGTGTATGATGTGGATTTATCCGATTTGTTGATGTTATAATGGTATAAATCTGTCTTTAAACAGGATCAAATGTATCACTCAGAAAATAAAGAATATTAGATTTTAATATTATTTATAATGAAAATGGGTATAAACCAGCGTTTGTACGGGTACCTGTATAAACATTTGTCCTTGAACTTAAGTTTATACATATAAATAAACGTTATTATAGTAACAGGTTGCACCACCTGACTTGGTAAACTGAACCAACCTAACAAAGACTTCAAAATGACTATTTTTTTCAATATTTGCGAAAGTGCTACTGAACTTGCGCCAAAATGGTCACTTGCGGTCTTCTTTAGGATGCAATAACCTGCAGTACTCTTACTTAAAAGCATGTCAAAATAAAAGTCCTTTGTTGTTGGTCGTGCTGCATGACATTTGAGGAAATCAGACATTAAAGTTTGTCAAAACTTTTAAAGTTTGTAATGTTACGATTTTAACATCAGCAAATATGCCAAACGTATTTATTTAGAATTTTATACAGCTAAAACACTTCAGTCGGAATAGTCTAGTCCGATTGAGGCCATTCGGAATACAATTCCTATCCGAGTGAACGAGGTGGGCAATCCTGTAAATAATCTGTTAAATAGAAGAATAATATCCGTGTAAACGCCTGTATCTGATTACATTCCCTATCAGAAAGTTTAAGTCCGTTCTAATCATGTTCGTCGCGTCATAGTGAAAGTTTATACCGTTCAACATGGCGGAGCAGAAACTGGTCTGCAGAGGAGACGGACGTCCAGCTTATGTGTCTCAGAACACGACGTCTTCCTCTCGGCCTTCTTTAATAAGGACATGTGAAGGACGTTTTCCTGAGTCTGACATCATTTTAAAGCAATTAAAAACACAAGCGCTGCTCACTGCTGCTCATCTCACTCTGACTGGACTCATGCTGGTTGCCATGGCAACATCTACGCTAAGCAGTTCTCTACACAATTTTGGATCTGATTACTTGTAGTGAGCATGTAAACAGAGATTTTCCATCAGATTGTTGAGTAGAGTGAGAATAAACACCTCAGTCTTAGTCTATAATCAGAATGTGTTCAATCAGATTGGCAAAAATCTTTGCATGTAAACACAGACGGTGAGTCTTTAGTGTGGTGCCACATAAAGGGATTCAGAAATGTATAGACAGAGTTTGACAGCTTGTACACCTCTAGCAATTACAGCATGTTGTATAAGGACAGTTTGGATGACACTTGGCACAATCTGAGCCACTTAAGGAGTCATTTTCTGGACTTTCCTGGGGCTCTCCAGCTGGGTCAGCGTCTTCTCACATTTCATTTGTTGTAGCTTTAGCTTCAGAAGACCAAGAGCATTGTAAAAAAAAAGCAAACCCCAAAAAAAACAAAAAAACGACAGGGCATCCAGACATGTTCAATAAAAGTCTGGATGGATCCTCTGTGCTGTGGCTTTTGGCCAAAGGTCACCCTGACCTTTTCGCTCACAGGACAGATCGTGGACCATCTCTGGTCAGAGAGCGACTCTGAATCCTTTTTTAACACAAATATAGCTCCCAGTGGTGTTCGTTATCTTTAACCTTTTAGGCTTTGTAGGTGTTGGGTCAGTAAAGAGATGTTCCTACGGTCCTGCAGTGTCTTTAGAACATCGTACCGTTTCCCTTTTTTATGTCTTTGTCTTTGAAAAGAACTGTCTGTTTTTGAGACGAGTCTGATTGTGCTGATGATGCCGTTCTCAGGTTTGGAGAGCCCCATCTGCATTCAGGACGCTCACCCCGAGGAGAGAGAGGAGGCTCGGCTGGACGCCCGTGAGAGGGGAGCATGAGGAAGAGCCGCAGTGTGTTGACAGTGACGTCCAAAGATGTGAGTCTGATTGACGCTGTCGAGTCACGTTCGGATCTCAGCATCAGCCGCTGGGACTGGAGCCAACTGCGGTTCAAATGATCTCACCACATAATTTATACACAAACAGACTCTTTAAACATCAGTCATCCACTGTCTACCCTCACTGTCCATTTTATCAGCTCCACTGACCATATAGGAGCACTTTGTAGTTCTACAGTTACAGACTGTAGTCCGTCTGTTTCTCTGCACGCTTTGTTACCCTGTTCGTCAGTGGTCAGGACCCCCATGGACCCTCACAGAGCAGGTACTATTTGGGTGGTGGATCATTCTCAGCACTGCGGTGACACTGACGTGGTGGTGGTGTGTTAGTGTGTGTTGCGCTAGTACGAGTGGATCAGACACAGCAGTGCTGCTGGAGTTTTAAACACTGTGTCCACTCACTGTCCACTCTATTAGACACTCCTACCTTGTCAGTCCACCTTGTAGATGTAAAGTCAGAGACGATAGCTCATCTGCTGCAGCACAGTTGTGTGTTGGTCATCCTCTGGTTTTTCATCAGTGGTCACAGGACGCTGTTGGCTGGATATTTTTGGTTCTCAGTCCAGCAGTGACACTGCGGTGTTTAAAAACTCCAGCAGCACTGCTGTGTCTGATCCACTCAGACCAGCGCAACACACACTAACACACCACCACCACGTCAGTGCCACTGCTGAGAATGACCCACTACCCAAATGATACCTGCTCTGTGGAGGTCCTGTGGGAGTCCTGACCACTGAAGAACAGGGTAACAAAGTATGCAGAGAAACAGATGGACTACAGTCTGTAACTGTTGAACTACAAAGTGAAATTATATGGTCAGTGGAGCTGATAAAATGGACAATTAATGTAAATACAAGGAGTTGTACCTAATGTTATAGCTAATTGGTGTCTGTGTATACACACACACACACACACACATATGTATGTATGTATATATATATATATATATATAAAATCTCCTTTGTTTCTGTAGCAGTGAAGGGTCTCTTACACAGTGTGCTGTGGTTCTACTGTACTGCACTCTCTCTGTAACAGTGCGGAAAGAGAGAAAAAAACAGACGAAGGTCAATGTGAGGTGTGCGCGTAGTGGACGGCAGTGAGTCAGAGCATATGACCAGCACAACAGACTGGCGTCCCACAGGACCCGGAGGGGAGGGGGGTGGTGGAGCGGGCACCATGTCCATCTGTTTCTTTTTGCTGTAGCTGAAAGCATGTTTATGCCAGACAGTCATGCTCACCGGGGGTCTTATTGATTAGCAGAGGGGATATATGGAGCTGAAGCCTGAGGCTCAAACCATTGAAGTCCTATAGAAATAATTCACCAATGAATTACACAGGATCTGCACTCTTCTTGGATTGGATGTATGGATCTAGGAAAAACCTTTAAATGGTACTGAAGGGAAAAGTCTATATGTACACTTGCCTGTATTTTTAGTGTCTTTAGCCTTTAGGTAACACTAAAGACATATTTTCACCAAATAGCTAAATGGTACAAACTGTAGATTCTAGAAACTCATTAATACTGCATTCATTAGGAGACAGATATTTAATTATCAATACATAGATTTTTAATTCTAAATACAAAAGCTCAAGAGTCCCTTTATTAGGATCAGTGTATCAGTACTATCATGGTTAATAAAAAGGGGACAAAGCACAGGTAGTCAGAGGTAGAGGCAAATCCATAACCAGAACCGCAATTAGAAGTATTTGTTTATTTGATGTTTGTCAATAACGCCTTTAGAGGGCGGCGTGAGTGACGTTTGTTTATTTTACTGTTAATATCGCCTTCAGAGGGCGGCGGTGAGTAAGGTTTGTTTATTTGATTGTTAATAACGCCTTTAGAGGGCGGCGGTGAGTAACGTTTGTTTATTTGATTGTTAATAACGCCTTTAGAGGGCGGCGGTGAGTAACATTTGTTTACTTGATTGTTAATAACACCTTTAGAGGGCGGCGGTGAGTAACGTTTGTTTATTTGATTGTTAATAACGTCTTTAGAGGGCGGCGGTGAGTAAGGTTTGTTTATTTGACTGTTAATAACGCCTTTAGAGGGCAGCAGTGAGTAACTCAGCACTGTTTAATGCAAAAACTTTCACTTTATAAAACGTTTTGGTAACCAAATTACCACCGTGAGTCTTAATTAGCATTAATCCAGCGGTGCCCCTCTTCTCACGCCGGGGGTTTAATCTCAAATGGCACCCTGCTCCCTACATAGTGCACTGCGTAGGAATTTAAATACTGGATCCTGCAGCCCAACAGAGCAAAATATAGCTAAGAAATACTCATTAGGGGCTCAGACACATCCACACTCGATAGATGATGCACTGTTAGGCTGTTGAGACTAGAATTTCTAAACTCTAATAGTTAGAACATTATTTAGGGAATATGAAGCCATTTGGGATTCAGCCTGGGTTTGATGCGACTTCTGACCTAAACACGGAAATTTGAAGTCATTCAAGTGACATTTTTAGACTTTTATTCTGCTGTTTTACAGTTAATCATACCGCAAGTACTTTAATTCAAGTCTGTGATATTAATGATGGAGCTGATTAGGCTGTTGGCTCTTTAAGCCTGTTAGCTAGCTGACCAGCCAGGTTCTAGTTAAGAACATAAGTTGCCAGCCCCTCAGTTTAAACAAAAAGCAGGTTCTTACTTCGTCAATATACCCGGTGGTCCATATGAGCAGCATTAGAGTCAAAGATAATTCCATTCACAGCACAAAGATATTTTATGGCGCAGTGATACAGAGTTCAGTTGTTGTGAGGCGGTTATAGTTGTGAGTATATCATGGATTTTACAACGGCTTCGAATGCAGCTCAGCCAATCAGATTTTAGGACCAGAAATATCCGACTTATAATTAGGTTGATTAACAACTTGACACTGGGAGTGATTTAGTGAAGCAGGCTGAACTGTGCTAATTGGTGGGCTATAAGCTTCCATTGCTTGTGAGCCTCATAGCTCCAGTACAAATGAAAAGAAACTTCAGACACCAAACATGTAATTGACTACAACTGGGGGTCATTTATTTTCTCCGGACTACCCCCTCAATCATCAGTCCACTGTCCCCAGTGGTCTAAACTGTGGACGGATGTGCTTTGTCTGAACCCCCGCTTTGATGTGAGTGCGTGTTTGGTCTCGGGTACGTCAGCGGCGCGCTCTCCGGCTGCGGTGGCGCTCCTCAGGGTTCGTGCGTTTTCTTCCGAACAACGTTACTCAACCTTCAATCATGTCTCATTGTAAAAAAGGGAGGCAAAGTGGTTGCCATAGTAACAAGGCTTTCTTCTGATTAGCCGATGCCTGACCCTGTACTCAGTCGGCAGTCGCGTCCAGCTCTGACGTACATAACGAGACGAATGTGTTTACGCATAAAGGGTCTTACGCATCAGTGTGTTTGTGAAAATGGTTTGTTTGGGTCTTTGCTGTTTTCGCTGCCCGCTGTTCTGCCCCGCAGAGCCGGACGTTACGTCTGGTTTGTTTCTTTTTCTCCTTCTGAAAAGCGCGGCTGTATTTCTGTTGTAGGGTCTGTTCGAGACTCTTCAGCCGCCTGTCTGACCGTTTAAGGTGTGGCGTCACTTCCAGTAACAGCACAGCAGCATGTGTTAAGGTTTTCTTTATCACCGGCCACTTTACCCTTGAAATAGTAGAGTTAGAGATTGTGGCTCATCTGTCTATGCATGGTTTGTGTTAGTCATCCTCTAGTCCTTCATCAGTGGTCAGTTTCTGACCACCAAACCGCTCTTGACTGGATATTACGTGGGTGCGGACACTGTTTGGTGGGAAATGCAGCAGATATGCAACCACTAGTCAGGATACGAGGTACTTGTGTCTTAGCTGAGAGAAAAATGGAACACAATACTAAAACACAATATTAATATTAATAGTTTTAGTTAAACAGGGTGTAACTGACTATGATTGTCTGTTCTCATTAGTCACACTTATTAAACTCTAATGAACAGTAGAAAAGTCACAGCTGAGATAATATAAATGTTGCAAAATTCTTTGCGGATTTAGTTCAGGATAATTACTTCTTATTTTTCTTTTTTTCCTCTTCTTCTTCTTCCTATTATTATTATTATTATTATTGTAATTTTATCTCATTTTTATAATTACTTCTTATTTTTTTCTTATTCTTATTATTGTATCTATTATTTTTATAATTACTTCTTAATTTTCTTTTTCTCCTTATTATTATTATTCATTTAAATATTATTTTATGTCTTATTTTTTATAATTACGTCTTATTTCTCCTCTTCCTCTTCTTCTTCTTATTATTATTAATATATCTCTTAATTTTATAATTACCTCTTCTTCTTCTTATTATTATTATCATTATTATTATTTTATGTTTTATTTACCTCTTATTTTTCTTATTGTTCATTACTTCTCTTCATAAAAAAACAACACATTTGTGGTATTTTTTTAAGTACGCTACCAGCTGTGTTCCCCAATGGAACAACAGTTGAAGTTTTTGCCATGTCATCAGGAGATCATGAGATCAAATCCTGCTGACGTTGCAGACAAAGCAGCTAGGCCCAATGAAAATGTGTAGGCAATACACGATAAACATAGAAACACGTCAACCGCAGGTCTTATTTAATAAAACAAAACTTGTTTTTTTGCAGGAAATGCCCTTTTTGAAAAGGGTTCTTCACCCATTTCGGCAGATATTACAGAAAAAGAAACAAAAAATGTTTCTAAAATGAATCCAGCTTTAATGCGGTTAGTAAAACGGTAGCTTCTGATGCTGAAGGAGGCACAAGTGCTGTAGATCTAGTGGGTGTTCAGTCTTAGCTTTCATCACTTGATAAAATACAGCATTGAGGAAGGGGAAGGGAGGAGGTGGTCAGTTCTAATCCTCCTGCCCTCCTTCTATCAGAGCCCAGAATGGCGGAGCTGTCAGGACTAATGTATGCTTATATGAGCTTAAAGTCAACAGACCTGCAGCGAGAGCTCTGGGCTGCAGGGTGTTGGCACCAGCCAGCCGTCTGTTTTATGTGTCTTGTCATTGTGAGTACAGTATGATCCGTCTTATGACCAGATGAAACGGTGCTGGAGCGTTTTTGGGAAAAGGAATCAGACACTATACTGGCAGCGTTCATTAGCATGCTGCTCTCGGCCAGTCAGATTCAGAGGCTGGTCTACAAAAAAGTGGAGACACCTGATTAAGTTGGCTTGAAAAAGCGAACTCACTGTTCTTCGTTATTATTCTACACTCAAAAAACAAAAAGGTTTCTTGTCCCGCAGTTTTCACACTACAGCCTATACCCGATTAGGCTGCTGGTGCTTTTCTAGGCGATCCGATGTACAGTTTTCATAAAATAATTGTTCAAAGATATTTTGAACAATAATTTTTTTTACCAAAGGAAATGAATGCCAGAATGTTCGGGACATTCAAGTCAACAGTGGACGTCTCTCACACAGACACCTATACACAGTACACACAGACTCACACCCTTACAGCTTAATGCACTACAACAACAGCTCAAAAAAAGGATTCAAGGTGGAACCGCACTTAAGGTGGCACTGAATTTACGGTGAAACCGCATTTAAGGTGGCACTGAATTTACGGTGAAACTGCATTTAAGGTGGCACTGAATTTACGGTGGCACTGCATTTAAGGTGGCAGTGAATTTAAGGTGGCAGTGAATTCAAGGTATCAGTAAATTTAAGGTGGCATCGTATCTGAGATATCAGCAAATTTAAGGTGGCGGTGAATTTAAGTTATGATTACATTTAAAGTGGCATTGAATTTATGGTGGCAGTGAATTTAAGGTAGCAGTTTAAGTTAGCACCTGGCAACACATTACCATCCACCTTGGATACTGTAGCAACCGCCTAGCAACATCTAAGCGACACTTTTAACAACCATCAACAGGCTTCCACCTTTTTAACGTTTTAACGTAATTAGCCGTCTTTTTCAAGCCAACTTAGAGTTCGTTCGCAAACTTTTTTCTTTCTAGTTTAATATGTTTTCCATCATGAAAATGTGGGATGTTATTAGTTCATGTTTTATGTTTAAAAAACAATATTAGGCTTAGAAATAGTCTACAGTTCTACGCTTTTACTCTGGAGACCTAAGCTTGTGTATTACTGCAGATTTTAAACATACATAATAGTAAATTAATTAAAAATACAACCTGCACCCTAAAACTAGCTCACACAGGGTCCGTTTCTATTATTTTTAAAATGATTTAGTCAAACAGTCCTGAAATATGGGAGTGCTGCAGCCTCACTCACTGAGGCAGGAGTCCGCCAGGGGGCGCTATGAGCAGTCTAGTATGTCTTTGTGCTTTGTAAGAGTGAAGCTGTGCGTCAGCGTCACCGCGTGTCCTTTTTAACACTGTAATTCTGTATGGACTGTTTCACAGTTCAGTCTTCGCTGTTATTACAGCATTAAAACAGCGAAACTCGTGAGATTCTCAGAGACGGAGAGTCGGGAGTTTTCACTGGTGCTGAATGTGAAACTGAATTTGTGCTCAGACAAACAGAAACAGCCGACTGTCAGGTGTCTGACTCCTCCCCCCTCTCCTCTGAAACAGAACAGAGTGTCTGTTCTTTATCTCTCTCCTCTTGCGTTCTTCTTTTGGCATCCTGTCATCTATTTATCTCTCTCACTCACTCGCTCTCTCTCATCCTGTCTTTCTCACTCTCTCTCTCTCTCTCTCTCTCATCTTTGTATCTCTCTTCTCTCTCTTTCTCTCTTTCTTTCTCTCCCCCTCTATCATCTCTGTATCTCTCTCCTCTCTCTTCCCCCTTCTCTCTATCTCTCTCTCATTCTCTTTTTTCTCCCCCTCTCCCTATCATCTTTGTCTCTCTCCTCTCCTTCCCCCTTCTCTCTCTATCTCGCCCTCTCTCTCTCTCTCTCTCTCATTCTCTTTTTTCTCCCCTCTCTCTATCATCTTTGTCTCTCTCCTCTCTCTTTCCCTCTTCTCCCTCTCTCTCTCTCTCTCATTCTCTTTTTTCTCCCCCTCTATCATCTTTGTATCTCTCTCCTCTCTCTTCCCCCTTCTCTCTCTCTCACTCTCTCTCTCTCTTTTCTCCCCCCTCTCTCTATCATCTTTGTCTCTCTCACTCTTACTCTCTCTCTCTCTCCGTGTGTCTCTCTCTCTCTCTCGCGCTCTCTCTCTCTCTCTTTTCTCCCCCCTCTCTCTATCATCTTTGTCTCTCTCTCTCTCTCTCTCTCTCTCTCTCGCTCTCTCTCTGAGTTTACAGCCCTGTCAAAATTACCCAGAACACCGAGGGGGAGGGGCCGCGATACCAGGAAATTCCTCAAACACAGACTTGGGTGGGGGGGGCGGGTGAGGAGAGAGATACAGAGATGATAGAGGTTGCGTTTGAGGATTTTCCTGGTATTGCCCCCCCCCCTCGGCGTTCTGGGTAATTTTGACAGGGCTGTAAACTCGGTTGACGGTGATTCACGGGGGACGTGACGGCGCATTTAAAGTGGAATGTTATTCACAACACAGGGCGACCAGGCGCCGTTAGAGGAGAACCAGCAGGCCGTTAAACACGGCGTCCATAAAACACTGTCAGCACACAGGGTCACAACGAACGGCCGGCGGTCAGTCAGCGCAAACACGCTCCGTTCCTCGCAGCATTATGGGAAAAATGCTTGAAGACGCAACATGTATCAGGATTATTAGTTATAGAAACGCTGTAGCCACGTTTCTGTTTTTCTTCTGAAAAACATTTAAAAAGAAATTCTTCAAGGGTTGTTTAGTAAAGGGTCTGGTTCTATTTAGAACCATGAGTTCTATATAGAAACTTTTCATGCTTAAGTGGTTCCCTGCATGGTGAAATGGTTCTTCAGATTGATGGAGAATGTGTTGTAAATGGTTCTGTATAGCACCCAAAAGGGTCCTTCTGTTGTTGCAAGCTCGACATTGTAACAGCGGAAGAACCTTACAGCACATTCTCCATCAATCTAACGAACACTTTAATCATTAAAAAGGTTCTTTGAGTGTTCATGGTTCTATATAAAACCATTTTCGTGAATAAAGAACCCCTGAAGAACCACCATTTTTTAGAATGCAGGCTTGGCATCGTAACAGTACAGGAACCCATATACAACACATTCTCCATCAATCTGAAGCAGATAGTTCTATATAGAACTCATGGACCCTTGAAGAACCATCTTCTTTAAGAGCGTAGGTCAGTGTTTTAGGTAATATTTTAAGACTTTTTTCGACTTTAGCGGAAAAGTTGCTTATCGATACCTGAAATACTGTTCTTCACCTCTAAAGAGCAGCTCATTCCAGTTTGATGCAGTAGAGCGCCCTCTATTGTACATAATGTATGTGCACTATGGAGTCTCTAAAGAGAGAGAACCCTTGTACACTTCACTGTATTAGAAACTCCAGCCTTGTTCTTCCACTCACTGTCCACTTTATGAGCTCCACCTGCCTTAAAGGGGCCACTGTATGGACCGGTCCACCTCAATTAGTTGCAGTTCTACAGTAAAAAATATAAAAATAAAAACAATGAAGTATTCAGACTTTAGATATTTACAATGATTGTCATGATTGATTTAAACTTATATATGCATATGTGTATGTGTATATATATATATATATATATATATATATATATATATATATATATGTGAGAACTTTACAGGAGGAAACAACCTACTTTACTTTTAATGTAAGTCAATGGAACCGGACTTTCCAAGTCATTTTGGGTCATTTCTTTTTGTCCATTCATCATGATAAGAGATTTTCTTCCGACAGCAGCGATATATGCGTGTGTGTGTGTGTGTATATATATATATATATATATATATATATGTATGTATATATATATACATATGTGTATATATATATATGTCTATATATATATATGTATATATATGTGTGTGTATATATATATATATATATATATATATATATATACACACCAATCAGGCATAACATGCATAACATTATGACCACCTCCTTGTTTCTATGCTCATTGTCCATTTTATCAGCTCCACTTACTATATAGGTGCACTTTGTAGTTCTACAGTTACAGACTGTAGTCCATCTGTTTCTCTGCATACTTTGTTAGCCCCCTTTTACCCTGTTCTTCAGTGGTCAGGACCCCCATGGACCCTCACAGAGCAGGTACTATTTGAGTGGTGGATCATTCTTATTTTAGCCACACCCTTGCATTTTAGAGCAGTATGTGAGACTGCATCCCTCATGGCCACATGGTGAGCAGTTAGATCCCATTGTTTTGTGTCACAAAGTCTAAAGGTCAGTGTGGAATTGTCACTACCGAAACACATTTTCTACAGTTAAGTCAACTTTTTCCTGTTTTAATGATAAATATGATGATCTTATGTGTGTACAGCTGTTCAAAGCTGTGTTTGTTAGTCATGTACTGGCTGCAGTTATGCTCAAAATGTCACTACCGAAAAAGTCATTTCTGAAATATTTGACTATCATGTTTATCGTTCATGTAATTATACTCTGTTCCGTTGTGTAGGACGGCAAGGAGCCCCCAGCAACCCCCTCCTCCGGGGCGACTCTGGGCGCGGATCTCCGCCGGTGCTGCCGCCGCCACTCAGGCACGCTGGTGCTGCCGCCATTGTCATGGCGACAGGTGGAGAGAAGTCGGACTCCTGAGGAAGACTGCATGAGCCGGCCAACCTCGCTGGTCTTCACAACGACTCCGCGCATAGACATCACTCCAGTGGCTCCTGACAGGTGAGTTACATGATCTCAGAGTTCAGGTGAACAGAAATGAGCTGTCACAGATGGAAACAGGCGTATGTGTTTCTAATAAAGTGGCCAGTAAGTGGAAGTACAAGGTAGGTGTTTCTAATAAAGTGGCCAGTGAGTGGAAGCACAAGGTAGGTGTTTCTAATAAAGTGGCCAGTAAGTGGAAGTACAAGGGAGGTGTTTCTAATAAAGTGGCCAGTTAGTGGAAGTACAAGGGAGGTGTTTCTAATAAATTGGTAAGTGAGCAGATGCACAAAGTAGGTGTTTCTAATAAAGTGGCCAGTGAGTGGAAGCACAAGGTAGGTGTTTCTAATAAAGCGGCCAGTAAGTGGAAGTACAAGGGAGGTGTTTCTAATAAAGCGGCAAGTGAGTAGAAACACAAGGTAGATGTTTCTAATAAAGTGGCCAGTGAGTGGAAGTACAAGGGAGGTGTTTCTAATAAAGCGGCAAGTGAGTAGAAACACAAGGTAGATGTTTCTAATAAAGTGGCCAGTGAGTGGAAGTACAAGGTAGGTGTTTCTAATAAATTGGCTATTGAGTAGAAACACAAGGTAGGTGTTTCTAATAAAGTGGCCAGTAAGTGGAAGCGCAAGGTAGGTGTTTCTAATAAAATGGCCAATGACAGTACAAAGCAGGGCTTTCTAACACTATAATGTTGCAAGGAGACAGATGTGCCACAAGGTGGCAATATTCTCAGCACAATCTCTCTCAGGTACGATCCACATTCAGATGCCCTCTTTTCTATTTCTGCACATTGTTTAATCTCCTGAATTGAGAGTGAACCGCGTGAACTCGCGCTCACCCAGCACAGAACATCAATATGACCCAGTTTTACGTAAAACGGGGTCGTTTTTCTCCACACCTGTTTCTTTGCGTCAGAGCTGTGCCTCACTTACATTTGGACGCTGAAAGCGTCTGGGCTCGAGTGTCAGCTCCACGGCAATTGAGGATACTGAACTTTCCGCAAAAGCGTGTGTCACAAGGGCGAAGGCTTGGCAAGCCAAAGAAGAAGGAGGAGAAAGAGGGAGCAGTGCAGAGGAGAGAGAAATGAGGGAAGAGGGCAAGATAGAGGGCAAAGGCTAGGAAACAGAAAGCTCAGGACATTCTACTAGCAGCCGAGGAGAGTCCAGCTTTTCAGTGCAGACCACCAGTGCTGCTGCTACTGGGATTAGAAGCTCAGGCTCATGGAGCCCAGTTCAGGAGGCATGGATTTGAACCAGGAGTCAGAGCCGAGCTCCAGGAGGCAAAGGCTCCAGCTCAGGTTGGATTCGGACGCTCAGTCCAGCATAATGGAGCAGGAAAGGGCCTCATTCCGGAAGCTATTGGTCAAAAAGACAGTCCGGCAAAGACGGCGATTCACCGTGGCCGTATCTCACACATGGTAAGAGTGGAGTAGCGTCGGGAGGAGGCAGGAATATGTGTGGTTGGTACCGGGAGATAAATCGTCTGTATTGGTTTTGGTGCCTAACAACAATACTTACTTCTTGTTGTGGTGGGATTGACAAATAACAGTGCTGCAATTAGAGATGTCAAACAATTTAAAAATATTTTAATTGTTAAATGGAATGTATGTTCATAAAAGATTATTGTCTGTATTTCACAGACATTTGCAGTTATTTTAAGAGTTGTTACTGTTATTATTATAGTAAAATACTATAGTCATATGCAAAAGTTTGGACATGTTTTGTTGATTTCCTAAGTGAAAATAAGTTACCAAATCTTCTGCAGGGAACACACTTAAATATCACATTTTTCTTCTCATTTTAGTGCACAAAAATCTATTTATTGGGAAAAAATAAAACATCCAAATAACATTTTCATATATATTCAGCAAATAAACGTTAATTGTGCATTAAAATGCACAGAAACATGTTCTCTGTGAAGGATGTGTTAACACCCTCTTAAGTACTGAGTGTTTTAACCGGCATAGTAATGTAAGAGCGCTTTTTGGACCGTGCGTTTGCAGTGCATTTACCAAGCATTGCCATTTGCGTTCTCATACTTGCGCTGAGTATGTCTCTGGCCTCACACCAATTTTGAAGGACCCATGTTAGGGAAAAACATTTATTTTTTAATTCTGTTAAAATAGAGTAGTTTCAAAACATACTATTCACTCCACATTTCATTGTTTTTCTGAAGTCACACAAACATTAACATTTGCATATATCCACCTGTTCAGTCCACAGCAGTTTAGCTCCGCCTATTTACACTAAAGCTACAAAGAGGGTTTCAGGCTGGACTGCTGGACTGAGGCGCAATACAAGACAGCCAATCAGAACAGAGCTCATCTACATACACCAGTTGTAAAGGCATAGGAACAAGGACAGCCTGTTTAATTCTGAGGGGTAAACAGAAGTTGACAGATGGTCAGGGAGAAATGAATTATCACTGTTTTTGGTACATAAAACCACACAAATGTTATAAGTGAACAAATGAAAAAAAGAGTACAGGAAAGTGTTGGATATACGCCCTTAAAAACTTGAAAGAAACTGTTGAGTGGGAAGTGAAGTGCCAGGAATGATATCCTGGATGTGATTTTATAAAAATCTGGCAACATATCGCACCACCAAATGCTGAAGTTAAGTAATAATTAAGCAGTATGGACTAGCGGATTTGCTGTTACAGCCAGGGGTGGGCGATATGGCAACAATATTACATCACGATGCTTCAAGATATTTTCACGATACACAATATGCATCGATATGCTAGTGCCACATATAAAAATACTGTAATAACTGCAGTGATTTTATTCAGTGTTTTACAAACTGCACTGCACTGAATCCAGTTCATAGTATTGCATTAAACTATACTTAATTTGTCATTAAGACCACGTCGCCATTTTGGTTGGCAAGCTGTGACTCTGACTGAGCTCATAACTTCACCTTTACAGAATTTACAGCCCTGCAAGTGGATAAAAAAACAAGCAAAATGGACCAGAATGACCACTAAAAAGATTTGAAGACATGTAGACGCTTTAAATGCCTCTCCAGAAAACGCTACGAGGAGAAGATTAGCTAGATTGGTGATCTGGATCTGTCTAACCTGCACATCTCCAGAGTTCACAGCATTTCAGTGTGTGATATTTTATAAAAACTAATAAAAGTGCCTAACAAAGCTGCCAAAGTTGGTCTTAAATAAAAAACTCATACAGGGTGATTCAAAAAGATTAATCCGATTTCAAAGCGCCATATTTTTACAACGGTGAGGCGCCTCACATTCCAACTGAAACAGGGGGTCATAGAGTTTCTGACTGTCAGTGGAAGATGGCTCCCTTCAGTCTGAGAGACGATGAGACCCCTGAGCAGAAAGCGCTCTGCGTTCTCCACTTCAATAAGAGTGAATCAGTCATAACTGTGCAACGTGATTTTCGTGGGCAGTGAAGCTCCAACAGCTCAGAGCGTTCGTCGTTGGTTCCACAACACTGGATGATCTCCGAAATCGCACTGAAAGAGCTGTGAGTGCAGCGACACCCGACATGCTCAATCCAGTATGGGATGAATTTGACTATGGCGTTGATGTTGTCTGTACAGCTGGAGGAGGTTCATACTGAGACCTTGTACAATTACATAATAAACTTTATGCTCATTTAAACCATTTACAGTTCACTGCATTGTTCTGTAATGATTTACAAGAGAAATAAATCATTTTGAAATCGGATGAAGCTTTTTGAATCACCCTGTATTTTAAGCTCAAGTCAGCTTCTTATTCACCAGCTTCTCATTTGAATATTCCGTTCCACCTTAAATGGTGCTGCAGTTACACTGAGGCGCTTTAATCGTAGAACAATTTCAAAAGCTGGCAAAAATGAAGCCAACATCAGTAAATGCATCAGTTTGCCTCAATAAATGCTCCCTAATCAACAAATACCTCAAACCTTTGCTTGGAGATGTTCAGCTGTTACTGAGCAGCTAATGTGCAGCATAGTGACGCTATAATCAGCCATTGGAGCTGCTGATCGCGTCTCACTGGCTGATCTAAGGCGGCGTCCCAAACCACACACTTCTGCACTTCACCTACTACACTAATGAGTACAATGGGATATGTGCTAGTTTTGTGTACTGTTTAGTGAGCTGGTATGTAGTTTGTAATGCAAAAATAATAACGTAGCTGGGGAATCTCAGCTGTTCAGATTATAGCTTTGTTTGTCATCACTACAACCGCAAACCAAATGAAATCAAGTCAGTACACTCAAATACAGTGGTTAATATGCTTTATATAGCAGTTAGTTCCAGCCTCGCAAGCTGATTGGTTGAGAAGCATTGTACCCGTGCTGTTATTTCACCATAACATCACATTTTTTTTTCACAAACACTGTATCACTCCGCTAAAACGCTGTTGCTAAGCAGCAGCTGTGCGAGACGCTCAGACCATTTGAACGTTTTTACTTCTTACTTTGCCACAAACAGAAAATGGACACTTTTAAGATCACATTTGACCGACAGCCGATTTGGTCAGACACTAAATTCCCAAACTGTCATCACCACTGAGCAGCTTTTCAGTCGGCAGCTGTGACAGAAGAACAGCTGAACAACCTGGAATCAGCCAGAAATGAACCCAACACCATTCGCCAAACGTGTAGTCTGATCTTCAGAGTCTGACCAAATCAGACTGAGACATAAAACTGACGCAATAAAAAACAAAAATCTTGCTCAGTGGTGATGACAGTTTGGGAATTCAATGTAAAGAGCTGGAGAACGAACTGCCAGCTGTGCAGCGAGTGGGCGGAGTTCGTTACTCTGACGTAGCAACAAGCTGCTTGTTAAGGAACTATAATTTGGTGAAGGAACTGCGAACATTGAAACATATTAAACGCTGCGTTCACGGCCCAGTTTATTAATTTATTACTGTATTTATTTAACTGTTGTATAAAAGCAACAGAACACTCGAGGAGTGTGTTATCGCCAATAACATCACGGCTGTGATGATCTACGGCGACCAAATCACAGCCGTGATGTTATTTCGAGAAAACTCTCCTTCTCGTTTCTGTTGCTTAATTAAACATTTTTTACAGAGTTTAAAAACGTGTTTTACTGCCTTTGCTGGATCAGTTATGGCTTTTTTAATTCATTACACAGCCACAGCACTAATGAATGAACCTGAAGTTGCTATCCAAAATTGTGGCGGCACAATTGTGACGTCATCGGAATACTATCAGTTACACAGGCCTAATTCTGCTCACATTGTAATGAAAAGACGTTATTTTAGGATAACAATGTCCACGATACGCTCAGAAAAGAGTATTATGACATAATTTATCACAATAACAACATCATATCATCACGATCCTATTGCCCAGCTTGAACCATGAACCTTTTGAAAGTGCATTGCAGTACTTGAGTACGTTGTGAAACTCTGAGTAATGTGTTTGAACAGACATGAAACCCTGTGTTATTCCGGGTTGTTCTGTGGGTGCTGCTGTCCTCTGGACATCTGGTCTCCTGAGACGGCCTTAACATCTTTAGCTTGCCAGTTATGATGACCGTGCACTTTCAGCAGTAACTAGAGCCTGGAAATACTCGAAGCTCTGCTACCCACACACAAATATACACTCCCCGTCAAAGTCCGGGGACTCTGTCTGCTGACCGCAACGGAACGCAGACTAATCAGGACGAGCTGACGTTAATGACATGCATGCAGAAAGGAACTGGACAGCAAGTCAGCAACCTAGATTTTGGAGTGTGCTTACTGGTTCACTGATGGTGGTACGTCTGCTTAGGTCAGGGCTGGGCTGTGTGGACCGTTCTACCTGAATTAGTTCAGACTGTGGTCCCATAGTAAAAACTATTTTGAAAAACATTGAAGTATTCAGACTTCAGATATTCTGAAGGACTTTGTTATGATTTATTGAAACCCAAGGCATTAATAGAGATAGTAATAAGCTAAATATATACAAAATCATGATTTATAGGGTACTTTCTGTTGCGAAGTGACTGTTCCAAACCCTAACCTCTAAATTTACACTTGTGAAAATAATACTTATTTTTGTGTTTTTCAAAGTTGTTTTTAAAAAGATCTTTCTGATTTCTTTTAAAAAAGAATTTTGGTCTGTAGGCGGGGCCTTATGTTAGCCAGGCCCCTGCATTTTAGAGCAGGAATTGAGGCTGCATCCCTGTCCCTCATGGCCACATGGTGAGCAGTTAGATCCCATTGTTTTGAAGTAAATGTGTCCCAAAGATTAAAAATCAGTGTGGAACATTGAGAATTGTCACTACCGAAACACATTTTCTGAAATTAAGGAAACTTTTTTGCATTTAGTGAAGCATATTATGATTTTATGTGTGTACAGCTGTTCAAAGCTGTGTTGAGTTCTGCTCAAAATGAGCGAAAATTGTCACTAATGAAAATTTGGTAAAGTTTTAATAAAGTTTTAAAGTTTTAATAGTCCAAGTCATTTACAAGTCCCAATTGTGTTTTCAGCTCTGACTTTGAACCAATTTCAAAATTATGTTGTGTCAAATTTCTATTCCACATCTGAACAGCCAAATAACCATATTTCACCCCTGTATATTTTAGAGGGGTGTGGGGGCTCACTGATAGATGGTGCTGACAGAAACTGACACTGAAAAAACAGAAAAACTAAGCATGAAAGTGGCTAATCGACAGATAAGAGCTACACTCACCAAAACACGTTCAGCTTTCACTCTAACACCAGTCACTCGACTCTACGCTCTCAGATATCCTCTAAATGGGTGTCATTTTAGCTTCAGCTAGCTGGAACCGAGCATCTCAGATGTTAGTTTTGTCATCTACACTGATGGCAAAGCTGGTGGTCCACTGGCGTTTTCTGGGTGGCTCACCGGTGTTTAAGCAGAGTATTAGACAAAATTCCACTTATCATCGCTCATTTTTCTCTCACAGTCCGATTTACTTATTTTTCCTTCCTTCCTTTCTTTTATACTTAGTTTAGTAAATAATTTTAATCCAGCACAGCGTCAGTAACATGATTTGCTATAAAACCATTTCATATCAGGCCAAGTCATTATTTTTTTCTCTAAGTTGCTTGTAATATTTGTTTATTTTCTAAAATTAAAGTCTCTGTGCCTCTAAAATCTGTTTGAGATTAAAAACTAGATAGAGCTTGAATGCAGGACAGTAATCTGGGAGGTCCGAGAGTGGAACAGCAGTGGGAAACAGTCAGCGGGGTGCTGACCTTACCAAGCCAGTGGACCGATATATGCACGCTGTCTGGGTTGAACTGTGCACTGTGACCCGCTTATTTGGTGACCATGTGAGCAAACTATTCTGTTTTGTTTTTATTCAATTTTAAATTATTGCAGGATGTTAACAAAAACCGCATTAATATTTGGAGATGTTTTAAAACTATTAAAACTGCCCCACCCTAACTTAGGTCTTACAGTCTGGTACTGAGTGACATGACTGAGAGTTTTTCAGTGCACTGTGGTACTGAAGCAGTTCATTTGGTGCCATGAAAGTATTGAATTTCACTCGTGCTGACATGGTTACAGCAAGGAGATCAAATGTGTGGACACTGGCGTTCCTTAGCTTGCATTGCCACATATTTTCCTCTTAATAAACCGTAATAAACCTTTGAACTAGACTTTAATATCACTGCTGTCAGAGGAAAACCTTGTATCTCCATTTTTGTTGTTTTTCAGTTTTTGACATAATTTGAAAATGCCTGTTGCTCTTTATGTTATTTGTGAATTACATGATGAATGGACCAAAAGAAACGACCCAAAATGACTTAGAAAAAAGTCTGGTTCCATTGACTTACATTAAAAGTAAAGTATGTTTTTTCCTTCTCCTGTAAAGTTACCATTTTGGAGATACGAGGTTTTATGTGTTAAGTTATTGCAAACTAATGAAGAAAGATGCTCGTTTGTATTTGAAACATTTCAGCTGTGAAAGTTTGGAAGGTGTGGGAATGGGCAGCAGTGTCCAGGTCTTGCTCAATGCTCTCAGTGTGTCTTAAGTCATCCTGTGAATGGTCAGTAGTCGCCCTCTGCTCCTGCTTGGGTCAGAGCTCGGTGTCGTTTGCACCAGTTCCCCTTCACCCCACTTCCTGCAACTCTCTCATCAAACACACAGCTGAACAGTGGGCTTTTTCTGCCGTGACTCATTTTGATCCATATTAGGACACAAACTGCTGCTCATACGTTTGGAATCACCGGTCAGAAGTTTTGTCACAGATACTATGGTGAGCAGAAGAGACCAGCATTTACACTCTTTCTTTTGGTGACACATAGATGCACTCAACTCTCGCAAGAGGACTGGTCTCCATCCGCCTCTCTCTCCCTCCCTCTGCTGGAGTTGGTCTCTCTCTCTCTCTCTCTCTCTCTCTCTCTAACTTTCTCTCTCTCTCTCACTCCCTCTGCTGGAGTTGGTCTCTCTCTCTCTCCCTCCCTCTGCTGGAGTTGGTCTCTCTCTCTCTCCCTCTCTCTGCTGGAGTAGGTCTCTCTCTCTCTCTCCCTCTCTCTGCTGGAGCTGGTCTCTCTCTCTCTCTCTCTCTCTCTCTCTCTCTCTCTAACGCTCTTTCTTCTGGATCTGCTCTCTCTGCTGCAGCTGTTTTTTTCTCTGCTGGAACTGGTCTCTCTCTGCTGTAGCTGGTCTCTCTCTGCTGGAAGTGATACCTCTCTGTCTCTCTCTGCTGTAGCTTGTCTCTCTCTCCTGGAGCTGGTCTCTCTCTCTCTCTTCGTTGAAGCTGCTTGCTCTCTCTCATGCTCTCTTCTGGAGCTGGTCTCTCTCCTAGAGCTGGTCTATCTGCTGGAGATGGTCTCACTCTCTCTCTCGTTCTCTCTGCTAAAGCTGGTCCTATTCCTTCTGCAGAAGCTGGTCTCTCACTGCTGTAGCTGGTCTCTCTCTTCTGAAGCTGCTCCCTCTCTGCTGTAGCTGGTCTGTTTCTTCTGAAGCTGCTCTCTCTGCTGTAGCTGGTGGTCTCTCTCTCTCTTTCTCTCTCTCTCTTTTTCTCTCTCTCTCTCACAAAGCTGTTTTTCTCACTCTCTGCTGGAGCTGGTCTCTCTCTCTCTCTCTCTCTCTCTCTCTCTCTCTCTCTCTCTCTCTCCCAAAGCTGTTTTCCTCACTCTCTGCTGGAGCTGGTCTCTCTCTCTCTCTCTCTCTCTCTCTCTCCCAAAGCTGTTTTCCTCACTCTCTGCTGGAGCTGGTCTCTCTCTCTGGTGGAGCTTCTCCTAATTTTCAGGAGCTTATTGTTTTTCTACCACTGTCTATCAAACACCACAACCCACCTCCTCTGCCAACAATATCCACCTTTCAGCTTTATGACAAAACCAAAATCCATCAGTTTCGCTCTTAGGAAAGAACCATATATGAGACTTTCTTTTCTTGTGTTTTACAAGCATGAGTTCTTGATCTTTAGGCTTACAGATTCTTGAGGCTTCCAACTTAAGAACCTATTTCAAGCCTGTCCTTCAGGCTTGCCCTTTTAGCCGGGTTAATGTTTTTTTAATGTTTATGTGTTGTTTAGAGGAATGATCTGAAACATTGTTCTTACCTGAGTGCTCCTGTGGTTGTGTCCTGTGTGTCCTGCTGTAGTTTGGAGGTGGAGAATGGCCCGTCGGCGGGCTGCAGTCCGCTGGATCTGCAGCTGTCCCCCGGCTCAGGCCTGGTGCTGCACCCCAGCATGGCTGGACACGGTCAGCGGCGTGAATCCTTCCTCTACCGTTCGGACAGCGACTACGACCTGTCGCCCAAATCTACCTCCCGCAACTCTTCCATCGTGGGCGAACTGTGAGTGAACCGCACACCTTTGTTCAGATCTCTTTGCTGTTAATTGGCCTATAGACGAGTGCAGAACTATACGCCATAAAACAGGTTATTATCCCAGTTTTTGTCATCAAATGTAACAATAAATTGACAACCCATTGAATTTCATTAACCCTTATGCTGCGTTCATATGTTTGCGTTAAAAAGACGTCGTTCTGTGCCTCGTACCGTTACGCTACCGATAGCGGCATGAAGCCACGCAAACATCGGCGTGTTGACAGCTTTACCAGCAAAAATGGATCGTTATCAGAGGAAAGCTTTAGCAGTGTGTATTGTCCACTGACTCGTCTAGAGTCCAAGTCATTTACAAGTCCAAGTTGTGTTTTCCGCTCCAATTTGGTAGTATGATCCATATAACAGTAATAAGGTATTCTCCGGTATTTCAAAGTAATGTTGCGTCAAATTTCTATTCCACGGGCTCCTGAGTGGCGCAACCGTCTAAGCGTTGGCCCTATCGTCAGGAGATCGCGAGTTCGATCCCTGGTGATGCTACAGCCGTCCGTAGGGAGTCCGAGAGAGCCCAATTGGCCTCGCTCTCTCTGGGTGGGTAGGATGGCCCCTCCCTCTCCCCCATCACTCACTCAGCGCGATGCTAGTCAGCGTAGGTGTCTGTTAGCTGACGTAACAGATCTGGCGGTTGGCGCTTTCCTCCGAGCGCGTTCGGCTGTCCAATGACGTTGCGTGAGCGGCAGTTCGAAAAGATGCAGTGGCTGGTTTCACAGGTCTCGGAGGAAGCCTGTGTTAGCCTTCACCCTCCTAGCGTTGATAGCGTCGTGTGTGATTGGGGGAGTCCTAACTAGCGGGTGGAATTGGAGACGACTGAATTGGGGAGAAAACCGGGTAAAAATTGAAAAAAAAATTACACATCTGAACAGCCAGATAATCATATTCCACCCCTTATATTTTAGATGGTGCTGACAGAAAGTGGGGGACTATTAGAGCCAAGAAAAAACACAGAAAAACTAAGCATGAAAGTGGCCAATCGACCAATATGAGCTACACTCACCAAAACACGTTCAGCTTTCACTCTAACACCAGTCACTCGACTCTACGCTCTCAAATATCCTCTAAATGGGTGTCATTTTAGCTTCAGCTAGCTGGAACCGAGGCTTTGCTGCGGTGTGTGGCACCTTTGGCCTAATAACTGAGCTATCATTAGCTTAGCCAAAGCGCTACAGTCCCAAACACCACAGAACAGGTTAGATTTCATCTTTCTGTCACTCCAACACCGGTCACTCAACTTCAACTCTCTCAGACGTTAGTTTTATCATCTACACTGGTTTCAGCAGAGCAGCACTCAGTCAGAATCAAACCTGTACTGTGGTGAGGGGCTCTGTTTGGGTCTGTAGCCGCTCACTATGAACCGCTGTGGTCTCCAGAACGTTGCTGCTGGCAGTGGCAGAATTTTCCGTCGCGGCTCCATCGAAAAACCATCATCTGTCTACCGCCAACATGTAAACGCAGCATTAGAGGCGTGGAGTTATTAGTACTTGATTATAGATTTAAAAGACATTAATCGCAATTATTTGAAAAACACTATATGAATAATTACACAGTTATATGAACGACATAATAAGATGTATAATTAATGTACATTCAGCTTTTAGTCTGCACTTCCGAGTTCTGTTTCATTCTTGTTCCACAGAATTTCTCTGCTTGTTTCGGTGAGCTAGAAATGAGAGATATTTCAGATAAAATGACCACATGCTTTCATTATCTCCAGTTATAACTGCTGCTCTAAGGGCTGGATTATTCTTCTGAGTCTCCGTATCTGTGAACGGGTGTAGGCGTCGTACAAAACAGAAAGTACAGAAAACAAAGAGGAAAGTCTCACCTTTCTGCTCTCACTCTCCAAGAATGAGTACTCACTTCACCATTGTTGTCATATTTTGAAGATGTGGTAAACCCCTTCTCCGCTTACCTCCATCCATAAAAAAGAATAAATCAGCCCTGAGAGTTAACTCAGCAAACGGCCGTCTAGACCTCCATTCTTCACTCCTGTACCTTCTACTTTTAAAAAGGTCTACATAATTTAATGGTTAAGATGTAAACAGTCGTTCAGGGTGGTTTGGTGTGAAACGCTCTGTTCTAGAGAAACTTACTGAGTCAGAATTGTTCACAGTGGTGGTGATGGGAACCAGACGTCCACCTCTAAAAGCTCCCTCATAGAAAGTTACTACATGAAATGGTTATGAACAAGCTGTCTGATGTCTGAGACGTTGTTTAATGATCATTTTGAGAAGGTTTTGGTCGCAAACGTGTTTTTAAAAGAACCCAAAGAACCCCTGATTTTTCTGATTTTACACTGATTCACTATTAAATATCATCACTGTCCAGAGATAAACAAGTATCTGCAAAATAGTAACAGCGGAGGGCAAAAACGTTCTTCATTTTTAATGTGAGTTAATGTAACATCATTTAATTCCAAGCAATTTTGAAGCATTTCTGTTGGTCCATTCATCGTAAAATTTCAACACAATATAAAAGACAGCTGCTAAACTGAAATGTAGGAACTAAAATTGCAAAAAAACTGAGATATCTGTTTTTTTTTATTTTGAACAGTAACAGTATGACTCAGGATACACGTGTAGGTTCACTGGTGGTTTTGGACGGTAAATAAAATGTCTATATTTGTGTTGTAGTCATGGTGACGTCTGGTTCCTATCACCACCACTGTAAAGAAATCTGAGTCAGTAATTTTCTCTACAATGAAACATTTCACATCAAAACACTCTCAATGACTGTTCACATCTCAACCACTGAATGATGCAGAATTTTTTTAAAATTGGTGGAATTCCCCTTTAAGAATAACTTAATAGTTTCCATTTTTCCATGTAGTCTCTGAATAATAACCCGCCAGTTAAGGGGTTAAATTTCATTTAACTAATTTCAGTTTTCATTTGAATTTATTTCATTTTAGTATGTCCACAGAGTTTAGAGCGTAGATCTGTATCAGCCTATCAAAGGAGAATTCCACCCATTTGTAGACATTTCTACACAGTTCAGTCGTTAACATGCAAATAATTATTCATTATTATTATTATTATTATTATTATTATTGTTACTGTTATTAATTATAATAAAATCAATACATAATTTAAACATAATATGTAATAATACTGATATATAAGTTAACATATATGTTATAATTATGATATAATAGTAAGTAATAGTAATATATAATACTATTAGTAATAACATTATTAATACATTGTTATTATTATATTATTGTTGTTATTAGTATTATTATTATTATATTATATATTATTATCAATGCGTAAAATAATCTGAAAACTACCTTTTTCTTGGAGACTACTTTACCTTACAGCACTACGCGTGCATCTCTTCGTCATGAATGAATTTGTAAAAATATGTTTTATTGCAAAATCTGATCTCACAACTATCGTTAAACAGTGTCTCCGATATCAGGCAGTGAATTCATAACCATTTCATGTAGTAACTTTCTGTGAGGGAGATTTTAGAGGTGGACGTCTGGTTCCTATCAGCACCACTGTGAACAACTCTGACTCACTTCTCTTGAATGCACCATATAAAAGCCAAACTACTCTGAATGACACAGTTTACATTTAATCATGCAGGAATATTGATATTTTGAGGTTTTCTGCTTGGTGTCATAAGTGAAGTGTGGTGTGTTATCACTAGTGTTGGCACTAACAGTGTTTTTCGGTTCTACAGACATGGTGAGGACCTGATAGTCACGCCTTTCGCTCAGGTAAATGTGTCACTGACAGTCAGTCCGGTTCATCCAGGCCACATTCAGTGCTTTATCAGCTGATTAACTCAGATGATTTACTGCATCCATCTTATATTTTGTTTCCCGAACTCCAGGTGCTTGCTAGTCTGCGTACAGTCAGGAATAACTTCAGCTTTCTGACCAATGTGCCGTGTCCCTCCAGCAAGTGAGTCCCTTTTTTCTTACTTTACTGTAGTTTCCAAACAATGTGACAAAGTGGCCACTAGAGGGCACCCTTACTTAAGGGTTTGAGTTACTGAGGCTTTTAATTTGTAGGTGTTTGCTGTCACTGTAATGGAAGACTGTTGCATCTGCTCCAAAACACACAATGCTGAAACCCTGCTTATGCATGGAAATGAACTTCATGCCATGGACTACAAAGTTTTTTTTTATTTACAGAGTATCATTTTTGTTATTTTATGAGATGAATAAATCTCATAGATCCACAGAAACAGCAAAGATCATCATATTTACTGCCCATTAACTTTAAAAAGACATGTTTACAGTTAACAGTGACTGAAAAGGGCCACAGACTGTATTAAAAATACGACAAGCAAATAAATAGAATAGAATAATGTTATAACATAAACATGTAGTCTACAGTCTGACAGAGACGTACTATGTATTGCACAATTTAAATTAATATTATATCATACATACAGTACTGTGCAAAAGTGAGAGACCACCCTTCACTTATTTAATTTCCAGCCAACACAGCCATAAAGTACAAGGTATTCATTTTTCAGCCTCAGGAAAGAAGCAGATCTTAAAAAATAAATCTTTAGAAATAAAGATCTTTAGAAATAAAAATCTTATTAAAAAGGACATGATGTGCATTTTTATATCTGCACATATATATTTACATTTATATTTATGTGTATTTTATGGCTTAAATATAGTTAGTATTATCAAAGCTTTTAATTGCCTATTTCAGTTATTAAAACTGTGCTGGTTTGGTTGCGCCACCTGACTTTTCAGACTAATGACGTTTGCTTAGACACTGTAGAAACCTTTATTCTTGAACTTGAGTTTAAACCAAATTTTTTCAAATACATAAACATTATTATAATTATTACACATTTTTATGGTTCTCCTGAGGTCATAACACTTGACATGGTAAACTGAACCGTTCTAACCACGACTCAAAAATCAGATTTTTTACTAATTTTGTGAAAGGGCTACTGGCCTCAGTATTGCACCATGAAGGTCACTTGGGGTCTTCTTTATGATGCAATATGCTGCCCCTTCTTTTGTAAAAGCCTGTCAAAATAAAAGTCTTTTGTTTTGGTTGTGCCACCTGACATTTGAGGATGTAAAAACTTGCGGACAAAAGTTTTTCAGTGAATTGAGTATTTTTAAAGTTGCCTTATTTTGCAACATGTTTCTTAAAGTTTTCAAACATAAAATCATCAAACTATTTTATTTATAATTTTATATAACAATTACTTTTTTGGATAGTTTATTTAATCAGCATATATGGTTGGATGGTTGCACCACCTGACAAACCAAGGTGAATTTTATATGGATGCTCTGACAACAGTTTCACATAAATCAAGTATTGTTAAATAACTTGATATGTCATATATTTATTAAGTTATTTGTTAGGACAATAATGGGCTTGGACACAAAACATGCATGCCATGTCAATGACCGCTATTCTTATTCTGTGCTCTCCTCTGTTTTTCCTTCAGGAGATCACCAGTGACGACTCAGCCACCTTTAACTAGAGCCTGTCTGTCAGGTAAGGCTGTTAGATCACTGTGGAGTAAATGCTGATATTGCAGAAAGATGCAGTGTGTATAAGAGCTGTCTAACAAAATACGATGTTTTTGTTTGTTTGTGATATTTTTTATTCTATGAGCATTCTGACTAACTTTAGATGAGTTTCTATGGGTGTTTTAATGAATCAAAGCCTTGTGATCCTCAAAAATTAAATCATTTCAGTAAAAATAATGCAGGCCAATCTTTTGTATAAAAGGTTGTTGTATAAAAGGTTCACTAATGTGTGCTTTTTAATATATTGCAAAGCGTTTGACATTTCCAATATGTAGCGATATAATGGCCGTAAAGTATTTGGTCCATATTGTACAGGCCTACTACGGACAGTTTGGGGGTTTTTAAACTGTGGGTCATGACTCAGTGGTGGGTACAAGTGGGTCGCGAAGATTAGAGTGGTCAAGAATTGTCATTAGGAAATGTCAGCCAATGACAGTTCTAGAGTGTAAACAGTGGCCAAGGAGTTCTCTTCATCAAATGCTGCTGATCCTCCTGAATGCCTCTGGCTTATCTAGATGTTGTTTTTGGACACTTCAGACGTTGACTTATGTGATGATTTTGCAGGTAAGGATTTCTTTCTGATTAATCTTTCACGCAGATCATGTTTGTGCAAGCAACACTGCACAGTAGAACGCTGCACCACCACTCCTGCGTCAGCTAAACCTTCCTGCAGGTCCTTTGCAGTCATATGGGGGTTTTGCTTTGCCTTTCTGGCCAGCATGCAGCATTTCTTGATGACATTTTAGAAATTGGAGTGGAACTTGAGAGCTGAAAGCTCTTTTTTCATTTTATAGCCTTTCCTAATTTGTAAACATCAGTTAAACTTCATTTTCAGATCCTCAGCCAGCTGCTTAGAGCCCATGGTTGTTGATTGTTAGCACAACGTTTGAAGAGTCAGTATAAAACAAGCTTTAGCTTAGTTAATCGTCAGTGATCAGAGTTCAGAGCTGGCTGTCCTTCTAAACTGGCTGACAACATGTATCAGAACAAACGTAAAACTTAAAGTAAAACATATAATATCCAACTAAATATTAATGAAATGTTAGTGAAACAAATATTAATGCGTTCATACTGAAGGTAAGAGCTGGATTACGTCTGAATACAGAACAGATAAGCTGTGGTGAACTGAAATGTTCCAAACCTGCTACATTTTGTCCAGTGGAGATTTTTCCTGGTTAACTGAATCCTCTGAATTACGAGGTCGTTAAGGAACGGAAATATGAACGTTGCCGCATGCAAGCTAATACTGTTGTGCACTGAACTAACACCATAAGACCTTACCTGAATACCCCAAACGGACCAGCAAGCTTTGTCAAACGTGGTTGTTCAGTTGCTTCGGCAGGTTTAGACTATAGTTTGAGTAGCTGGTGTTTCTCTATAACAGTGTTAAGGTTTATTAGTTAACTTACTTTCACACAACGTCATTTCAGTGCTCAGGAGTGTTAGCTTGTTTGTAGCATTTTCCATATTTTGACTACTTAATGACCTCATAATCCAGAGGATCTGATGACATTTGGGGGGGAAATGTGCACCGGATAAAATATGCCGACTTTCTAACCTGTACGCATTTTGACATCAAAGCATGCTAATATTTGTCATTCTAAACTACACAAAGACCTGGTGACGCCTGTGAGTTCCATTGTGCATGTGCAGTAATCAAATCTAACGGCAAGAGGCAGCAGCGTCCAGCCTTCCGGAAAACAAAAGAAGAAGAAGCAGGGATGACAAATGCATAATGTCAATTATTTCAAGAGACCGCAAATCGACAGCAACACAAAATGGTTTTTATCCCTCTTGTTCATTCTCCTCACTCCGTCTGGCTGGTTCCACCAGGGAGGACGGTGCTTTTAGCTCCTTTGCCAAGGTAAATGGGCTGGAGTTACTTAACACACATCTGCCAACCATCTGCAAATATCTTTATTATTAACGTTAATAATATTTGCCTAACGTTATGTAATTTGTAAGCTTGTTTGCTTGTTCACCAGGTGTTTACATTGGCAAAGTAACATTAAATTATATTGTCTGTGTTTCACTGTCTGTGTTTACATGAAAAGAGTTTTGCCAATCCGATGGAACACATTCTGATTACAGATTAAGACTGAGGTGTTTATTCTCACTCTACTCAACACCCTGATGAAAACCTCCATTCACATGCTCACTACAAGTAATCAGATCCAAAATGATGCGCAAGAACCACTTAGTGTAGACGTTACCATGACAACCAGCATCACGTGAGTCCAGTCAGAGTGAGACGAGCAGCAGTGAGCAGCGCTTGTGTTTTTGATTACTTTAAAATGATGTCAGACTCAGGAAAACATCCTTCACGTGTCCTTATTAAAGAAGGCCGAGAGGAAGACGTCGTGTTCTGAGACACATAAGCTGGACGTCCGTCCCACCGCCGTCTTTTAGAGATCAGAGCATAAACTTCGTCTCCTCTGCAGACCAGTTTCTGCTCCACCATGTTGAACGGTATAAACTCTCACTATGACGTGACGAACATGATCAGAACGGACTTAAACTTTCTGATAGGGAATGTAATCAGATACAGGCGTTTACACGGATATTATTCTTCTGTTTAACAGATTATTTACAGGATTACCCACCTCGGATAGAAACTGTATTCCGAATGGCCTCAATCAGACTAGACTATTCCGATTGAGGTGTTTACATGGACGCATTCTATTTATTAACAGATTATTAGGCTGCATGTAAACATGGCGAGAGAGCAGCAGGCCCTGTTGAATAACTGAACTTGACTAGCATATTTTCCCAAGGTTGGCAGCTCTGCAGACGGGGTCTGGAACATTTCTGTTTACTACAGGGTGCAATATTGGCAATTTGCCATTTATTTTTCCCAAAGAGAAAACATGCCTAGACTCTGAGCTCCTTATACAGGCATGAGGCCGACTTCAGACAGCTAATACAGTGTTCATGGTCAGTGTTACGTTGACTGGACTAGCAGCTCTTTAGTTCGTCTTCAGTGGTGCACGGGCACAGATGGACCCTCCCTACAACAGCTCTTGGTGTTCTCTGATATATTTTTCTTTTTGTGTTGTTGTTAAGCTTGTGCTTGACCCAGATTTTCTTGAAAGAAGAATAATGAGCATAAAGCTTATGAGAAGACAGAAATGAGTGTGTGCATGTGTGTGTGTGTGTGTGTGAGTGAGTGTTAGGGGGGATGTGAAAGTGTGAGTGAACCACATTGTGATGTATTACAGAGTGAGAGCTTTTACGCAGCTAAACCACAAAGAAAAGCAGTGTGTGTGTGTGAAAGTGTGGGGGAGAGTGGAATGAGATGTGTGTGTGTGTGTGAGTGTGTTTGACGTCTGCCAAAGTTTGATGCAAGCTGGCCTTATTATATTTGTGTTCGACTCCTTAAACTGCAGACGTATTATTCAGTAACTACTACAAATTATTCATAACTACTATATATTATGCATAACTATTATAAAATATTTAGTAACTATAATAAAGTATGCAAACCTCTACACATTTTTCAGTAACTACTATTACATATTCATAATTACTGTCTAAATTTATTAATTGCTATGAATTATTCAGTAACTACTATATAAGTAACTGCTGTTACTTATTTATAACTACTATGAATTATTCGTAACGGCTATAAGTGGTTTAGTAACTGCTATAATAATTTATTAATTGCTGTTAATCATTCATTACCGCTGTGTAGTTACTACGCCTTCTGCCCAGTGACCGCTGGGATAGGCTCCAGTTCCCCATGCAACCCAGACGGATAAGCGGCTTAGTGTGTGTGTGTGTGTGTGTGTGTGTGTGTGTGTGTGTCACTACTATGAATTTTCCTGAATCTATTTATTATTCAGTAACTACTACCACATTCATTATCTACAAGAATATATTCACAATAACTATTATTTTTTCATTATTATTACTAGAAATTACTAAAAAATGTATATAAATTATGCATAACTATGTCATTCATTACCTTTTATTAATTATTAATAATTAATGTTAATTATTTAGTAACTTCTATAAATGATTCCATATCTACCATGAATTATTCAATAACCTATGAATTATTCAGTTTCTATTATGAATAATTCAGTTTCTACTCTGAATTATTCAGTTCTACTGTGAATAATTCAGTTTCTAATATAAATGATTCAGTTTCTATTATAAATGATTCAGTTTCTATTATGAATGATTCCATTTGAACTGTGAATAATTCAGTTTCTATTACGAATTATTCAGTTACTATTATGAATGATTTAGTTTCAGGGCCAACAACACACTCCTGATTTTTAATGTGCTTTTACCAAAAGCTCCATGTTTCCTAAGGTTAATATATCTTATTGTTTTCTAATAATTACATAACAATTATGCCGTTATTCTTGGTATATATGTGCATATGTGTGATCTTTTGTTTTATACATGGTATAAAACACCTGTGTGTGTGCGTGTGTGTGTGTTAGTTCAGGTCAGGTGGAGGTGGCTGTAGCGCAAGTGAAGCAGGCCTGTGAGCGGAGGGGGGGGCAGGGGATTGTGGGATGTTTTGGTTCCTGTTTCGTGGTCTCTGATGCCTCATTGACGTCAGATGCCGCCCACCAACCAGCTCGCTCACTTCCTGCCTGCATGAATGGGCACTCCTCACCGCTTGGAGAGGAAAACATTCACGCAGACTCAACTCCCCCCACTGCCCCCCCAACACCACCATCGCACACACATAGTCGTTAAAGACGTTGGAGAGGTGTTTCTGCTCACCTCACGTTTTTCAGTGGAAATCAGAGTACAGTCTTACTCTGTACACTAAACCACCCTGCGGTGCACCTCCACGCTGACGTCCCAGTTACGGTACCTGTCAGTTTGATTTGGCCACTGGTGACTTAAAGGAATAGTTTGTCAAAAAGATGTTCACAGTTTTCCCCTCACGCTTAACGTCGCTGATTTGTTCAGACGTGTTTACTGTCTGTCGTTGGCACATTGGAATCTGATTTGTGTCTGTTGTACTGCAGAACAGCTGAATGTTTAGGTGACGCTGGGTTGCTGTGCAAAACATATACATGTTTAATTAATTTCTGATAGATTTTAGGTAGATTTTGTCCTAATTTCTACAGGGAGATTCACTCGAAAGAGGCCCTGAATATTCTGTAATAACTCTTGCTAGGATGAAGCGATCTGAACAAAACAACGTGCAATGAGCTCCTCAGTATATGGAGCTTCGAACAAGCCAGGATGCCCCTGCGTCGGAGCGATGAGGTAGGCGCCGGACAGCCGTCATGACGTTTAACCTCCATTTGCAGCGTCCGGGTGCAAACCCCCGTTCCCCTTCATGTGTCTGGCAGAAAACGGAGATCACTTCCAGCATCGCATGTAATGCAATCGATTACACATACGTCACGGTATGTAGCATATTTTTAGGTTCAGATCGCTTCATCATAACGGGAGTTACAACAGAATATTCGAGTGAATCTCCCTGTACATTCTATAAAGCTTTATGTATCAGCATTGGCAATGTACATGAATAATATCAAGTTTTGGCATCGGCTCACAACCCTATATCGGTGCAGGCAATAATATTAATTAATATAATTAATTTTGTAAATGTAAAGTGGATTACAGGTCAAACTACACAGGAGAGGGTAAAAAAGTAAGAAAGTGAAGTGATTTTTTTGCATTGGCCTCATTACGTTTCCTTTTTTCCAATATGCTGAATTCCGATAATAAACGGTAACTGCATTAAAATGAAGTGTGTTCTCTGTAGAGGATGTGTTCACTTATCTCCACTTAAACAAACTATGCCGTTTGACCAGGGCTGTCAAACTTATACAGCTATATTGTAATTTAGACCGATATCTAGTTAAATCTGCCCTTGTGGATTCATTCCTGACGGTGGTGTCGCTCAGTGTGTCAGAATTAAGAACTGAATGGAATTATCAAACGAATCCACTGAGAGCGCAGAATAAACAACACTTCACGCACGTTCAGCAGAAATGCCAGAGCATTCAAAATAAGAGTCCTGTATAATTCTACTGTTAAATATGGTGGTACTTGATTTAATCGAGCACTAAAATACAAAAACTCCAGCAGCACTGCTGTGTCTGATCCACTCGTACCAGCGCAACACACACTAACACACCACCACGTCAGTGTCACTGCTTGGGAAAATGTACGGGACTTTTATTTTATAATGTCAGATGACGAACGCTAATCTACGTTAAAAAAACAAAAAAAAACAGGATTTTTCATGGGAGAAGATCACCAGAAGTTTGCAAAAGTTTGTGCGCCCCTGGTCAAAGGGCATGTTTAAATAGAACACACTGCTGCACATTTTAATACACAATCACTGCTTATTTACTGAATTTTTTAAAAATTGATTCTATTTTTTCCCCCCAATATGCTCATCAATCAGTCAGCCTGTGTTTTCACTCGAAAAATTCATTGAAGGTGACCCTCATTTTCAGTGTAGCCGAGCATTTACGACATTAAAGGGACTGAAAAAGAAATTAAAATGGAATTTAATGATAAAACACATTTTTAGGTTAAACTAAAATAAACAAAAGTACATGAACAAATTAACAGAAAAGCCAGACAAGATAAAAGACAAAAGAGGTAAGAGACCAATTAAGATTTGATCAAGAGAGAGAAATATAAAATTAAACCAAGATAATAAACCACTGAATAAGATTTCGAAATAAAAGGATGAATAGACAAACTAAAATTTAAAACGGTTAAGTAAAAGGATTATAAAAACAGTAACAGAATGGAGGTAAAATAAAATGAAATGAAATAAAATAACAATGTCAAACAATAAACAATTGACTTAAGTTCTCTGAAGAGGACGT